>NC_081354.1:49422789-49739039 GCF_030684315.1 Stegostoma tigrinum | reverse complement strand
TTTTGTTTATCTAGTGAATTCAACAATGTCTGACTGGAATTTTCCTTTGCTGTACCAAACCTAAACTCAAGATATAAACTCATAGACATTTAGTACTAGGGTTTTAATTGTTTTAAAATCTGACCTTTGTCCTTCAAAATGACTATGATAAAGCAATGGGGATTTTTATTAGTCAGGACATATTTTAACAATTGAGTTAATGAAATATTTGCCATTTCAAATTTTCAGCAATTTTTTCAAATTAGAGAGAAAATATCTCATTTTGAAAAAATTAGGAATAAAAGGAAGATATTCTGATAAATCTAATTTCCAAATGGGACTTCCCTCCTAATTCAATCTACCAGACTCTCTTGATGGCTGTAGCCTAAGCTTTTATTTACCAGTTCATACTTTCTCATTTTCTTCCCTTTTTCAAGTTCAAGTCAAATATTTACCTCTTTCACCTAGATTTTAGTCAGTTCAAACAGTGTTTCACCTCATTTAGAATATTCAACCTATCCCTGATACTCTGCTAGTGCATCTACTCAACTATACCTTGCCTATTTCAGCCATTGCTTTTAATTTTGACTTCAACTTTTCTGCTAAAGTATTAGCTTAGTCTTGTTCAATGTTGGCATGTCACTCAAAAATAAATTGTCTCTCACCAGCAAAGTCATACCAGCTAATAAATCTATTTTGTTTCTAATAGGCATTGTAAAATTCATGGTGAAAATCTTAATTAGCTTTAACTTCAGTATGGCCAAGCACTCATATTTGTCCATGGATTACAAGTCCCACAGTTGCTCCAACACTGAACCAGTAACCTTTCAACTTTCTCAACTCCCCAGGGCTTTGTTTATTGTTGGCTGCCTACTCAATCCCTAGAACATCTTCATGAGTTGTTCTAATAGCATCAAGCCTTCACTGCCCTTGATGTCTTACTGAATGTGTGTAGTTCAGCAGCCTACCCAACAGTACAACTGGGTTTGCTCTTAAAATAAAGTTGACTTCTCTCTCCTTCGCCAATAAAATGCATCCTTTAAATTCCTCTTCAATTACCTCAAATTGCCTTGATCACCCTTTTAAAAATCTTGCTATAAGCCCTGTCCGTATCATAGGGCAGACCTGAATGCTGCCACCTAAATATACTTGAAACTCTCCGCACCTGAACGCTGGCTTTCAGTGTGCTTGTAAAAAGAGGAGTTTGTTTTTTAACTTATCTCAGTTGACTCTCCTTGCATGTTGACATGTTGCTTCTCTAGTATATTGGGCACAGGTTTACGCCATACAACGAACAGTTGCATAAAATTAAGGACTCATCCGTGTCCTTACCTGCTGTCGTATTGGGGCAAATTTTCTGTTTTGGAAATTTATTAGATGGTCAGCAGATTTGTTGGAGATGGCAGGCTGGGAAGACAACCTTATATCTTTTAATCCTACTGTGCGTAAGTGCTTTATATTGAACTGGAATAACATAATTATCATAGTGGTTTGATTTCTAGGCAAAAGCACATCTCAAGCAATGCTTCTGAATCAAACAGTTCTTTGTGTACCCTTGCGAAGGTGGAATATCAAATGCCCCTACTTCATAGACAAGATTGATTTTCAAGTTGAATAATGTTGATTTGTTTAATGAAATGTCCCCTGTTTAGTTATTTTTGTATTGAAGGAATGAGTTGAGACTTCAAAAAAATGCAAACTGCTATATTTATCTATTGCTATTATCTATCTGCTGTTGAGACTGTCACTATTTTGCTTTTATTTTCCTTATATTTGTTTCGGAACTGAGAATTGCAGTTGAGAATTGAGCTTTGAACTTTCAGCAGTGGCTTGCTTTTTTAGAAAGGAGCAAACAAAAGACTGATGTTGCCTGTTGAAAACTGCCCTTGAAAGATAAGGCAGGTTATTACTGTTGTTAGAATACTGCAGATGAAATGACACAGAGATGTTGTCATGTTCAGGGACTGGTAATTGCTTGGACGTTGAATTAGTCAGTTGAGGGAGGACCAGTGCGAGCCAGTCAACCAGAGAAAACATTGAATAAAGAAAGAAAAAGAAAAGAGTTACCCAGCTATGTCAGTGTTTTGAACAGTAGGCAGTATTGTTTTAGAAGCTGCTGGACTGGGAAGCTGTTTGAGGTTTTGCTCACTGGTTATTCTGCAGGTATTGATTTGTTGAAAGTTCTGAGAAAAGAATCTCAGTCTGTAAGAAATACATTAAAAATCTCCAGAGGTCTGCGGAAGCTGCTTGCATTCACTGATGTTTTCAGAATTCAAGCACGATGTACAGTCCTACATACCTGTAATATAACCCATCAGATTTCATGAAGAGCTGGTATTCATTGTTGAAATGATTAACCGGCAGAGGTGGCTCATGATCAAAGATGATTGTACTTAATTATAGATATTACTTAGATTGCCTTGTTGTTTAACTGTATTTTGCTAATGTTATAATATTAGTAATAAATTGTTAATTTTCTGTTTAATTAGAAATTTGGTGTCAAAATTTATTATTCATACAGTCTGGTCAGGAACAATTGAGCAATTTTTAGGACCATTGAATGATTTAAGTTTATTGTGTTGCAAATCCAGTGATAGTGAAGATGGGTTGATTCAGCTTGCTACCTCTGTGTTGTAACGCTGCTAAATTTAAAAAACTCATTTTGAGGTATATAGGTTATGCTGTATCTAACTAAAGGTTTGGTTGTTTTCTTTCTTTGAGATTGTAAGAAGGCTTATTGCATGATCAGTAAACTAGATAAAACGTCCAGGACCACGTTTAACCCCTAGAATGTTCCATTAACAGCCATCATACATACAAACTTTGAAGACTGTAATTTGTAGGCTCACTTATGAAAATATTTGTTGTCACTCAGCATAAGAAAAATAACTAAGTAAAGCTTACAGTTGTGAAGTAGATAACTATTCTGATATAAGATTGTATTTACCATAAGAAACAGCTTTAAGAATTGTTTTGGTGAACATCTGTTTTTGAGGTAGAGGTCCTTGAAGGTAAGGACATTGAAATAATATGTTTCTATAAGAAATTAAAGATGTTCTCTTAGATAACATGCAAATGGACCTCCTTCGGCACTGCTCAGAGGCAATGCAGGTAACTGATATTTAACATTATGCTGCTGGACCCAGTATGGTCTGCTGATTGCTTAATCTGGCAGATTTACTGAAGCTATAACCATGTGACAGACATAGTTATATGTGAGAATGAAGTGAATTTGCACTGCTACTGACCACTAATAACATCAGTAGTGGAAAATGCTAGATCCTATTCTATAAGATTCATTCACAGAACATGTGGACAACATTGAACAAAGTGAGTAAGCGTTTATGAGGGAACCAAATCATACTTAATAAATCTAATGGGTTTTCTGCGAATGTTAAGTGAATGTGGTGTATTTGGATTTTCAGAAGACTTTTGATATGATCTATCATAACAGGTAAAATTGAAGTGCGTGGGACAGGGAGTAATATATTTGCCTGGATTAAAAATTGGTTAACAGATGGATAGGAAACAGTGGGAAAAAATGGGTTGAGTGGTTGGTAGCAACTAGTGGGGTACTACTTGGACCCAGCCATTCATGCTATATAATGCAGCAGTTTGAAATTTGCCAATTGTATATTGATCTTGATCACAGACAATTTGAGATTAAAGTACAGATGCTTGTCTGCAGTTATACAGGACTTTGGTGAGACCAATCCTGAGCATTGTGAGCAGTTTTGGTTCCTTCTGTGAGAAAGGGAATATTTGCCATAGAGGGAGAGTGATGCAGGTTCACAAGGCTGAAACTGGGGATGGCAAGACTGACCTTCGAGGAGAGTTTGGTTTGACTGTGTCTGTATTGATTTGAGTTTAGAAGAATGAGAGGGGTCTGATTGAAATGTATAAAATTTTAAAAGGACTGGCCAGACTAGATGCAGAAAAGATGTATTCCCCTGGTCATGCTGTCTGGAACCAGAGGCTATAGTCTTAATATATGGGGCTATTTAGGACAGATCAAGAAAAAGATCTTCACTCAAAGGTTAGTAAGCCTGTGGAATTCCATGTTATAGAAGGCTAAGAAGCCAATCCCTGATGTATTCAAGAAAGAGATAGATAAATATTTAGATTTTAAAGTTATCAATGAGTGTGGGGAGAAAGCAGGAATATTCCACTGAGACAGAAGATCAGCCCAGATCATATTGCATTGCAGAGCAGGTTTGAAGGGCTGAATGGCATAATCCTGTTCCTACTTTCTATGTTTACAAGATTTTTTCTTAAAATCTACTGTCATTTGTTCATTATAGAACACTCATCCTCAGCTGCTTATGTTGGCCCCCGGTTTGTAGATATTTCATGATGAACTGCCGTCATCATTAGATCTATGAATCTGATCACGATTTCAGGATTTAGGTGCATTTTCAGATGTATGCAGAAATCCAGAAATTGTGGTCTGTCATTTATAATCCACCGTAAAGTACACCAAGGCCTTCTTGCAGATGAGATAATGGAGAAATTAATTGATCTGATGACAACATTCCCTTTTTAATTGGTAGAATCTCATTAAAAATATTATTAAAATGTGCAATTGCATTCTTAAAAGCTATCTGATTATTAAATTATATTGTCTTTTTATATTTTCTGCACTTTTGATTGTGGACTGAAATGAGAAAATAACTTCTTTAAAACCAAGGATCACTGCATTTTTGAAAACAAATAACCTGACACTCATCTGCAGTTCCCATTATCACTCACTGTAAACACTGTTTACAAAACTGGTGGTTTCCATTGTAGTCACAGTGAAGTTTTAGAAGAGCTGGAACCGAACCTGTTTTTCAAATCAACCTGTTTAGAGATGTTATTATACACTTTGGGAGCAGGTGGTTCAGGGACAGGGATACTGCCACTATACCGCAAGAGGCCCAGCTGGCACTGAAGGGTTGAGTACAAACTGAAATTCAGCTGGAAACAATTAGCTGATTGGTCTGTGGACAACTGATTAGTTATTGGTAATAAAGACTGTCTATCAGCCAACAGCTATGTGATTAGTTTTCTTTGTGTGAAAATTCTTTAATATGAGTGCTTGCATATGATGCATCATGCTGCATCATGCCTGATATCCCCATTAAACTATGCCACAATCAATTAGATGAAAAGAGAATTCAGTGTTTTTTATCATGAAGATTGCTATATCTCTGAGAATAGCATTCTTCAAAGTCTAGAGCAAGCAGTCTGGTTTGCTGCAGACTGTCAAATTTAAGCCTTTGTTATTTTTTACTGTATATTCAGTGGTGGCTTTGCAGGACTTAAACGTATTTATTTACTCATCTGTCTACCAACCTTCTTCCATAAATTTTCCTTCAATTTCTTACACATTTACCTGGGCTGAAATTTTACTATTTGAATTAAATGTTTTATCAGATGAGATTCATGACACCTGGAAAGACTATTCTCGTGTAGACTTCTGCTTATTTACATTTAATTATGCAAATAATCTCCTGAGTGCCAATTCTGGGTGAATTGTGCAAGCGGTGCCAGATTTGAACACGAGCTGCACAGCATTTAGCTTTTGAAAACCAGGAACAGGCACGCTGTGGTGCTTGACTATTATTAGTGAACATGTGGCCCAGAGAAAAGGAAAGCTTATGCCCTGCTTCATGGACAGGAAACTAGAGGTTTTAGGTATTGTGAGAGTGGAGAGGGTGGGCCCACTACCCCAGTCTTTTGGTGGTTCTAGCTGACCACCAAAAGAACTGTGCCACCAGACACAGCCAGCCTCGAACAGATTGTAGCCTGTGTCATTGCAGTGTCCTGGGTGAAGAGGAATACCCAGCAATGTAGAAAGAATGATAATGATCTCTGTGCTTTGCAAGTGAACATGCTACAGTTTTCTCTGCTTTCTCAAGCTCACAGGGCTAGATTTTTTAGATGACACACATCTCGCCAAGGCTTATGGACTGCAACTGTCAGTTTTAATGCCACATGTCCATTCACCAACTCTCATGCATCTCATTCTCTTGGGCTATTTACCTTGCCTGCTGTCTATGCTTCCTACTCATGGCAACCTTTTATCTTCTCTCCTGTTCCTGCAAAACCATTGATGGCTCTTTTGTACACTTTCATTGTATTCAATCCCTCACTTTGTCCCATTGCAGGAGGATTTTTTTTAACCTGTGGCTTACTGGTGTCTCTTGCTGGGCCAACATTTATTGCCTGTTCCTAGTTGTCCTTGAGAAGGTAGTGGTGAGCTGCCTTCTTGAACTGTTGGAGTCCATGTGCTGTGGGTAAGCTCACAATGCCATTAGGGAGGAAATTCCAGGATTTTGATCTAATGACTTTAAAGAATTGGCGATGTATTTCCAAGCCAGGATGGTGAGTGGATTGGATAAGTATTTGCAGGAGGTTTTGTTCCCATATAACTGCTGTCCTTGTACCTCAAAATAGTAGTGATTGTGGGTTTGTATGATGCTATCTAAAGTACTTGGCAAAATTCTGTAGAATATACTTTCTGTGAGTGAGTGTTGGTGGTGGAGGAAATGGATGCTTTTTGTGGACGTAGTGGAAACCGAGCGGGCAGCTTTATCCTGTATGGTGTCAAGCTCCTTGAGAGTTGTGGGAGGTGCACTCCCCTAGGTAATTAGGAAGTATTCCATCACACTGCTGACTTCTACCTCGTGGATAGTGGACAAACTCTGGGGAGTCACGAAGTGAGTTACTCCCGGTAGTATTTCGAGCCTCTGAGCTGCAGTTGTAACCAATGTATATTTGTAGTAAGTCCAGCTCAGTTTCTCATCAATAGTAAGCTGAAGTTGATAGTTGGGGAGGGGGACATGGATTGAATGTTCAGTGCTCCCTCTGTCACAACCTGCCTCCCTGTCTCTGTGCATTGCAAAACAATGCAAGCCTCCCAGAAGTTGCCATCTAGAAAGTCAGTGTGAGATAGTAAGAACTGCCGATGCTAGAGTCAAAGTGTGGAGTTGAAGGAACACAGCAGGCCAGGCAGCATCAAAGGTGTAGGAAAGTTGATGTTTAGGGTTGGGATCCTTCTTCAGAACGATAATGTCAGCAAGCGTGCAATAGAAAGCAATTTGAAGTAGTTGGTGGATATCAGCCTCCAAGTAAGTGCAAGACAACTGAGTGCTATGATTGGTTCATCTTCTATCCACCTCCCCCTCTCTCCCTATTTATTTTAGATCCCCCTTCCCCTCCCCTATTTCTGAGGAAGGGTCTTGGCCCGAAATGTCAGCCTTCCTGCTCCTCTGATCCTGCTCGGCCTGCTATGTTCATCCAGCTCTCCACCTTGTTATCTCAGATTCTCCAGCATCTGCAGTTCCTACTATCTCTGAGTGCTATGATGGCAAGTCAGGAGCTACAAGATACGTCAAGTACCTGCACCACTGCAACTTGGCAGATGCGTTTAAGTCTATCGATGTCCCTGAGCTCCAAAGCGTAGTGCTGAAGGGCTGAAGGGCTGAATTGGTGCCTGAGTTGATGGAGTGCAGACATGATGATCTGGTGACAATGTTGGTTTGCTGATGTAAACTTATGTGGATGAGGGGTTAAGAATCATGCAGGGATTTGTTGTGAAGAATCGGTTTACCAGGGCAACGATTTGATGAGCAATAACTACCAGAACCCCACTGATTTATATGTTGGGAATTTGTATTTCCTAGCTCCTAAGTAAAAGAGAGGATAATTGGAATCGGCATATAAAGACTATAAAAAGAAAGAACAGAAGTAGGCTATTTGGCCCAGTAAATCTGCTGGGCCATTCAACGAGATTATGGTCGGATACTCTTCAATTCCATTATCACGCTTATTCCCCATTACCTTTGATTCACTTACTGATTAGGAATCTATCTGTTTCAGCCTTGAATATATTAATGACCCAACCTCAATGAATCAATACTGCAGATAAGTTCACAGATTGACTACCCTCTTCAGAGGAAAAAAATCCTTCTCATCCCTGTTTCTCAATGGACGACTCCCTACACTGAGAGCCAAGACTGTACCACAAAGGAAGACAACTTCTTTGTAACCACTCTGTCAAGCCCCCTAAGAATCTTATATTTCAATGACTGAAAACAAGAAATGCTGGAAATCAGAGCAGTTCAGGCAGCATCCATGGAAAGAGAGCAAGCTGATGTTTCGAGTCTAGATGTCTCTTTGCTCATCTCTTATGAAGAGTTGTTTTGGATGAAATGTTAGCTTGATCTCTCTCCATGGATACTGCCCGACCCACTGTGATTTTCAGTCCTTTTTTGTTTTCAGTACAGAATCCAGCATCTGCAGTACTTTGCTTTTACATTATGATTCAATGAATTGGGTGTAACTGAGATGCCAATTCATAGAAATAAGGCAGTTGCTGCTTTTTGGTGAGATTCTGAGTTTGTCATTTATGGCTTGACAGGAAAATCTTTCTTGATGCTGAGAAATTTTACCATTCTCTGTATTACCTCAACTTTCTCCCCTTTATTCTCATAACACCAAGAAGAAAAACATACGTCCATTAGCTTTGCTTCTGTTCACCTTGTTGTTTGCTCACAGCATCTTGTTTTAGTATTTCAGATTTTTAGATTTGTGTATAACTTTGTTGCAACATTTGTTTGGCTGTCTCTGGACGACCTTGCTTGAGAGACAGGAATTGAGTTGAAGTTTTAAACACTAATGCTGTTTGACCTGTTTAGGTATAAGTTATAAGAAAATTGCAGAGCAAAAGAGAGGCCTGATATCGACAATGGGGTAGGAGGGCTTTGATAGAAAATTTGGCGAAGAATAACAGAAAATTTATGTGGTGAGTTCCTCTCCACCCCCATTGGGATTACTGCAGGCCTCTGGTTCTTCTGTTTAAATTTTGACAGCATCCAGATTAACAAATGTATTCCATCAATATTTATGAATGTGTTTGATACTAGCTGAAGAAAACATGATGTTACTGATATGCTCATTATGATAATGCTAAACTTAAAAGTGGGCATGATTTAAAGATGAATCTTGAAGATTCCAAGTGATGGGGCTGCAACTATTTCCTTTGGCAAATTGTTCCACTAAGAGTGTTTTTCGAAAGGAAGATTGTTGATGCAACAAAAAAAAACTCAGGAAATTCAGCAGATGGATGTCAGTGCTGCTTTATACTTTTGTTTGGAATTTTAAAAAATCGCTCAGTTTTTCTTCCAATTTCCATCACCTTCAACTAGTCCATCCTTGACTCCTCCCTTCTTTTACCCCACTGCTTTCATTTTTGGCGAAGAGCTGTCCACTACAGACCCAGTAACTCCCACAATTACCTTGACTATATTTCTTCAAAATGTGCTTCATTCTTCCAGTTCCTCTGTCCTTGCTGCCTTCTACAGGGATGTCTCCGATGGGTCTTCCTTAATGAGGAACAAACTCCACCCTTTCCCCGCAATCGAAGCAACTTTGGGACTTATAAAATAATTTAGTTTCGGAAGTCTGCCAGCATGACATGTAAAAGAGGGGCGCACAACTCTGTTCCTAAGTTGAGATAACAAAGTGTGAAGCTGGATGAACACAGCAGACCAAGCAGCATCTTAGGAGCGCAAAATCTGACGTTTCAGGCCTAGACCCTTCTAAGTTGAATGGATTTCACCCTGTTTCAGCTGTCCATCTGTGATTTCTAAATGTTTGCAAAATTTTCCAATGTAATAATCTGACTGCAAGTGTAAGGAATGGGTTATCTCCAAAGTGTTAACTACTTAAGGACCCAGCTTCTGCCATATCAGATCCTCTGGAGCTCCTGCTTCTTTAAGGCCTCTTTCTGGATTTTACATTTATGCCATGGCATACGAATCCTGTGTTTATACCAGAAATATTCAGTTTTAATAGTAGAAGCACTGCTGAGTCCAGCCCCTAAAGATTTCAAACACAGTTGAATGGGTTCTAGGTCAGCCAGATATAAAGAGGTTGGCAGCAGTGACTGTCAGCAGATGGGAAATGTGGAAAAATTGGAAAGTTGAAGAACATATTGAATTTAGCAATTGGACCTTATTTGAATTTTTCTATTGCTTCCCGTTTGGCAGCTTAATAGATTTTGTAATTGCCAGACTGTCAAAGGGAAATCCTCATGCTTAAGGCCACAAATAGGAATCAGAGAGAAGGGAGAGAGGTAACTCTTGCAAGATGACATTTGGCACTTGCCTTGAAAGGTCTGCAAATCACAATGAAGCAGATCATTGTAGGTTAGCTGAGAAGGATAGCGAAAGCACTTCTGCACCCTTGCCGCATGAGCGGTGCTGCAAAAAGCACTATACAGCATGGAAACAGGCTCTTTGGACCAACTCATCCATGCCAATCGGGTTTTAGAACATAGAACATAGAACATAGAAAAGTACAGCACAGTACAGGCCCTTCGGCCCACGATGTTGTGCCGTGGAATAATCCTAATCCAAAAATGAAATAACCTAACCTACATTTCCCTCAATTCACTGCTGTCCATGTGCATGTCCAGCAGTCACTTAAATGTCACTAGTGACTCCGCTTCCACGACTACCACTGGTAGACTATTCCATGCGCTCACAACTCTCTGGGTGAAGAACCTCCCTCTGACGTCTGCTCTATACCTTCCTCCTAACAGCTTAAAACTATGACACCTCGTGGCAGTCAATCCTGCCCTGGGGAAAAGTCTCTGGCTATCGACTCTATCCATGCCTCTCATTACCTTGTACACCTCGATCAGGTCACCTCTCTTCCTCCTTCTCTCCAGAGAGAAAAGTCCGAGCTCAGTCAACATCTCCTTGTAAGACAAGCCCTTCAGTCCAGGCAGCATCCTGGTAAACCTCCTTTGCACCCTCTTCAAAACCTCCACATCTTTCCTATAATAGGGTGACCAGAACTGGACATAATATTCCAAGTGTGGTCTCACCAGGGTTTTGTAGAGCTGCAGCATAACCTCGCGGCTCTTAAACTCGATCCCCCTGTTAATGAAAGCCAAAACACCATATGCTTTCTTAACAACCTTATCCACCTGGGTGGCAACTTTGAGGGAGCTATGCACTTCAGTCTTCTAAACTGAATTCATCCCATTTGCCTGTGTTTGGTCCATATTCCTCTAAAGCTTTTCTACATGAGTACCTATCCAAATATTTTTTAAATTTTAGAAAATTAATTGTACCCTCCTGTATTTCCCCCTGAGACAGTTCATTTCATATATGCACCATGTGCAGTATGAAAAAGTTGCCCCTCAGGCTCCTTATAAGTCTTTCCTCTCTCAACTTGAGCCTATATCCTCTAGTTTTGGACTCCCCTACACTGGGATAAACATTTTGGCCATTCACCTTATCAATGCCCCTCATGATTTTATAAACCTCGAAGGTCACTTCTCAGCCTCCAACTTAACTTCAGGAAGTGGCAAATCTTTGAGAACTCTTATCTATAGCTGGTAAATCTAAATGGATGATAAAATGTGAGATACATTGACATGGTATAATTGTTGACCTGTCTTTTAAAAGCAGATTACTTATTTGCCTTGTTTAAACCAGAATACAATCAGTCAGGGTCAAAGTTCTCGGATTAAAATTTAACTTCTTGACCCACCTATTAGGGTTAAAATTTCTGCAATGCATCTGAAGACCTTAAAGCGAAAAAGCCAGGGGTTTAAAGTCATCTCAGTAGTTTAGGGGTAAGAGGTTTAAGAATGAGATATTTATTGAAGAATTTATGATGCCATAAATCAGTCTTGTTTCACATATCTATGTTCATTTCCCTGATATACATACAATAAATTAAGTGTGAGGATCAAGCTGAAATGACAGTTTTTCTTTATACAAAGTTTAATTTGATTATGAAATCCATTTGCTTGTTAGTTTTAATCATCAGCTTTCTCCAATAGGAATGATCCTTATGAACAACCCAAGCTATTTGAAAAGGTGCTGGAATGGCATCATTTGAATCAAGTTAAATTGAAGTTTACGGTAAGCAACTTTAGAATATGATAATTATTGTTTATATATAGGTAACATGGCACTCCACAAGATAAGTCCATTGATGCTTGACACTGCTAACCTGTGTTGTGAATAATTGCTCCTAGGTATTCTTTCAAGAGAATCTTATCGTGTACTTTTTGAAGTTAGATCAAAGCAAGAACAATGATGAGAAGTACAGGCAATTTCTCTGCCAGTCTATTTTTGTTATTTATTCTAAATTACAAAAGGTCTAAAAGTATTCAATTGTTTGTAACACCATGAGATGATTCTGTGATGTTAAAAATTCCATCTAAGCCTGATTATTGTAAAATGTGGTTGTCTAAAAATGGCAGGGAATATTCATAGAGTCATACAGCATGAAAATAGACTCTTTAGCCCAACTCGTCCATGCCGACCAAGTTTCCCAAACTAGTCCCACTTGCCCCTGTTTGGCCTATATCCATGCAAACCTTTCCGGTTCATGTCCCTATCCATGTCCAAATGTTGTAACTGCACCTGCATCTATCACTTCCTTTGGCAATTCATCCCATGTACAAACTGCCCTCAGTGAGAAAAAGTTGCCTCTTTAGATGCCTTTGAAATATATCTCCTCTCACCTTAAAACTATGCCCCTTAGCTTTGAACTCCCTACCCTATGGAAAAGACCTTGGCCATTCAGCTAATGTATGCCCCTCATTATTTTATAAACCTCTATAAGGTTATCCCTCAACCTCCTACACTTCAGTGAAAAAGTCCCTGCCTATCCAGCCTAACTTTACAACTCAAATCCTCCAGTCCCAGCAACACCATGGTAAATCTTTTCTGTACCCTCTCCAATTTAATCAAATCCTTCCTATGGCAGGGCAGCAAGAACTGTACACAGTACTCCAAAAGTGGCCACGCTAACGTCCTGTACAACCTTAACACAATATCCTAACTCCTATACTCAATGGTCTGACAGCGGCACGGTGGCTCAGTGGTTAGCACTGCAGCTTCACAGCACCAGGGACCCGGATTCGATTCCAGCCTTGGGTAACTGTGTGGAGTTTGCACATTCTCCCCGTGTCTGCGTGGGTTTCCTCCGGGTGTTCTGGTCTCCTCCCATAATCCAAAGATGTGCAGGCTAGGTGTATTGGCCATACTAAATTGTCCGTAGTGTTCGGGGTGCATGGGTTACAGGGGGATGGGTCTGGGTGGTTCACTCCAAGGGACGGTGTGGACTTGTTGGGCCAAAGGGCCTGTTTCCACACTGTAGGTAATCTAACCTAAAATGAAGGCAACCATACTAAATGCCTTCTTAATCACCCTGTCTACCTGTGATGCAACTTTCAAAGAATACACATGTGCAACTCTAGGTCTCTGACGGCACCTTACCAACAATCTCCTGCTGCCATTCCCCAACTAGCCTGATATCATTGATATGAATTCCAGGTGGGTCAGTCTTAGACAATTTGAAAAGATTCTGGACTTAACATTGTTTAAGCCTAACGCTGGTGAGCTAGGACTAATTCCATTGTTCCATACACTTTGCATTCACCATTTGCACCTACTTACCTGCTTGAATATTCAATAGTGATCACATTGTTTTTGCACTATTGTTGAATTTTTTTCAGGTGATTTAAGTTGAATTTATTTGTAATCAATCTCATGTTATCTCTTCCAATGATGTAACTAGCAGCATGTTTATAAAACTGAATAATTGAGGCATATGGTGTTTTGTAAAGTTATGGTGAATTTAATAGTTTGATTTTTCTCAAAATGATTTTCAATGCTTGACTCTTGAGAAGAAAAATAATAATTCAGAAATTGGGAGAGGAATATGTGGGGGCAGGGGGGGGCACCCAAAAGTGGTTAACATTGTGGTTGCAAATACTGCACTGCAATTGAATGTGGAAATCAGAGAGTTCTGCAGGGTTGTTCTGCTTCTTTACAAGCTTTATTGTGCTATTATCTCGTCAAGAGTCTCTGCATTCAAGTACATGATCAAGGGACAGGGCATGTGACTGCAATTGAGACCATTTTGGGATGTTAGAAGTGCGTCCCTGGCTTTTGCAATTGTTAGTGATAATGGGAACTGCAGATGCTGGAGAATCCAAGATAATAAAATGTGAGATAATGGGAACTGCAGATGCTGGAGATTCCAAGATAATAAAATGTGAGGCTGGACGAACACAGCAGGCCAAGCAGCATCTCAGGAGCACAAAAGCTGACGTTTCGGGCCTAGACCCTTCATCAGAGAGAGGGATGGGGTGAGGGTTCTGGAATAAATAGGGAGAGAGGGGGAGGCGGACCGAAGATGGAGAATAAAGAAGATAGGTGGAGAGGAGAGTATAGGTGGTGAGGTAGGGAGGGGATAGGTCAGTCCAGGGAAGACGGACAGGTCAAGGAGGTGGGATGAGGTTAGTAGATAGGAGATGGAGGTGCGGTTAGTAGGTAGGAGATGGAGGTGCGGTTAGTAGGTAGGAGATGGAGGTGTGCACCTCCATCTCCTACCTACTAACCTCATCCCACCTCCTTGACCTATCTGTCTTCCCTGGACTGACCTATCCCATCCCTACCTCCCCACCTATACTCTCCTCTCCACCTATCTTCTTTACTCTCCATCTTCGGTCCGCCTCCCCCTCTCTCCCTATTTATTCCAGAACCCTCACCCCATCCCCCTCTCTGATGAAGGGTCTAGGCCCGAAACGTCAGCTTTTGTGCTCCTGAGAAGCTGCTGGGCCTGCTGTGTTCATCCAGCCTCACATTTTATTATGTTGCAATTGTTAAACAGATTTGAGGTTCTTGCACACTGTATGGATGGAACTGGGGCTGTAGTGTGGATTGCATGGTACTGTGGTAAACGAAGCCATTCAAATGGGGGATATCACCAGAAATGTACTGATAATAGGCAACACCACAGTCAGGGCGTTAAATACAGTTTGCTGTAGCCAACAGTGAGAGTTCAAAAGGCAGTGTTATCTGCTCCCAGGATGAGGCATTCCACTTCCACACATCCCAGATGTCCAAGTTCTTCAAGGACCGCAACTTTCCCCCCACAGTGGTCGAGAACGCCCTTGACCGTGCCTCCCGCATTTCCTGCAACACATCCCTCACACCCCGCCCCCGCTCCCGCCACAACCGCCCAAAGAGGATCCCCCTCGCTCTCACACACCATCCCACCAACCTCCGGATACAACGCATCATCCTCCGACACTTCTGCCATCTACAATCCGACCCCACCACCCATGACTTTTACCATCCCCACCCTTGTCTGCTTTCCGGAGAGACCACTCTCTCCGTGACTCCCTTGTTCGCTCCACACTCCCCTCCAACCCCACCACACCTGGCACCTTCCCCTGGAACCGCACGAAGTGCTACACTTGCCCCCACACCTCCTCCCTCACACCCATCCTAGGCCCCAAGGTGACTTTCCATATTAAGCAGACGTTGACCTGCACATCTGCCAATGTGTTATACTGTATCCATTGCACCCGGTGTGGCTTCCTCTACATTGGGGAAACCAAGCGGAGGCTTGGGGACTGCTTTGCAGAACATCTCCGCTCGGTTCGCAATAAACAACTGCACCTCCCAGTCGCGAACCATTTCAACTCCCCCTCCCGTTCTTTTGATGACATGTCCATCATGGGCCTCCTGCAGTGCCACAATGATGCCACCCGAAGGTTGCAGGAACAGCAACTCATATTCTGCTTGGGAACCCCGCAGCCCAATGGTATCAATGTGGACATCACCAGCTTCAAAATCTCCCCTTCCCCCCACCGCATCCCAAAACCAGCCCAGTTCGTCCCCTCCCCCCACTGCACCACAAAACCAGCCCAGCTCTTCCCCTCCCCCCACTGCATCCCAAAACCAGCCCAGCCTGTCTCTGCCTTCCTAACTTGTTCTTCCTCTCACCCATCCCTTCCTCCCACCTCAAGCTGCACCTCCATTTCCTACCTACTAACCTCATCCCACCTCCTTGACCTGTCCATCTTCCCTGAACTGCTGGGCCTGCTGTGTTCATCCCGCTTCACACTTTGTTATCAGCCTGTGGTCAGGATTTGGGACATATCTTCTGATTTGGAGAGGAACTTCCACTGGTACAGGAGGATCTGTGTGTTGTGGCCTATGTAAGTGCTAACAGTGTTGGCAGAATTGGGGAAGAGGTTGCTGAGGCTGTATGAACAGCCAAGTTAAAAAGCAGAACTTCAAAGACAATATCTGGTTAAAATCCACTCATAAATAAATTGACCAAGGGGAAATAACGTTAAAGAGTTAAATGCATTGCTCAAAGATGGATGTGGGAGAATCTGAGATTACAAAGCGTGGAGCTGGATGAACACAGCAGGCCGAGCAGCATCTTCGTCTGATGCTGTAGGCCCGAAACGTCAGCTTTTGTGCTCGTAAGATGCTGCTTGGCTTGCTGCGTTCATCCAGCTCCACACTTTGTTATCTCGGATTCTCCAGCATCTGCAGTTCCCATTATCTTTGATGTGGGAGAAATAGATTTTGAGCACTGATACCGGTACTGGAATAAGTGGGGGCAGGTTTGGAATGGAATCATTTGAACCATGCTAATGAGTTGTCTAACTAGGGTAGAAGAGAGGACTTTAAAGGTGAGTTGTAAAATTGGGGAAGATGTGATAAATTAAGTGGAAAAGTCAAGGCGAGTGAGCAAGATAGCAGTAAAGGAAATGATGGTCTGAGCATTGGCAAGAAAGGACAGAGTATACAAACCTAAGAATTCAACAGATAAGGCTAGAAGTTACAAAAACAGTTTAAGAAGGCAAAAGTAACAGTATTTGCATATAGGCACCAATCTTAATAGATGAATTGAGAGCATAAATAGAAAGTAAAAAATGTATACTGTCATAGCCATTGCAGAGGTATTGCTGCAAGATGATAAAGATTAATGGAGATTAAAGGTTATGGGGAAAAGTCAGGACAATGTGATTGGGAGACAAGTATCAGTCTTGATTGAATGGCGGAGTAGACTTGATTGGCTGAATGGCCTAATTATGCTCCCATATCTTATGGCCAGGCTCATGACATTTAGAATGGAAAGGAAATTCAGAAAATGTGTAAAATTAGCTGCATTAGCTAAGAATGACATTGGTACAATACAGAGAGATGACCTTTGTTGTGGAAATCAAGATGTGAAATCAGTTTTAGTAGAGATAAGAAATAAGAAGAGTAAAAAATTGCTTATAGTTATGATTTATAGCTCCCCCTCCCCCCATCAACGTTGGACTATATTATGAGACAAAATAGCAGGGGCTTGTGGGAAAAGTATGGCAATAGTCATGGGTGATTTTAATCTAAGTATGTATTGGGCAAATCAGAAAGGTCAGATGGAAAATGAGTTCATGGACTACTTATAGGATAGTTTTTTAGAAAAGCATAATCTAGAACCAATCACCCAACTGACCATAGTAGGATGTGCAATAAAACTGGATTCATTAATGATCTTGGAGTGAAGATGCCCACATCAGTGATGACAATATGTTTTAATATCATTTCCAGTTTGAAGGAAAAAAATGTATTTCATTCAAGAGGAAAAGGATGTTAAAACATTTTATCATAAAACATATATCTAAGACAAATATTTTAAATTTAATTGAGGTCAGTTGAAAGTACCAGAAGTTAGCTGGCACCGGAAATTTTAGTTAAGGGATATATCAGTAAAGGTAAGGCCACCATACTCCCAGAAGACTGAAGTGCTGCTCAATGGGCTGAAGAGCTTTTTCCTGCTCTGATTTTTTGTGTTCCTGAGAGTTATCATGAAAGGAGGTCTGAAAGTGTTTAAGACAAAAATACTTGTTAAGATCCAACTTCAGTGACTTAAGAAGGAACCGACTACAGGTAGTTTACTAGGTGATTGTAAATTACATGAGAGACAAGAGCAATGGAACATATTCAGGGAAGAGAGAGATAAAAGAAGAGGCAGAAGGTTTAGAGGAAATATGAGGAAAATCTTTCAGAGGATGGTGGGAATGTGAGGGTCACTGTCTGTAAAGATAGTAGAGGCAGAAAATCCCATAATATTTAAGATGTATTGAATGTGCCTATGTGATGCCAAGGCATACAAGGCTATGGGCCAAGAGGTCGAAAATGAGATTAGAATAGTTATGTGGTAGTATTTGATGCATGGACATGCTGGGCTGAAGGGCCCTTTTCTATGCCATAGATCGCTATGAGATAATTCATTTGCTGTATTCCCTTCAAGCTAGGCATGAAGGGAAAAGATGCAAATAATGATAACGTATCCTGGATGAGATTGAAAATAAGACTTAAAATAAAACAATAAAAGGAGGCTTATGACTTTTTGGAAGTACATTTAGTTGATAAAAAGGAGGATCATTGAAAGCACGGAAAGGAATTGAAAAAAATAAAATGGGAGGCAGGAGGTTTAAATCTTGAATCATTTTCTGAACATATAGAGGTGTAGTTGGTTAACTAAGGAGGAGGTAAATTTATGAAAGTTTTGACAAATGTATTAAATTAACACTTGGCAGATATTTTCTTGAAGGAAGTAAAGAGGGAAGCTACATGGATATAATAGTAGTATTTGATAGTGAGAATAAAATGAAAATAAACTGAATATTGACGAGTCAAATATAATGCATTCCAGGTTGCTAAAGGGTGCAGGAATATCAGAGGCATTGATTGGATTCTTTTCATTCAGTTGTTGGATGTGGGTGCCACTGGCTGGGCTAGCACTTATTGCCCTTGAGAAGGTGGTGGTGAGCTGCCTTCTCGAACCACTGAATTTCACCTGCTCTGGGTTGAACCACAATGCCATTATGGAGGGAATTCCAGGATTTTGACCCAGTGACAGTTAAGAAATGGCAATATATTTCCATGGTGAATGGCTTGGAGGGGAACTTGCAGATGGTGGTGTTCCCATGTATCTGCTGTCCTTGTCCTTCTAGATGGAAGTGGTCATGGGTTTGGAAGGTGCTGAGGACTTTTGGTGAATTTCTGCAGTGTGTTTTTTTGAGAGTACATGCTACGGCTACTGAGCATCGGTGATGGAGGGAGTGGATGCTTGTAGATGTAGTGCCAGTCAATCAGGCTGCTTTTCCCTGGATTGTGTCAAGCTTCTTGAGTGTTGTTGAAGCTGCACTCATCCGGCAAGTGGGGAGTATTCCATTATACTGTTGACTTGTGCCTTGCAGATCGTGGATCGACTTTGGGGAATCAGGAAGTAAGTTACTTGCTACAGTATTCCTAGCTCTGACATGCTTTTGTAGCCACCGTGTTTATGTAGCAAGTCCAGTTGAGGATCTTGTCAATGATAACCTGCAAGATGTTGATAGTGGGGAATGTAGTGAGGTAACACTATTCGATGTCAAGAGTGGTGGTTTGATTATCTCCTATTGGAGATGGTCATTGTGTTGCATTTGTGCGGCACAAGTGTTACTTGGCCACTTGTCAGCCGAAGCTTGCCTATTGTCCAGATTTATTTGCATTTGAACATGGACTGCTTCAATATCTGAAGAGTCAAGTTTGGTGCTGAACATTGTGCAGTCATCGGCAGACATCCCTAATTTTGACCTTATAATGGAGGGAAGGTCATTGATGAAACAGCTGAAGAGGGCTGGGCCTAGGACACTAGCCTGAGTAACTTCTGCAGAGACGTCCTAGAGCTGAGACGACTGACCCGAAAACTGCAGACATCTTCCTATCTGTCAGGCATGACTCTAACCAGTGGAGGGTTTGCCCCCGATATTCATTGACTGCAGTCTTGCTCAGGCCCCTCGATGCCATGTTCGTGCAAAGGCAATTTTGATACCAAGAACTGTCACTCTCACGTCACTCTCTGGAATTCACCTCTTTTGTCCATGTTTGAATCAAGGCTGTAATGAGGTTAGGAGCAGAGTAGTAGAACCCAAACCAGGCATCACTGACTAGGTCACTGCTGAGCAGGTGCTGCTTCATAAAGTAGACTGATGGGGTGGTAATTGGCCAGGTTTGATTTGTCCTGCTTTCTATGTACAAGACACACCCAGGCAATTTTTCACATTGTCGGTAGATGCCAGTGTTGTAATTCTATTCGAACAGCTTGGCTAGGGTATCAGCAGGTTCTGGAGCACAAGTCATCAGTTCTATTGCCGGAATGTTGTCAGGGCCTGTAGCCTTTGCAGTATCCCAGTGTCTCCACTGTTTCTTGATATAATGTGGAGTGAATCAAATTGGCTGAAGACTGGTATTCCTAATGCTGGGGAAGCAGCTAAGGTGGATCACCCACTTTGCATTTCTGACTAAAGATTGAAGTGAATGTTTTGGCCTTTTTTTTGGCATTGTTGTGTTTGGCTCTTTCATTGAGGATATTTTTGGAGCCGCCTCCTCTAGTGAGTTGTATAATTGTCCATCACGATTCATGACTGGATGTGGCAGAGCTGTGCAAAGCTGAGATCTGATCCATTGTTTGTGTGATCACTTAGCTCTATCTGTCACTAGCTGTATAGAACAATAGTATCTTAGGGCAGGAGGGCTGCTGATCTCATATTACTGTTCAGGAATGAGAGGAAACAACATGCCATTCAGCATAACGTTGATGGTGGGTAATCATTGGAAACCATTGAATCAGTTGGTTAATGAAGTGTGATTTAATCAAGGAAATCACACTGATTAACTTACATCACAGGGATAGCAAGTCAGATCAAACCAGACTTGCTGACACTGGATTTAAAACACTGTAAAATTAAAACATTTGAAACTCTCAAAATTTCCCATTTTTTCTTCACCAGACTTAAAGAATAACAGAGATAATGGGAACTGCAGATGCTGGAGAATCTGAGATAACAAAGTGTGGAGCTGGATGAACATAGCAGGCCAAGCAGCATCTTAGGAGCACAAAAGCTGACGTTTCGGACCTAGACCCTTCCAGGCTGAAACATCAGCTTTTGTGCTCCTAAGATGCTGCTTGGCCTGCTGTGTTCATCCAGCTCCACACTTTGTTATTTAAGAATAACAGATATTGGACATCAAACTTATAATTTGGACATGGGCTAATACCAGCCTCCCCTTGATTGACAAATGCAGTATCCAACCAGCTACTGGTCCTTAAGCATAGCACATGCTGAAACATTTGTAGTGTTCTTAGAAAAATAATTAAATGCAGTTATCTTTTCAGGCCAGTTCCCATATGCAAACATGAGTTTGTTTGTTCCTTCTTTTTAAAAAGAAGCTCATGTTCAGGTTTCAAAGTTTGATTCTGAACTTCAGCTCACATATCCAAACCAAAATTTAAAAGAAGGGAAGAAAGCAGTAGCAAAAACAGAAATTGTTGGAAAAGCTCAGCAGGTCTGGCGGCATCTGTGGAGAGATATCAGAGTTAACATTTCAGCCTTAGTGATCCTGCCTCAGTAGTTCATCATGTTCTGAGGAAGAGTCACTGGCCCCAAACGTTAACTCTGATATCTCTGCACAGATGCTGCCAGACGTTTGTACTTTTTCAGCAATTTCTTTTTTGTTCCAGATTTCAAGCATTTGTAGTTCTTCTGCTTATTTTTATTTAAAGAGAAAACAGTGATAGTGTCAACAGAATTAACAGAGGACATTGATCAGTATAATGCAATAGATGCATATGCTGATCTTCAGAAGGTGTTCAACCAAGTGTTATATGAGAGGTGTATCAAAAAGATGAAAATTTATGAAATTGATGGGATAGTGGCAGTATGGATTCGGAATTGATTCTGTGATGGAAAGCCAAGTGTTGATGGGAATTTTAAGATTAGGTGGTGATTTGCAGTGATATTCTCCAAGGATCAGTTTTAGACCAGTTGCTCTTCCTAAAAAAAATTAGTGTTTTCCATATAATCTGCCGTCCTTGAAAGACCGGGTAGTTACTTTAATTAATCTGTTAATATGTGTGATGACTGACATCCCGTGTAAATGGGACTTTAATCCAGACCCGGCCTAGAAGTAGGTATCCTGCCATGGCCTCAAGAGCTCTTGTCCATTACTCTTTTTGATTTTCGTAAACAATTTAAACTTGTAAGTAATAATCAGGCACTTGATCACAATACAAGTCCATAGAATCATACTACTTTACTTTTAGTTTGGAAGGCCTGTTCCAAGATTCGAGGAAATTTGATGAGTAACACTACACTTTTCAAGATGTGCAACAAGAGACTTTGGACAACTATTTTTGCTGATGAGCATAAAGGTTCAAGGAGATAGTGCATGATATGTAGGGAGAGTTTTAGACCCAATTTCGTCAATAAATAAATGCCTGCCATATAGTGGAAGTGAGGTTGAGGCTACTGTTTATTTGAAATGATGGCGTGCAGTCATCATTCCACTCCCTACTTACATCTGTCATCTATTGCCTCAATGCCACGCAATCAGTTCACAATGAGCAATCATTAACTCCTTCAGAGATAATGGGAACTGCAGATGCTGGAGAATTCCAAGATAATAAAATGTGAGGCTGGATGAACACAGCAGGCCAAGCAGCATCTCAGGAGCACAAAAGCTGACGTTTCGGTCCTAGACCCTTCATCAGAGAGGGGGATGGGGAGAGGGAACTGGAATAAATAGGGAGAGAGGGGGAGGCGGACCGAAGATGGAGAGTAAAGAAGATAGGTGGAGAGAGTATAGGTGGTGAGGTAGGGAGGGGATAGGTCAGTCCAGGGAAGACGGACAGGCCAAGGAGGTGGGATGAGGTTAGTAGGTAGATGGGGGTGCGGCTTGGGGTGGGAGGAAGGGTTGGGTGAGAGGAAGAACCGGTTAGGGAGGCAGAGACAGGTTGGACTGGTTTTGGGATGCAGTGGGTGGGGGGGAAGAGCTGGGCCGGTTGTGTGGTGCATTGGGGGTAGGGGACGAACTGGGCTGGTTTAGGGATGCAGTAGGGGAAGGGGAGATTTTGAAACTGGTGAAGTCCACATTGATACCATTAGGCTGCAGGGTTCCCAGGCGGAATATGAGTTGCTGTTCCTGCAACCTTCGGGTGGCATCATTGTGGCAGTGCAGGAGGCCCATGATGGACATGTCATCTAGAGAATGGGAGGGGGAGTGGAAATGGTTTGCGACTGGGAGGTGCAGTTGTTTGTTGCGAACTGAGCGGAGGTGTTCTGCAAAGCGGTCTCCAAGCCTCCGCTTGGTTTCCCCAATGTAGAGGAAGCCGCACCGGGTACAATGGATGCAGTATACCACATTGGCAGATGTGCAGGTGAAGCTCTGCTTAATGTGGAATGTCATCTTGGGGCCTGGGATAGGGGTGAGGGAGGAGGTGTGGGGGCAAGTGTAGCATTTCCTGCGGTTGCAGGGGAAGGTGCCGGGTGTGGTGGGGTTGGAGGGCAGTGTGGAGCGAACAAGGGAGTCACGGAGAGAGTGGTCTCTCCGGAAAGCAGACAGGGGTGGGGATGGAAAAATGTCTTGGGTGATGGGGTCGGATTGTAAATGGCGAAAGTGTCGGAGGATGATGCGTTGTATCCGGAGGTTGGTAGGGTGGTGTGTGAGAACGAGGGGGATCCTCTTAGGGCGGTTGTGGCGGGGGCGGGGTGTGAGGGATGTGTTGCGGGAAATACAGGAGACGCCGCATCTGCTCCCACGATAAGACATTCCACTCCCGCACATCCCAGATGTCCAAGTTCTTTAAGGACCGCAACTTTCCCCCCACAGTGATCGAGAACGCCCTTGACCGCGTCTCCCGTATTTCCCGCAACACATCCCTCACACCCCGCCCCCGCCACAACCGCCCTAAGAGGATCCCCCTCGTTCTCACACACCACCCTACCAACCTCCGGATACAACGCATCATTCTCCGACACTTTCGCCATTTACAATCCGACCCCACCACCCAAGACATTTTTCCATCCCCACCCCTGTCTGCTTTCCGGAGAGACCACTCTCTCCGTGACTCCCTTGTTCGCTCCACACTGCCCTCCAACCCCACCACACCCGGCACCTTCCCCTGCAACCGCAGGAAATGCTACACTTGCCCCCACACCTCCTCCCTCACCCCTATCTCAGGCCCCAAGATGACATTCCACATTAAGCAGAGCTTCACCTGCACATCTGCCAATGTGGTATACTGCATCCATTGTACCTGGTGCGGCTTCCTCTACATTGGGGAAACCAAGCGGAGGCTTGGAGACCGCTTTGCAGAACACCTCCGCTCAGTTCGCAACAAACAACTGCACCTCCCAGTCGCAAACCATTTCCACTCCCCCTCCCATTCTCTAGATGACATGTCCATCATGGGCCTCCTGTGGTGCCACAATGATGCCACCCGAAGGTTGCAGGAACAGCAACTCATATTCCGCCTGGGAACCCTGCAGCCATATGGTATCAATGTGGACTTCACCAGTTTCAAAATCTCCCCTTCCCCAACTGCATCCCTAAACCAGCCCAGTTCATCCCCTCCCCCCACTGCACCACAAAACCAGCCCAGCTCTTCCCCCCCACCCACTGCATCCCAAAACCAGTCCAACCTGTCTCTGCCTCCCTAACCGGTTCTTCCTCTCACCCATCCCTTCCTCCCACCCCAAGCCGCACCCCCATCTACCTACTAACCTCATCCCACCTCCTTGACCTGTCCGTCTTCCCTGGACTGACCTATCCCCTCCCTACCTCTCCACCTATACTCTCTCCACCTATCTTCTTTACTCTCCATCTTTGGTCCGCCTCCCCTTCTCTCCCTATTTATTCCAGTTCCCTCTCCCCATCCCCCTCTCTGATGAAGGGTCTAGGCCCGAAACGTCAGCTTTTGTGCTCCTGAGATGCTGCTTGGCCTGCTGTGTTCATCCAGCCTCACATTTTATTATCATTAACTCCTTGTTGGTTTTCGGCATGTGAAGTCTGGCTGTAATAGTTCCAGAGATACATGGTGTGTGCCGGAAAATTATATAAATCCACCTGCCAAGACCACATTATAACTGTCCATTATAATTTGCAACCCACTTTATCTGCTCCAACATTTTATTTAAATGATGTGCATTATTTTGATTAATGACTTCAATATTAAGTTTACTGTGCAACTTACAACATGAAACATTGTCATAAAACCTTTCCTGAACTTTATGGATACTGGTCCTCAAATTCAGCATGGTGCCACTGCTGTTCTTATCTGACACAATCTGAAAATATGTTATTGAAAACACTTGCAATGAAATAAGTCCTGGGTTAATTTAGACTCTGGCTTTGGACATGATTCCAAATTTCAGCTCCAGTAGATTCAATACTGTACAATCAAGCTGTCGTGAAGAGTTTAATGTAATGAAGTTCTTTCATGCAATATGGAGAGTAGTAATTTATAGACCTTTGCACAGTGTTTTCAAGTTTAGATGTATTAATAGGAGAGAGGTTATTTTGGGGAGAGGGTGAAAACAAGTACTAAATGACTGCTGTACTAATTAGACATGACTTTGAGAACCTACAAATCGGGGGTTAATTGATGATTGTTGTGATTTAAACATTTAAACTGGGACTTGCAGGTGTAACTTCAAATTGAATCGGTTTTCACAAAATAGTGTGGTTTTCACACAGCGTTTCCACTGAAGCTGTGATGTTCCAATGATCTTAGCTATGCTTGGGGATAGCTCAGGAGCTGAAATGTTCATAGGTGGAGCATTATTGGTTCCTGGTGAAGGAAATATTGTTGGGAGGAGTGATCTGTACCTGGGAGGAAAGAAACCAGTGAGGTAACTGATGCAACAGATCTCACTCCATTCCCTGTAACTGCACCATCACTAACACCACCTGGTCCCCTGTGGTGATTCCACAAGGATGTGGGGGCAGGCAGGGGCATTCCCTACATGTGCTGAAATACTTTGATTCAATACCAACCTGACATCACATCGCCCAATAGCTGATATGATGCAAAGATCCCAAATTTAGTCATATTTGTCAATACCTGTGTAATTACCCCATTTAAGCAAAATAAACATGTTGTAATTGGATGAATGCTGATTACAAACAAGTTAAACTTTTAGAACTTTCCACTGGAGTCCGATATTACTGTGGTGTATTTTTGGAGTTACCTTGATCAGTTGCTGTATTTTATCAGGGATGACAGAGCAGCAGCTGACTTGTGTCCACAGATTGCAGCAGATCAAGAGGTAGCAGTGATTGTGTCTCTGAAAGCTGAATTTTGACCCCGGAGGGAGAACAGTGTTAGCACTCCAGCCAGCTTCTAGAGCCAGCACTGGTTCTGCAAAAGCCATGTGTTGCCCTCTGTTGAGTTTCCCCACCTCATGACGATGATAAATTTTTAGTTTAAATTTTAAGAAGTTAGAAAGAGGATGTCTCCATTTTAAGCATTCTCCCGTACTGACCTTCTTTGCAGCCTTCAATCTGGGTCCCTCCCATTAACATTCAGCTTTGAGAACATGCTTGTCTCTTTCATTGGACAATGAGCCCATCATTAGCCATGGATTATCCACCCTAGGGAAAATCACAGATTATTCAGATAAATTACTGATTTCCTGGAGTCAGTTTTGTGACTTGTATTTGAACCTGTTGGCAGGGTTCATTAGCTGGCAGTGAAAACAATGCCCTGTCGACAGGAGGACAAAAGATGGACCAGAGTCTGGTGAATGGGCAAACACTCCATAATCACTGCAAAGCCAGAGCCTTGAGAGTGTCTGTAGCTTGTCTGGCAGACCAGCTAATGTACTTGCCAGCTTGTGGTACATGACCATTTACCACTCTCTGAATAGAGAACCTTATGTCAGTCCTTTGCAGCAGTAACATAGAGTCATACAGCACAGAAACAGACCCTTCGGTCCAACTCATCCATGCTGACTAGACATCCCAAACTGTCCTAATCCCATTTTCCAGCATTTGGCCCTCTAAACCCTTCCTATTCATATACCTTTGAAATGTTGTAATTGTATGCTCCTCTACCACATCCTCCGGCACAATCCTCCCTGTGAAAAAGTTACCTCTCTGGTCCTTTTTCAATCTTTTCCCTCTCACCTCAAACCTATGTCCTCTAGTTTTGGACTCCCCTACCCTAGGAAAAAGACCTCCATGCCCCTCATGATTTTATAAACTTTTATAAGGTCGTCCCTCAGTCTCCAATGCTTCAGGGAAAAAAGCCCTAACCTATTCAGCTCCTCTCTGTAGCTCAAACCCTCCAGTCCAGACAACATACGTGTAAATTTTTTCTGCATCTTGCTGTACAGTATGTTGGCAAAAGAACCATCTTTATCCCGGCCTGTTTGCACCCCATTCAAGCCTACTTGTGATGATCCTGACTCAAACTGGCCTCCAAGGTAAGTGCAGTCTCAGTGACTGAGCTGGCAATTGCTATTTTTACTCTTTCTTGAGTCCTGTGGTAGTTACATGGTAGTTTTTAGTGGCTGAAATCAGGAGAGGATAGGTTTGAAGGAAGAGTTTCAAAAAAAAAGAGATCCATTGTTAAAACATCAGTGGCTTACGTGAGATAATAGAATTATCTGCTAAGCTACAAGTTCAGTAGGGGAATAAGCAAGAACCATCATCCTCAATATTCTCAGAGATAATGGGAACTGCAGATGCTGGCGAATCCGGATAACAAGGTGTGGAGCTGGATGAACACAGCAGGCCAAGCAGCATCTTAGGATCAGGAAAGCTGATGTTTCGGAAGTGTCTAGGCCCGAAACATCAGCTTTCCTGCTGCTAAGATGCTGCTTGGCCTGATGTGTTCATCCAGCTCCATACCTTGTTATTGCAGATCCTCAATATTCCGATTGATTTTGGAGACAGTGGGCTCTGTTGCAGATGTTACTGTGAGGGAGAATATAATCTCTTCCGTGGGGCATAGGGAGTATAGAGATCTTTGTCCCCTACTGGTTTCACTCGGCATCCTTCATCACTGTATCATCTTTTTCTAGAAGGAAGGGGGGGAAACAGATTATCAGTGGTTGTGCACCACAGTAATTGGGTGATAAGGAGAGGTGGGTGTAAGGCTGGAAACATTGGTAAGTTTGTGAAATTGAATATTGGGACATTAGGCATAAGAGTAGAGGTTAGAGTAGCAGGAGTAGACCACTTACTCCCAGACCTGTTTCACCATTAAATACAATCATGATTGATTAGACTGTGGTCTTAACTCCACTTTCTTGCTTTCCCCAATAACCTTTGTCTCCCATGTAGATCAAAAATCAAATGAACCAAAGCCTCGAATATCTTTAGATGACCCAGCTTCCACTGCTCCCTGAATTTGCAAATTTCAAAGATTTACAATCAGTTGAGAGAAGTTCCTCCTTATCTCCATCGTACACCCAGATGCCTTATTTTTAAATTGTGCATCCTAGTTATAGATTCCCTGATGCAGCAGGACTTAGAGAGAGATGACTGAAGGATCTTGCTGGTTCTCCAGAAACATCTACATCCCTACTGCCTCAACAAAACTTTACCAATCCTGTCAGAATGGACAATGCTAAATCCCTGTAGAATCTGAAATGTTTCAAAGTGATCACCTGTTACTCTACAAAACTCCAAAGACCACTGAATCATTGGTGCATTTTATGGATCTGCAAGTGCAGGAAATGTGATGTAGAACTCCTGAATTGGTTGGAGTGTGAAGTTTCGATTTCCACATGTCAGACTGAGATGCAGAAATAAAGCCAACAGCTAAATGGGCCTCATGCTGGCCTGTGGCAGGTTGCACTTGGAATATATTTGCATGCCATGAATGCTTGTTACTGTAAATTAATTGTTGCAATAAAGTCTTGTTTTCAAGATAATCAATGGCCAATGAAAATCTCACGATGTATGTTTGTTTACAGACAACTTTGTTCTTTTTTTCTTTATTCATTCATGGGATGAGGGGTGTTGCTGGCTAAGCAGCATTTATTGCCCATCCCTAATTGCCCACAGGGCAGTTCAGAGTCAGCAACGTTGCTGTGGATTTGGAGTCACATATAGGCCAGACCAGGTAAGCATAGCAGTTTCCTTCCTAAAGGACATTCGTGAACTAGATTGGTTTCTTCCACAGTCGACATCATGGATTCATGATCATCATTAGATTCTTAATTCCAAATATTTATTGAATTCACATTCCACCATCTGCTGTGTCGGGATTCAAATACGGGTCCCCAGAATGCTATCTGGATCTCTGAATTTAACAGTCCAGCGATAATACCATTACGGCATCGTGTCCCTGCTGACCTGATTGAGGCATTTTCCTTGTTATACCAAATAGCACAAGGGACAGGAACAGGAGAATGGTAGCTTGCACGGATGCTGGCATTGGAAAGGGTGAGTCAGTGTAAGGAGGAGAATATGGAATGCACTTAGGGGCATGGTTGAGCGAATATGAATTTAGTGGTGGATAGAGGGTTAGACCAGGGCAAGGAGGAATGAGTTGGAAAAGGGCCCTGTGTGTGATGAGAATGGAAGAGTCAATGTAAGGAAATGAAGGGCTCAAAGCTTGGGATCTGTTTGGATGTATGCCCATCTCATGGTGTGTCTTGGTGGGTGCTTAGTCATAGATTAGTACATCACAGAAATAGACCATTTGGTCCAACTCATCCACGCTGACCAGATATCTTAAATTGATCCAGTTAGATGGTTTTGTGGTCACTTACAACATTTTAATTATTGTGACTGAGCCTGATCTCAGACAGCTCCTATTGAAGAAGAGACCACTAGAGCCTGTAAGTTTAATTATGCCACACAGAGTGGAAGACTACAGTAATGGCCACCAATATGGACATTTGATAAATACAGATAAAAGCATGCAACATTGGGTGGAATTTTCAGTTGAAGTGTTTTGTCACTGACATTCATGATGCCTGGCTCACCATGGCATGGAGCAATTTTCTCATTCAATCTTCCACTCTTCACCTGATTGTTTATGCAGTTGGACTCGTGGACGTCTTTCTTAGGAAATCACAGAAGGAGAGGCAGATGTGTTCGCTACTGCTGGGACCTTCTGGTGTTCGTGCCATTGACATATACTTAAAGCCTAACTGCACTCCAACTTCAAAAGCTGCAAGTCAGGAACTGGCCCTCAAATTGTTGTACTCACCTGTTATCAGTATGGACATGGTCCATAGGAAATGAAAGCTCACTCCTGTGCATGGAGTCAGAGGAGGTCGGGGAGGTCCTTAATGTATACTTTGTTTCAGTATTCACCAGTGAGAGGGACCTTGACGTTTGTGAGGACAACATGAAACAAGCAGATATGCTCAAACAGGTTGATGTTAAGAAGGAGGATGTGCTAGACATTTCAAAAAGCATGAGGATAGATAAGTCCCCTGGGCCAGTCAGGATATACCCAAGGTTCCTACAGGAAGCAAGCGAAGAGATTGCTGTCCATTTCGGGATGATCTTTGCATCCTCATTATCCACTGGAATAATACCAGAAGATTGGAGGGTGGCAAATATCATTCCCTTGTTCAAGAAAGGGAATAGGGATAATCCTGGAAATTACAGACTGATCAGCCTTACTTTTGTGGTGGACAAATTATTGGAGAGGATACTGAGAGAGAGTATTTATGATTATTTGGAAAAGCATAGCTTGATTAGAAATAGTGTGGTTTTGTGAGGGGCAGGTCATGCCTCACAAGCCTTATTCTCTGATGTGTTTTGTTACATCCTCGATGAAGGTAGAGCAGTGGATGTGGTGTATATGGATTTTAGCAAAGCATTTCATAAGGTTTCACATTGTTGGCTCATTCAGAAAGTAAGGAGGCTTGGGATTCAGGGAAATTTGGCTGTCTGGATACAAACTGGCTGTTCAATAGAAGACAGGATGGTAGTAGATAGAAAGTATTCGGCCTGGAGCTGAGGGACCAGTGGTCCGCAGGGATCTGTTCTGGGATTTCTGCTCTTTGTGATCTTTATAAATGACTTGGATAAGGAAGTGGAAGGGTGGGTTAGTAAATTTACTGATGAGATGAATGTTGGTGGAGTTGTGAACAGTGTGGAGGGCTGTTGTAGAGACATTGACAGGATGCAGAACTGGGCAAAGAAGTGGCAGATGGAATTCAACCCAGAAAAATATGAAGTGATTCATTTTTGGAAGGTTGAATTTGAATGCAGAATAGACAATAGACAATAGGTGCTGGAGTAGGCCATTCGGCCCTTCGAGCCAGCACCACCATTGATTATGATCATGGCTGATCATCCACAATCAGTATCCTGTTCCTGCCTTATCCCCAAAACCCATAACATAACAATACAGGGTTAATGGCAAGATTCTTGGCAGTGTGGAGGAACAGAGGGATCTTGGGGTCCACATTGATAGATCCCTCAAAGTTGCTACCCAAGCTGATAGGGTTGTAAAGGAGGTGTATGGTGTGTTGGCTTTCATTGGAGGGGAAATTGAGTTTAAGAGCCGTGAGGTTATGCTGCAGCTCTGTAAAACCCTGGTTAGACCACACTTTGGTCTAACAATATTGTGTTCAGTTCTGGTCACCTCATTATAGGAAATGTAGAAGCTTTTAGAGAGGGTGCAGTGGAGATTTACCAGAATGCTGCCTGGACTGGTGGCAGGTCTTCTGGGGAAAAGTTGAGGGAGCTAGGGCTTTTTTCTTGTAGGAAGAAGGATGAGAGGTGACTTGATAGAGGTGTACAAGATGATGAGAGGCATCAATAGAGTTGATAGTCAGAGATGTTTTTCCCAGTGCAGAAATGACTATGACGAGGAGGCATAATTTTAAGGTGATTGGAGGAAGGTATAGGGGAGATGTCAGAGGTATGTTCTTTACACAGAGAGTGATGGGCATGTGGAATGCACTGCTGGCAGTGGTAGTTGAGTCAGTTACTTTAGAGACTTTTAAGCAACTCTTGGATAGGCACATGGAGGATAGTAAAATGTAGAGTATGCAGTGTAGATTGATCTTGGTAGGATAATAGATCGGCACAACGTAGTAGGCCGAAGGGCCTGTATTGTGCTGTAGTGTTCTATGTACTATTCTCCTCACTTTATGGATAAGGCCTTAGGGGTCCTGGTGAGCATGGCTGTGTAGAACAGGGCAGTGCTTTTTCCTGCAGACTGCCACAGGAGGCCATACCACCAAATCACACCAGCCCGTATCCAAATTACATAGAACATAGAACAATACAGTGCAGAACAGGCCCTTTGGCCCTCGATGTTGCGCCGACCAGTGAACTAATCTAAGCCCCTCCCCCATAGAACATAGAACAATACAGCGCAGAACAGGCCCTTCGGACCCTTACAGGCCCTTACAGAACAGATCAGGTGAAACCAGGCACCCAGCAGGACGAAGGTAAATGATTTTATACGCTGTGCAAGGTGCTACCATCTTCTGTCTGCTACCTCATGTTTATAGGACCACCACTCACCCTAACTCTGTCACTGCATATACCTACCACCAAGGCTCAAGGATTACTGTTCACGATTGAATTTTTCTGGCCCCTGCTTTTTCTACTGTTGCACTGAGGACACCTCACTACTTCTCCTGCTCCTGCATCACCATGAATTGCTTCCTCTGCATCTGAAATTTCTTTCTTTTGCTGTATCATTTTGAGCTAGTATTCTCTGACTTTCTCCTATTTTTCTCTTTCTTTATCCCATTCTCTCTCCTGAATCTCTAGTTCCAGCCCTTAAATACTATACTTCTCACTTTTCCCTCAAATTCAAGCCTTTTCACTCCTATCTCTTGCTTTTTAAATTTCATCTCCAACTCAAGCTGCTTAAACTGTATTTGAATCCTTGCTAACTTAAGTGACTTTATACTCTGCATTCCCACTATTTGCAGATGCTTAGCCAATATTTTAATTATCTCTGCCTTCTTAGCTCTGACATGACCATTCCACCTGTATTTATTTGTCACTTCTATCAACTCGCATGACCAAGCACAGTTCTTTATCACAAATCTTGACTATAAAGGCAGAGTGGATTGCTTTCACAATTCTCCTGATTCCTATTTTAATTATATCTTTTATTCATTGGTTAATTGATTGGATCCAGAGTCATTCCTTTTGCTTTGATTTCAAATTTTTTCTTTCAGTATCTCTTTTTCAGCTTTTTTGACAGAAAGTAGGAGACTCAGATGTTTCCTCTGCAAGCTTTTGGAGGTCTCTGTTCATAGCCTCAGATGTCTGTGCAGTTTGCCAATTGAAAAGTCAATCAAAAGACTGTTTCTGGGCTGAGTTCCCCTGAACAAATAACAGGTAGTGCCAGCTTGTCTCGACTCATGTTGACTCACTGTTCCAAAAACATTATGTTGTCTTACATCTACCACCCCTTGCATTTATTTTTAAAAGGAGGCTCAATTTTCTATTTTTGATCTATGGTCTAAAATGAAAAAGTATGGCCTTGACACACTATTGCCATGAGTATCATTATCACCATCTCTTGCTCCCTGCCCCCAAAGTCTAAATCAATCAGTTTGAGATAATTTGGAATTCAGACTGGATGTCCCAATCTGGTTTGCTTGTTTCCCACACAAGGTTTGTGCTTCTCCACCAGTTTAGGGATTGCTCTAATATTCTGTAGGGTATTTGATATTCTCTGGTTGTCTGTGTCCTACATCTTGTGGTACTTGGTCTCAGTTCTTGTCTTGAGTAAGATTTGTGCCTTCCTGTTTCTCCTGAATGTTCCTTCAGCTGTACTGACTGTAAATGATTTGGTGAATCTGTACCCCTAAGGATTGTTGCCTCTATTTATCTGTTCTTTATCAATTAAAAGTTGTCAATTTTAAATCTGAGATTTGTTTTTGTCAGCAAATGTATTAAAGGATATGGGTCAAAAGCATGTAAATGGACAATCATGATCTCATTAAATGGCAGAACAGGTTCGAGGGGCTGAATGACTTGCTTCATTTTCTATTTTCAGATCGGGTGATAAAATTGACAGTGTTTTTGCCCTGTGTCTTGAATTATGCCACTTGCTTTCTTCTGTGGTGATTTTCTATCTCCTTGACTTTCATGGTCCAGAGATGTTTTGTTCAGCCTTGGATTTTACCTCAATGACAGTGTTTCTGTTTTTAATCTTCTTCCCATGAAAATATCTATTGTTTACAGGTGCTGATCTGCCGCGGGGGAATGCTGGTTCTCATTCTGTATTATTGGACATGACCAGCTGTGTGGTTTTGCCCACAATTTCTGCTTCTCCATTTGACTTAGGATGAAGTGGAGAACTTGTCTTCCAGTTGACACTGGTCTCCGAAGTAAACTTTCTGAATTCCTCATTCACAAATTGAGGTCCATTTACCAAAATCATTTATTCTAGGAAACCATGTTGCAAAAGCTATCAAGTCTTGAAACTTCAATCCATCCTAATTAGTCTCCAAGGACTAAGCGAGTCTTCCCTTTGAGGAATAAATATTTGCCAGTGTCTCCCAAGATCTTTCTGGAAGATTTAAAGATATTAGAGGTCCTGTTGGCATCTGACTGTTGATAACATGCTAGTTAGATTTTTGTGGCACAGTGGTTGTGATTGCACACCTGGGCCAGAGGTCTAGGTTCAAGTGTCACTTGCCTTGGAAATGTGCCATAACATATCTGATTAGACCTCATTACATTGTAAATCTTTCAACTGTTCAAAGGCCCACTTGCAAGAAGATGGGATCAGTAAACTTAGTTTAGAATTTGGTTTTGTCATTTAAATTTTGCTTTAGCTACACGGTATTTGGCAGAATAGTTTTTCATTAAAAATCATAAGGTCCTAGTTCAAAAAGGTGTTGGAACACCATTCTTAACATAAATGATATGTTGTTTATTCTTGGTAAGCCAATGCTCTAAGAGAGATTGTTATAATACTATTGTTCAAGTGTTTCCCCTTTCCTTCAACAATCTTACTCCCTGTTTCTTCCTCCCCTGCATCAAACCTTCTTCACAAATCTCCCTCTCACTTCATCAACACTCCTTCCCAACTCGTCCCCTTATCCCCATATTTTCACTCCTCCTATCTCACACCTTCTCCCAAATTCCTCCCATTTCTCCTGTGGGGCAGTAGATGTAAAGGCAGTGAAGATTAACATGGACCTCTGCACACAGGCTCTCACATAACAGGCATCTGGCCTTAGTGAATATGAATAGTCAAGTCGGCCACATATTCCAATAGAGAAAAAAATAATTATTTTAAAAGGGCCACAAAATAGTCAGGGATCAGTCCGAGCTCCACAGTGACTGTTACTGCTTTGGACCTCAGCATCCTATATTCTTGTTTGTTGTGACCCACCATTTGGAAAACCCTTCTTTACTGTGGGGAGGTCTTAATGAGTCTGACTGTGTTATCATCACTAATTCAGAAATAGGGAAGATCAAGAAGCTTAATGGCTAGGCGACTGGTTTGTGATGCACAGTGACTCCAACAGCGTGGAGTCAGTTCTGGCACTGGCTGAAGTTGCTTTGGAAATTTCACCTACTGAACCTCACGCCTCACCCAATCCTTGTTTAGGGTTGCTAAAGTAAATTGTAAAACACTTACTGATCAATTTCAGGAAGACTACTTTTTCATGATCACTAGGATTGAATCAGATGCAGTGAAAAATGTTGTTGGTAATACTATTGTAAGTGTTTCCCCTCCCTTCACCAGCCTCCCTCCGTTCCTCCTTCAGCAGACCTTTCCTCCATCTCTCTCTCCCTTTACCAACTCCCCTCTTCACAAACCTGCCTCCCTGTACCCACTTTTTCCCTCTGTTCATCCCCATCCTCTCCCTGATCTCAGGATACTGAGATAAGTGAGGCACATGTTGATGCAATTGCCATAATTTTACAATCTTCCTTAGGTACAGGGTACATTTCACAGAACTGGAGAACTACAATGTTACACTCTTGTTCATGAGTGTGTGTAAAGACTAGCCCAGTATTACAGTGATGGAAGAGTTTTTAGAATTGATGATTTGGGGCATAATTAACAGTCATGTGGACAAATGTGGAAAGATAAAGGAAAACCAACATGGAGTAGGTAAAGGCAATTAATTTAATTTAATTTTTAATGATGTAACAGATGATTGATGTGGTGTAAATAGACTTCTGAAAGGCATATGATTCGGTGTCAGGTAATGAGCTTTCTGGCAAGGTTACAGCTGGTGGAATAAAAGGGAGAGGTGAAATGTGGATACAAAGTTCATTAATTGACTGGGAACAAAGAGTAGTCGTGAATGGTTGCACTTTGAACTGGAGGGAGTATATAATGGGGCTTCATAGGTGTAACTATTGGAGACACTGCTTTCCCTATATTAATGATCTGGACCTGGATTTGCAGGGCACCATTATAAAATTTGTAATAATACAAAACCTGGAAGTATTTTAAACTGTGAGGAGGTGAATGTGGTTAAAGCATTTGGGATCTCAACTTAACAGATAAAATTTAAAAGTAAGAAAGTTAAGCTGAATCTTTATACTGTACCCCATTGACTTTGATTGAAATTTGTCTTTTGCTCTGGGCACCACCGTTTAGGAAGATACGATAAGCTTTAGCAAGTGCAGAACTGAATTACAAAGATCATTGCAACGATGAAGGACCTCATTTATGTAAGATAAATTGTGTTATTCCCCTTGGAGATGAATAGATTGAGGGGACTTTGATTGAGGTTCTCAAAATGTTGACAGGCTTAGATAGTGCAGACGGAGAAGGAATCATTCTTGCCAATGTTTTCTACATGCTCATGCTTCTTTTCATTAGTGGAAGAATTGAGATTCAGAAGATAAACATTTGAGATAAATAACAAGAGAGCCAAAGGCAGAATGAAGAAAAAGGTTTCTACACTATGAATAGTTAGAACGTTGAATATGTGGCCTGAGAGTGTGGCAGAGGTGGATTCAACTGTGCCTTTCAAAAGCTTAATGGATAACGATTTGAAGAGAAAACAAATTGCAGGACAAGGAGAAAATATGGAGGTGTGGACCTACCTGAATTGCTGTTAAAGAGTCGGGCTGAGTGATCCCATTCTGTGTTTAATCATTCTATGATTTTAGCCACAAATCCCAATCTTTGAACCTTTGTAGCATGTATAGCCCAATTTAAAAGGAAGGTTCATGAGGAACATAGGCAAATTATAACATAGGAATGGGAGTAGGCCATTCAGCCTCTCAAGCCTGCTCTACCACTCAATAAGATCACGGCTGATCAGGCAAACTCCATATGCCTGCCTTGGGTGCATAGCCCTACATACCTTTGCTTAATAAAAATTTATCTACCTCAGATTTAAATGTAACAGGTGAATGAGCATAGGCCACCATTCGAGGAAACAGTTCTAAACCTCCACTACATTTTGTATGTAGATGTGCTTTCTAATATCTATTCTGAATGGTCTGCCCCTAATTCTTAAACTATGCACCCAGTTCTAGAATCTTCAACTAGTGGAAATAGTTTATATTTATCAATCCTGACTTACCTCGTTAATGTCCTGAAGACCTTGATTATGCTACCCTTAACCTTCTAATTCTAGAGAATAAAGACCTAATTTGGCTAACCTCTTGTAGTTTAACCCCTGAAATTCACTAGATTGATCACTGGAAATTAAGGATTCCTTTACAATGACAGTCTAATTAAATTGGCCTATGTTCTTTCAAATTCTGAAATATGCAAAAGTTTTGAGGGGTTTGATCAAGCAGACACCAAGAGGTTGCTCTGCCAGCAGCAGAAGCAAAGCTTGGGTCACAGCCTCAGGAAAAGAGACAAATTACTTAGAATAGAATATAATATTCTTTATTTTCACATGTACTCTAGTATTGGAGTATAGTGAAATGTTTCTACAGTGGCTACCTTAAATGGCACCATCTTATGTACAAGTACCTAGGCACAAATCTTACAGAGTAAATAAAGCAGTGTAGTTACCTTGTAAAAAAAGTAGCTTGGCAATGGACAGTGAAAAAATCCATTAAGGACAAACCAAGCCAAGAACTGCAGTGATGGCAATGGTAAGGCTGTTTGGTCTGACTCTGCATCCCGTAAATTAGTGTGTATCATACATCAACCCTTTTCCCATAACACTTAAAATATTTTGTGTTTGGGTGCTTATCCAATTTCCTTTGAAAGCTAACAGTAAAATGCATGCACCACCCTCAAAGACTGTTCAGGCATTCATTCAAACCACTCACTCCGTTTAAAAATAAGATTTTTCCTCATGTCCCATTCTTTTGCCAGATATTCTCAAACCCATGTGACAGCTTCTGTCTATCTAATCTGTCTTGATTGCTCAGCTGTATTAAATCACTTGTTAACCTTCTGGCAAAGGCAGTTGTAAATTTGTTTGCCCCCCTCTCTCTAAGCATCCTCTGATCTGTATGTTCTTGTTTGCTACGATCTACCTGTACTGCTTGCAAAACATAAGTTTTCATTGTACTTAGGAACACATGACAGCAATAAATCAAATGTCATTAAAGGTAACAGCCTCACCTTAACAATCTGTCTGGGTAACTCACATCCCTCATTCTTGAATCATTCTTGTAAATCTTTTCTGCATCTGGATTCTTTCTTCTAAAATGTATTACCTTACATTTGTCTACGTTAATTTCCATCTACTGCTTGTCTGGCCAATACCCTTGACTGTTTCTAACATGTTGTTGAAGTTTATCACTATCCTCATGGAACTTGTACTGACAATTGGGAAACTGTGCAGTGTACCTCCTTCAGTCTGAACGTCAAATCTTCATCAGTAGTCTTTGTCCTGTCATTCAACTAAGTTCATGTATACTCTATCATCCATATTATCCTCATCAGCTTTCCCTGTTATCTCATCAAAAAATCCAATAAAAATAATTAACAACTATTTGCTTTTAACATTGTTTTGGTTTCCTTAGTTAATCTACACTTGTGAAAATATCTCTTCATTTTCTCCTGGATTATTACTTGTGAAAGCTTTCCCACCACTGATGTTAAACTGGTTGTTTTAGCTTAATCTTTGCCCACTTTTTGAACAAAGGTGCAGCATTTGCAGTTCCCCAGCCTTCAGCCAAGACTACTTGTATGTAAAGAGAATTGGAAGATTGTGGCCAGTGCTTCTGCAATTTTCAAATCTATTCCCTTAGATTCTCTGATTCGTGTAATCACATCTTGGTTACATACCTTCCTAATATTTCTGCCTCCCTAATATTTCCTTGTATTGATTTCTGGTCCATCCAGTACTCAATTACTTACTCATTTGCTATGATTTTGGGAGCATTTTCCCCCTTAATGAGGACAAACATAAAGTACTTATTTATTATCTCCATCATGTCTTCTCCATACATGTGTAAATCCGTCCTTCTTCCCTAATCATACCACTCCTCCCATTACAATCTGTATGCTAGTCATATGCCTATAAAAGTTTATTAGGTTCTTTTTATGGTAATTTCTAGTGTCTACTCATATTTGTCTTTGCTTCTCTTACTTCATTTTTCAGTTCTGTGCATTCCGTGTTCCATCTGGTTTGCACTTGCATTAAGACCTGATATTTGTCATTTGCTCCATTTTCTGCTTAATCATATTTCTCACTTTGACATCATCTAAGGATCTCTGGCTTTGGTTGCCCTACTTTCCTCTCTTCTGCAAATGTAACTGGACTCTACCAGAATCATCATATCTTTAAAGGCATCATGTTGTTCTGTTACAATTTTGGTTGTGAATCGTTGACTCCAGTTTTTTTTGTCAGGTGGTACATTAAACCTCACACTGAAATTAATGATCATGTTGAAATTGGGCGTTTACAAAAACTGCTGCTTTTCCACTTTGCCATCTTCATTCCTAATTGGTACTGTTGTATTGTGTTAGTAATTATTCTTGATGATTTGTTGGCATTACTTAAACAAGAAAGCATAGTGGAACCACTGCAAATGAATCAAATTGGTCAAATTGTTGATATAATTGCATTTGTTTTGAGCACAACAAATTTCAATTTTAACCAAGTTCGTGAAGTGGCCAATTATACATATTTCAGACTGTGTCAGGTTAACTATTAAGAACAAGTTAGCCAGATGTCTTCAGTCAACAAATAACTGGTTTATTACCAAAAACAAACTTGATCAAACAGAGATTATTGACACAGTTTTGTTTATGTATATGAGGTTGTATACATCTACGTTTTTCTAAAAAAAAAGTATTACCGCACAAGTCTGAGGAGAAACAAAAAACAAACTCTTCAGTGAGTTATCTTTAAATATTTTGGCCAAATAATAATTCAGTTTGTTTAAGTAAGAGATAAGTCACGGATTGTCCCAATGATGTCCTAATTCTGAAGTTATTCCCACACACACATGATGTTGGCATTGGAGTGTCTTCCTGGAACATTTGTAGTTGGCTGCATTACCTGTGGAATTCTTTGCAGAAAGTAGTTGCAGCCAAAACATTAAATGTTTTTGAGAAAGATTTAGATATCATTCTTAGGACTAAAGAAATATAAGAGTATAGGGAGAAAGTAGGCACTTTACTGAGTTGGATGATCAGTCACGATCATATTGAATGATGGCACATAGTCAAAGTGCTGAATAGCCACCTCCTGTTTTTTTTTAATGAATCTATAAATTAATTTTGCTTGAGGGGCTGAGTTTTATTTCACAAAAATATTGTTCAAGAACTCTTCCCAAGAGCAAAAATGTCTTTTCAGCTCACACAGGCCAAATAAATTTGCTCTCAGAATTAAAAAGGACAATGGCTGTATCATAAACTAGACTTTGTGACCTCTCTGAAAATTCTCCAGACTGTGTGACTGTGTCCACACTCCCTGCCCCTAGTGGGTGCAACATTTTAGCTGCTGTGCCAGTGCCATTTGTTTTAGCAAAGTATCCTTTGTGTACAAGGTTTATTTATGTGACTTCTTGTAATAATTTAAAAATTAACATTTGGATCACATCACCCTTAACAACTGAAATATGGGAGGAAATGAACTGGGTAGGTCCTCTCTGTGTTTGGGAGGCAAGAAGCAGGAATTGCAGTAGCAGTAACTTTGAGATATCAATTATATTTATGAAAGAGAAAAAGCCTACCCTCCCACTGAGAAATGATTGGCAGCTTCATTCTGTGATGCATAATTAATTATTCCTTTAAAAGGTTGATCGATCTGTAATTATTTTAAAGGATGTTTTAGCTGTCTTCTAATGGTTTGTGTCAGTTCTAGGGGCCTTAGTTATGTTTTTATTGACTAATATTATTTATTAGTGTTATTTGATGCCCCTTGATATGGAAGCAGCACCAACAGGAAGGAAGTTAGTAATTAAGCCATATGGCGGATAGTCAGAGGGAGAGCTGGACACAGTGGATATTAACGGCAAAGATGCTAACATTGATGCTATCATTGTGTCACTGTGTCTGTTAGGCCTTTCTAGGCACAAGTTCGCTCCCTGCTCCTCTGCTAAGTCTGTAAGGTTGCAGTAGTACTCCTGGCCAAACATGTCAAAACACTTCCTAAAGTGCTCCTGACACTTTCTAGTGGAAGCATTTTCTATAAATTTTATAGCTGTAATCAAGGTACCTGAACCCTATAAATAATCCTTCTGTGTGGCCCATTTTTCTGCAAGAGTAGACAATGCAGGCTTGACCAGCTCCTGCATTGATATCCCAACAGATAGCTTGGTAAGCTGCCTAACCTCAGGGTATTGCCTTTTCCACGTCATTGGCACATGCATCTGCATGCACAATGACATGTAGGCTGCACAGCTAATAGCTTATATTGTTGTCTACTTCTAAGGTTTTGATGTAAGTATGCATCACAGCGCTAGGGTTATGTTCCTTTCTATCTACACTGTCTATCCCCTTCATAATTTTATACATCTCAAACTTGTTCCCCCTCAGTCTCCCCTGCTCCAACAAAAACAACCTAATTCGGGTCTAGGCCCGAAACGTCAGCTTTTGTGCTCCTGAGATGCTGCTTGGCCTGCTGTGTTCATCCAGCCTCACATTTTATTATCTTGGATTCTCCAGCATCTGCAGTTCCTATTATCTCTAATTCAGTCCAGTTTTTGATCATAAGAAAATCTGTCTAGCCAGGCACCATCCTGGTAAATCTCCTCTGCACCATCTCCAGTGCAATCATAACCCTCCTAAAGTGTGCATTTCCGAACTGTATACAATACTTTATCTGTAGCCTAGCCAACTTTTTGTATAGTTCCAGGATCACCTTCCTGCTCTTCACTTCTATGCCTTGGCTAATAAAGTATCCCATATGCCTTCTTAACCAATTGTTCTACCTGTCCTGCTACATTAAGGGACCAGTGGACAGGTGCCAAGGTCCCACTGAATCTAGGTTCACCCCAGAGTCCTACTGCCTATTTTGTAATCTCTTGCCTTGTTTGTCCTGTCAAAGTGCATCACCTCACCCTTATCTGGATTGAATTCTGTTTTCCACTTATTAGCCAACCCGACATGCCTGTCTATACCTTCCTGTAATCTAAGACTATCTTCCTTATTATTTACCGCCCGTTAATTTCTCATGTAGACACAACACTATGGGAATGAACATCCTGCTGTTATGTTTCAGATGTACAAATCCATAAATAGATGGAACTGAAAGAATAGTCTTTAAAAGATTGCAATTAGTGTGAGGAACCCAAAGGATTCCTTCAGTGTTGTAAAATTCAATGGATCCGAGGAAAGATTATTTGTGAAGCCCCTCATTTTGTATAAACCCCGCGTGAATAAGTTATAATACCATGATTTTATTCAATGACTTCAATGATCTACAATTCCCAAGGGATTTTTTGGGATTGATTGTCAAACAGGATTTGATGCAGAGCTACACAAGATGTCAAGACGTGACTGAAAGCTTGGCTGAAGAATTAGGTTGAAAGCAAAGAACTTAAAGTTTGCTTCATAAATATAGAATTATCATTGATTATCATACTGACACTCGGGAGAAAAAATCTGAATCAAGAGTTGGGGAGTGCTGTTGCACTGGAGGAGATTACAGTTATTGGGAGGGAAGACACTGAAATGATTTGTAAAGCAGGATGACAGTTTCAAAATTGTGGCATTCAACAACTCTAAACTTTTATTTTGTTTACTTTTGGACAAGTTCATGGGGGAGATTTTGGAGTAACGTTATCTTCTCTTTGTTGCATGCAATGTTTGCAACCAGCTGCATAATCTAACTTCTGTTGCTCCTGAATTCACTGATTATCAGACAAATATCACCAAATTGAAAAGCGCATGTTTAATGAGGAGAGAGAAATAGAGAGGCAGAAAGATATAAATTGGTAATTCTTGAGCTTTTAGTCTTGGAAGCTGAGTGCAGTGTTACTGACACTCAGGAGAAAAAATCTGAATCAAGAGTTGGGGAGTACTGTTGCACTGGAGGAGATTACAGTTATCGGGAGGGAAGACACTAAAATGATTTGTAAAGCAGGATGACAGTTTCAAAATTGTGGCATTCAACAACTCTAAACTTTTATTTTGTTTACTTTTGGACAAGTTCAAGAGGGAGATTTTGGTGTAACCATGGTGTCACTGAACCTTAAATCCAGAGGCCCAGGATAATTCTGAGGTAGCACAGTTCAAATCACACACTATAGTAGAATTTAAACCCAATTAATAAAAAAATCTAGAAATTAAAGTTTGTTTCATAAATATAGAATTATCATTGATTATCATAAAAAGAATTTGGTTCATTACAGTCCTTTGAAGAAGGAAATTTGTCACCATTACCTGATCTGACCTACATGCAACATCAAAAGCTATCCTTCTTAGCAACAAATCTAATCCATGCAATACTAAATTTAAAAAAAAAACACTTTGTTTAGCAATGTCTACTCACCATCTCCTGTTTTGGGAAATATTTAATGAAAGGTTGAAAATTATCACGTTATAAACTGATACACAGACTTAGAACGTACAAGTAACACAACAAATTAAAACAGGACTAAGCATTGATGGAATGCCTTGTTTTTCTCAAGAAAAAATCTCACACCACTGATGTCACTGTGTCAGAGTTGAATTTTTCTCCCTTCCCCTTTATAATCCGTCTACAGTCTTTGATATAGTTGATCATACCAAGCTTTCTTCCAAATCTTCCCTACTGCCATTGAGCCCAGTGCGACTACTGAAACCTGGTTCTACTCTTATCAATTTAATCATAACTAAAAAAAAATCACTTGCAATGGGTTCACTTCCTGATCTTGTGCCACTACCTCTGGCATCCTCAATGATCTATCCTAGAGGCTCTCTTATTTAACATTTATATATTGCCGTCAGTGACATTGCACATGCTGGTTTTCATGTGTCTGTTGATGACAGCTAGCTCAATTCCATAAACAATTCTTGCCACTTCTTCACTGTTATAAAATTTCAGACTGCCAATCTGACACCTAGTACTGGATGAGCAGAAATTTCCTCCAACTGAACTTTGCAAAGACTGAAGGGACTGTTTTCAGTCCCAGCTCCAAACTCTATTACTCAGCTACTGGTTCCATCCCCCTCTCTAGCCGTTAATTCAAACTGTCTGTTTCCAACTTCTAGTCTTTTGGCCATTTGACCTAATATCTCATGTGTCTCAGTGTGATATTTGGATTAAAATATTCCAGTGAAGTGTTCTGTACAGCACAGATGTTAGATTGTATATTGTTTGGGTCATTTTAAGGGGAGCGACTGTTATGTAGATAAAATTGATATTTGGTGGTTGATGTCACAGACTATACCTTTTATCATCACAAAGGTAATTTTTGTTTCTTTGCACTGCCACTGGAAAATCATGAACAGCAGTTACCCATTTTCTGTGTGGATGTCCAATAGATGAGAAAGTGGCTGAACCATCCTAATGTTATCTTCTCTTTGTTGCATGCAATGTTTGCAGCCAGCTGCATAATCTGACTTCTGTTGCTCCTGAATTCACTCTATGTTTACCTATTAGCAGGCAGCATGGTAGCTCAGTGGTTTGCATTGCTGCCTTACAGCGTCAGGGATCCAGGTTCGAATCCATCTTTTGGCAACAGCCTGTGTGGAGTTTACATGTTCTCATATCTCTGCGTAGGTTTCCTCTGGAGCTCTTGTTTCCTCCCACAGTCCAAAAATGTACAGGCTGGATGGATTGACCTTGGTGGATGTGGGTTTATGGGAATAGATTCAAGGGCTAGATCTGGGTAGGATGCTCTTTGGAGGGTCAGTGCAGACTCGATGGGCTGAATGACCTCTTTCTGCACAGTAGGTATTCTGTGATTCTATAAACTTAAAGATTCATTCATTCTGTCAATGTGTGATTCAGTCCTTTCCTACTTCTAAAACATTCTAACCTGCAGCTAATCTTCCTTTGTGGTTGGAGTTCCTCAAAAGGATAGATCTATGCTACTAATTTGATTGACAATGTAGAGAGAGAAACAGCCTTGGTATGATACTGCCTATTTTAATCAAAAAAAAGTGATGAAAAGAAGTGCAGAAAGTTCTCATTGAATGTACAGGTTTAAGAGTTGCAATAAAATGTGAAGCCTTCACAGAAATATTCACCTTATGATCTAATTTGTACTTAGATTGACTAAATTTAATTTCTATCTAGTTGCACGTCTAGGCGAATAACAAAAGTTTGCAGGTGGTCGTATGATTTCTCTAAGAAACTTTGAATTGATAAGGTTGATAGGGAATATGATTTTGATGATACCAGCTGTCCCACAGTCATTTAACACTTTATGGAATGAAGGTAGGTATTTACCGTTCAGTTAGTATAGCATCCTGCCCAGAGATTCAATAGCCAGTCAGATTGAACATAGCTCGCTTGTCTCAATAGTGCACTCGGTGACTTCTTTTGCATTGCCTCATCAATCTAAGTGCCAGCAACCCAGGGCAAAGATAATTACGGAGGGTTGTGCAGGGGCAAGAGGATATGTCATGGTGGTGGAGTGTGTTGGAAAGGCCAGTGAGAAGTGGGGAGGGGGTGGGGTTGGGGGGCAGGGTCAGTGGGGCTGAGGGATGATGAAGCAGCTATGGGGAAACATCTCCTCGGTTGGGAGGTGGGGAGGGGGCAGTGGGGACAGCTGCCCAGTTCAGGAAAAAAATTACGTGAGTGACATGTCTTTCTTCCACTGCTGACTGGGGCTTGAGCAAACTTACCAACCAGGCTTTTCCCCCATCTCAAAACTGTTTCTGCCAGTCTCAAAATTGTGACCATGCTGGAACTGGAACTTGAGGGCTTCAAATGGGGCAGGGGCAGGGGCAGATGGGCTGCTCTTCACTTTGCTAATGTTGTAAAGTTTCTGATAGGAGTGGGTAGCTGACACTAAGGCTACCAGCCAAATTGTAGCCCTGGCCCCACCTGTGAACCTGATGGCACGGCCCATAGATATCTGCCCTTAGAGCGATATCCTGAGGGTGAAAACATTGGAGACTGGAATGTGTGTTGAGAATTATTGGGGATGGTGCACATAGATTAGAGAGGAAAATATGAATTGTTATTCCAAGTTGATAACTTTTCACATTTTGAAGTTTTTTTTCTTTAGAAACATTTTCTATTATAACAAATCTGTGCTATTGTGAAAGATATTTCTACACTTCCTGTAGCTGGACGTGTGCAAGAAAAATAATCAATTTTATGCAGATATTGAGGAAAGTGTTGCAATCCAAACTGATTGAGAGCTTTTTTTTCACTTCATTATATCCTCAGATGAGGTTGATTTTTAGAACTGTGAAAGATTTTCATCCTCTATTTTTTTCAGTACTTGGATATCATCTATTTTAAAATAGTCAGAGCACTAAATTGTTTCTAACAAAATTAGCTGCTGCAGGTCCTCCTTTATACTAATTTTACAATTGTTCCTTGTTTAAGTGTTTTAAGTACATCAGCCATCATGTAAAACTGACTCATCTCCTTTGGAGTTGTTTACCGGTTGCCGTGGATTGACGGGGGTTGGGGGTAGTTCTGTTTTCAACTTTTGGTTGAGTAACTGATGCATGGTATTTGTCTTTCATGCATGAACTGAGACAAAGGTTGAGAAGCGGCTTGTTTATATTATTAGATAACACCAGCATATGGAATTCAGGTCTGGTTTGTTTGCTGCCACTAATGTTCCTTCTCTATGTTGCACCTGTCAACAATCTAATGGTAGGGAATAGACCACTAAACAGAAGAGGCCATTATCTGTTATAACAAAGTAGTTTGTTGCATGACAGCATTAAGCAAAGTTACCCTAACATGGTAAGCATAATAACTAAGGACTTTCAAGTGCTGTACAGAATAGTTCTGCTCCTTTTGGTTACTAGTGCAGAACTCAATTGTCTCTATCCAAAGAATGAGACATCATCAGATTAGATGGCACTCAACATTACCTCAGCTGCACCAAGGCTCTATGCATTGAGATTGGTGTCAATACGTTGATCACGGCATTGACTTCTGTTTTCAGATGTTACTGCCATACATGGACCTTGGAAGCCCAGGCAACTGGAAAGAAAATTAGAGGGAACGCTGGTGGAGCTCAGCATTCCATCAGAATCATTATTTTATGCAGGTTAAAAGGAGCTATGATAATTTAGTGCTGAAAAAATCTAACATGGCAGAAACAAGGAAAGATTTGTCAAAATATCAGGAGTCCCTTACTCCTCCTGTTCTTGCTTCCTTTCCATTATATCACAAAGTTAATCCGTTCTTGGAGCAGATAGGCAGGTTTATAGTTTTCTAATATGATTGAGGGGCTACGTGTGTCCTGCATATGTATTAATAGGTATCCTTTTGCATGCTACATCTCCCACTACTGCACTAGTCTATGGATTGAACTAACAAAATTTCCGTCCTCGTGTTGTCCATGCTTTGGACACTTAGCCAGTTTCTACATAAACTCATTTTACTTGCGTACTAGTGAGATAAACAAAAGAATCAGAGGCAACTTGCAATTCAGTGCAATTTTATTCACAAAATATGCTTAAGACGACATGGCTAATGGCTGAAAATTATCTAAAACCCTGCTCTTTTGCAATACAACTCCTAATTCTTACACTAATTACTGTCCTAATTACATTGTTAAATCTTTGTCACAATCCTGTCTAAACTACTACTGGTTACTAGATGGAATCTAGGTACTGTCTGTGCTGTTAAACTTGGCCAGGCAGTTGAAGGCTGAACTTACACAATGGCTGTCTTCCCTCTTTTCTTTCTCTCTCTTTCTGTCTGCCTCCCTTTCTCTGTCACTTTCTCACTTCCCCTACATAATTTTGTAGGGTGGAGGAAAAATGTTCAGTTTTGTTTTATGGCTGGTATAGGAGTTAGGATGACAGTAGAACCAAGATGAAGTTGTTGAGAAATTCAGCATGCATCACTAATCAAAGCTAATACTTTGGATCCAAATCATGTATTTTAGGCAGACACAATCACGCAGAATTCAGTGAGCCTGTTCACAATTTCTTAATGAGACTGAGAAATGAAGAAGTGTAACTTTAAAAGAAATGCATGCAAATCTGATAGATTAACTTATTTTACATCCTGCTGACCCAGATGTGCAGAAAATGTCTGACTTGAAAAAGACACACTCAACGTAATTATCAGTAGAAACTGGCAGAGCACATGAAGTTATGAATAGGTAGATGAAAATGCTGATGACTGACAATGGTTAGCCTTCACTTAAGTCAACAGAAAGGCAGCAGGATTTGTGCAATGGCGTAGCAACAGGATACTGCACACCAGGCAGAGAGAAAGATATCTAAGAGCTATGGCTAACCACGCTAGTTCACAGATAGAATGAAATGTCCTGCATTAGGATCAAACCGCAGAGCATGTGTAAAGCCTAATTACCAGGACAAGATTTTCAGAACAAGGAAAGTTAAAGGTAAGTGAGTTGCCGGCATAAGACTTGCGTGACAAATGAGAAATTTTTGGAAGATGGCAGTGCGTTTGAGGATACAATAAATATTGGAGCCATACACCTGCATGAAATGTCTAGATGTGAAAGTTCTCAGAGACCAGAAATTCACAATCATTCAGATTAGGACGAAAGTGAGAAATAACCCTGAAAATATAAAGCTAACACCTGTTATTGATGCACAGTATAACATCATCAGGCTCGCACAATGCCAGAAGATATTTTCTGAAAATTTCAAGCAAAACAGATATTGAATGATAGTGCTTGAAACTGAGATTCAATAAATATGAACAACCTACATCAGAGAGACCAACAGACGACTGACACAGATTGTTCTTTTGTTTCGGGGCTGAACTGTTGTAAAAAACTGAAGCTTATGTACAGTTCTGGTTGCCACATTACCAAAAGGATGTGGATGCTTTGGAGAGGGTGCAGAGGAGGTTCACCAGGATGTTGCCTGGTATGGAGGGTGCTAGCTATGAAGAGAGGTTGAGTAGATTAGGATTATTTTCATTAGAAAGACGGAGATTGAGGGGGGACCTGACTGAGGTCTACAAAATCATGAGGGGTATAGACAGGGTGGATAGCAAAAAGCTTTTTCCCAGAGTGGGGGACTCAATTACTAGGGGTCATGAGTTCAAAGAGGAAAGTTTAAGGGAGATAAGTGTGGAAAATTTTTTACGCAGAGGGTGGTGGGTGCCTGGAATGCATTGCCAGCGGAGGTGGTAGAGGCAGGCACAATAGTGTCATTTAAGATGTATCTAGACAGATAAATGAATGGGCCGGGAGCAGAGGGATACAGATCCTTGGAAAATAGGCGACAGGTTTAAACAGAGGATCTGGATTGGCGCAGGCTTGGAGGGCCGAAGGGCCTGTTCCTGTGCTGCAATTTTCTTTGTTCTTTGTTCTTTGTTCTTATCTCGATGCACCATGAATTGAAGGAGGTATTGCTTTAAGTTAAATGAAGTATACCTGTTTTAAAACATTCTCCAATCAGAAGCACGAAAGTGACTCTCAGAACTTCTGAGCCTACAGGAACTGTATGCTCACATTTGTGTACACACAGGTATCCAGAATGCCATATTACTCACTGCTGTTCTTCAGTCTTTAGATAAACTCAAAACATCAGTCTGCAGCAAATTATGTGATCTGTGAAAAGCATACAATCAAGCTGCAGCATTTGAGTTTAATATTGTGGCTGGGTCAAGCCTCTGGTACCTATCAGACAACACGCAAGGGAAGCAAGGTGCTACTTTAAATATGCAGATTTATTCCATGATATCATCAGAGTGCCATCTGTAATTTCAGCCTGAGATCTTGAGCTGAGTCAGGGTGGAGGTGCAATTTTGGCCTCTCCAGGCAAAGCATAATGATAGTGAGATCTGGGTTCAGAAAATGCCTAAAAGTTGAGTTTTTAATTTGTTATTTAGGATTTCTTGGGGCCACCATCCTCCTGTGGGCCTCATACAGAATCAAGAACATATTTTGAAGTGGCTACTCCCTTCAGCCTGATTTCTGCAAGATCACTCACTAACCTTCATAAGCCATGACTTTGTTAACATCAACAGGGCTTTCTTGCCTTGTGCCTTCTGAGTCTGTAGCTTCCAACTTCCCTATTCTCTAGTAAAATCTGGTCATGTGCACTTGGTCATTGTTGTAAAATGTAGAGAGCTAAATAAGCAACTTGACAATTGATATTTACGGAAACTAGAAAACGGGAATGAAAATGACAGTTGTAGTTTAATATAACAGGACCTTACATTTCTAGATATCCTTTAATATAGTAACACTCTACAGAGCACATCACAAGGGTATTAACAAACAAAATTTGACACTGAGCCATATAAGATGATGTTAGGACCACTGTAAGCTTTAGTAAAATCCTTTGCAATGGGTCAAATCACTGAATTAATTGTACAGTGAGGTTGTAGACTTGTTCACCGAGCTGATGTGTTTGTTTGCAGATGTTTCATCACCCTGCTAGGTAATATCGTCACGGCACCTGCGGTGAAGCATTGGTGTTCCGCCCCGCTTGTTGTTTATATGCCTCAGTTTGCTGGGGTGGTTGTCATCACTTCCGGTTCTGTTCCTCAGTGGTTTGTATATTGGGTCTAATTCAATGTGTTTGTTGGTGGAGTTCCAGTTGGAGCACAAGGTAGGAACAACAACCCTACAACAGCTACTGATGAATGTAACAGGTCCGATATCCACAACCTATAAAACCAACGTAATATACAAAATACCATGCAAGGACATTACGTAGGCCACATTGGCCAAACTGGAAGAAAACTGACAAAAAGGAGACATGAACACCAACTAGCCACCAAGCGATTTGACCAGTCCTCACTAGTCTCAATACACTCGGACAAAGAAGGACACAAATTCGATTGGGATGACACATCCATAATAGGACGAGCCAAACAGAGACATGCCAGGGAATTCCTGGAGGCCTGGCATTCCAACCGGAACTCCATCAACAAACACATTGAACTGCATCCAAAATACAAACCACTGAAAAACAGAAATGAAAGTGATGCCAACCAGCCCAGCAAACTGAGGCATATAAGTAACAAGCGGGACAGAACACCAGTGCTTCACTGGAGGCACACTAACGATGTTACCTAGCAGGATGATGAAACGTCTGCAATCAAATATAAGATAATAAAATGTGAGGCTGGATGAACACAGCAGGCCAAGCAGCATCTCAGGAGCACAAAAGCTGACGTTTCAGGCCTAGACCCTTCATCAGAGAGGGGGATGGAGTGAGGGTTCTGGAATAAATAGAGAGGGGGAGGCGGACCGAAGATGGAGAGAAAAGAAGATAGGTGGAGAGAGTATAGGTGGGGAGGTAGGGAGGGGATAGATCAGTCCAGGGAAGACGGACAGGTCAAGGAGGTGGGATGAGGTTAGTAGGTAGATGGGGGTGCGGCTTGGGGTGGGAGGAAGGGATGGGTGAGAGGAAGAACAGGTTAGGGAGGCAGAGACAGGTTGGACTGGTTTTGGGATGCAGTGGGTGGAGGGGAAGAGCTGGGCTGGTTGTGTGGTGCAGTGGGGGGAGGGGACGAACTGGGCTGGTTTAGGGATGCAGTTGGGGAAGGGGAGATTTTGAAACTGGTGAAGTCCACATTGATGCCATTAGGCTGCAGGGTTCCCAGGCGGAATATGAGTTGCTGTTCCTGCAACCTTCGGGTGGCATCATTGTGGCACTGCAGGAGGCCCATGATGGACATGTCATCTAAAGAATGGGAGGGAGAGTGGAAATGGTTTGCGACTGGGAGGTGCAGTTGTTTGTTGCAAACTGAGCGGAGGTGTTCTGCAAAGCGGCCCCCAAGCCTCCGCTTGATTTCCCCAATGTAGAGGAAGCCACACCGGGTACAGTGGATGCAGTATACCACATTGGCAGATGTGCAGGTGAAGCTCTGCTTAATGTGGAATGTCATCTTGGGGCCTGGGATAGGGGTGAGGGAGGAGGTGTGGGGGCAAGTGTAGCATTTCCTGCGGTTGCAGGGGAAGGTGCCGGGTGTGGTGGGGTTGGAGGGCAGTGTGGAGCGAACAAGGGAGTCACGGAGAGAGTGGTCTCTCCGGAAAGCAAACAGGGGTGGGGATGGAAAAATGTCTTCGGTGGTGGGGTCGGATTGTAGATGGCAGAAGTGTCAAATATACCGGCTTGGCAAGCAAGTCTGCAACCTCTATTCAGCAACATAACTGACTTTCAATGGTCTTCTAATGTGGACTAGTGAAACCCATGGTTGTATTAGAACTGCAGAGGAAATGTTAAGGAAGAATATAACCAGACTGATCACCTCGCATTGACCTCAGAATGGAAACAACAAATGCACTCTCTGCGCTAGTCCATCTTAAAGTCCACCTTACAAAAATCCAGGGTTTATGTCAAAATTGGAAAAGGTATACCACAGACTAGTCAAGCATCACCAGACATAGCTACAGTCACCAACTTATACCATATAACCAACATCTCCTATCCTCTGTCAGCATTCCTTGATATATCCTGTCCTACCAGCAGAACATAATGATAGTAGTATACCGTAGGAAGAGAGTTACCTTGAGAGGACACTACTGACTGCATTCACTGAGACCTGAAGAATGTATTTGCCAGACTGGACCTGCAGCAGATGAGGACAGAACCAAGACAAGAAAAATCTGCGTGACTTTTCTTCACAAACCTGCCTATTGTGACTCAGCTATCTATAACAGTCTGATAGAGGAGACCACCAGACAGCTGTAATAGAGACAGTGGCCTGTCTTCATACTGAGGATACACTCCATTTATTTATGTGGAACTGCCACCATGCTGAATGGACTCCAAATAAATGGATAATCTCAAACCAAAGTGGCCACGAGATACTGTGAACTATGAGTAGCAGCAAAACTGTATTCAACCCCAGTCTGTAACTTCTGTTATATCCCTTACTCTACCATTACCGCCAATCATGAATGTAGGGGAACATACCTAAAATTGAGGTGTGGATGAAGATACTCAACTGGATGATATGCATGCTAGATAGTGGAAGCAGTATATGATAGAGCTAAGCAATCCAAAAAACAACAGATCAGTGCAATGACCTGCCACTTCTCGTCATGAAGAATGGTAGTGGATCATTGAAAGCTAAATGGTGGAGGAGGCTACAAAACCTTCTTCATTCTCAATGAGCGAGAGTCCAGTGTATGCAAAAACAGGCTGAAGCATTTGCAGGCATCTAAAAGATGAGTTATCTTGGTCTCCTCCTTGTCGTAGGTGGTAGTATTCAATCAGTTCAGCTGTACCCATGTGATATCAAGAAAAAAACTGAAGCCACTGGATATAGCCAAGGCTCTAGATTCTGATAATGTTACAGCAATAGAATTGGAGACATGTGTCTCAGAACTAATTGTGCCCTTAGCCAAGCTCATACAGTATAGCTAAAAAAGATGTTCTGTCCGACAATGTACAAAATTGAAACAAACACAGAAAATGTTAGAGAAACGCAGATCTGGCAGTATCTATGGAAAGAGAAACGGAATTAACATTTCAAGTCTACTATAACCCCCCTTCAGCTGAGACAGATATACCCTGTCAACAAAAAATAGGGCTAATCTAATCTAATCATTTATTTCTATAAGTTGAATCATGAGCAAACTGGTAGAAGGCATAATGGACAATGGTGGTGCTCACTCAGCAGGAATCTGCTCAGTGTTCAAGTTGGATTCTGCCAGAGCCAGTGTGATTCAGGTCTCACATCCTTGCTCCAATCATGGGAAAAAGAGCTGAATTCCAGAGTTGAGGTGAGATTGGTTGCTGTTGACATATATATACCATTTGACTGAATGTGGCGTCGAGAAGCTTGAGTTGAGTTCCAACCAATGGAAATGAGGGTGAAAGCTCTCTTTCACTGGTTGAGTCTCACCTGCTACAAAGAGAGATTGCTACAGTTGTTGGAGGCCATTCATCCCATCCCCTGGGCATAAAGGTAGGAGTTTGTTTTGGTTGTGTTGAAACATTTACAGCTATTTCATTAATGACTGTCTCTCCATAATAGGGCAACTCCACAATTTGCAACTCCTCAGGTATCAAAGTAGTTTCTACCCACAGACAGCAAGAGTCAGGAAACATTCAGCCTTTTATTGCACGTGTCAAATAACATTTATATCACATAAGCGCCAAATAAGGACCATCTCTAACAGAGACAATTTAAGCATCTACCCTTGACAGTCAATGGTATTGTCATTGCTTAATCGGCTGAATCAACATCCTGGCAGTTGTAATTAATCAGAAACGTTACTGGGCCAGCCATATATTAATACGGTGGCTTCAAGCCAAGATCAAAGACTGAAGTGAATATCTTGCCTCTTGACACTCCAAAGACTATTCACCAGCTTCAGTGCTTGAGTCAGGACTTTGTGGAACATTTTTCACCTGCCAGTTCCAAGCTGTTTAACACACCAAAGACAAAGCAACCTGTTTGATTGGAACCCCATCCACCACATTTAATACTCACTTACTCCACAATCGGTAAACAGTGGCAGCAGTTTGTATAATCTAAAAGATGCACTGTGACAATAAAATAACCAGCTTTGCAGGTAGTTTTATTTTATAAAATAAAATCAGAATTGTGCAGCTGCTTTAAAAATCTTGGAACAAATTTTCAGAGGATCTCTTTCTAATTCAGCATTTCAGATTTTGCTAATAGAATTTGTCTTCTACAATTTTATATGTACATTTGATTTTATTTCAATGCACCTCAGAAGATTGTGTGAGTTTTTTAACCTGAGAATTTAATTCATTTATGGAATTAAAAGATCAAGTCAGCAGCTTGATACTGTCAGAATGTGGTGTGAAAGCCAACGTGGGATTTGCTAAGTAATGGATCATGCCTTGATTAGGTTGTGCTAATGTGAAAGAGCACCTCTTTGGTCAAGATCAGTAGTCTCAAAGTAGTGCTTTATTTATATCTTTTCTTTTACGCGCTGTCAATACTTCTAACGTATGCTTAATTCCAAGCAGTATTGTGTATTCATGAAATCCTGCAGTTTATTCAAGAATCTAGTGTCTGGTCGTCTTGTGAGTGTGCATGCAGTAAAGGCAGCTTGACTTATGTAAGGTATGTGGATGATGTGTTCTGCCCAAGGGATCTGATTGGCAGCAACCACTACTTTAGTACATGGATATTGGCTTTTTTTTTTGTATTTCTTCAGGGCATGTGAGCATAAATGGCTATACCAGCATTAACTGCTATCTTAAATTGCCCTGGAGAAGATTGTGGTGTACCACCTTCTTGAACTGCTGCTGTCCTAGGGGTGTACGATCATTCACAGTGCTGTTGCCTCGTGACTTAAAGCTGACAAGCTACAGTTTCCTCCTGTCTGGCACATACAGAAAGGCAGATAGTGCTACAGCTCTGGAGACCGGAGCTGGATGCTGAGTTTGAGGCCTTTGTTCCTTAGTCATCCAGTAGCTGTGCAGGCACAGTAGAGGCACTGTTAAATCTCATAATTTGATAGTGTCATCTCTGATGAATGTTTTCCAAGGTGTGAGAATTGATCATGTTTTACAATAACTGATTGTGGATCTTGATAGTTGAGGCAAAGTGTTGTGCTTATTATGCAGTGGGAGCAAGCAACTTGAGGACTATTGTCTACTGGATGTTTAACCGAAGGACTGTTTTCTCACATGTTTCTGTGAATCTGTTGTCAGTAATTTAGGGACTCTTGAGTGTGCACACAGGTAAAAGTGATCAACATACTGTAGCTCAATGACAAGGTTGGATGACCTTGATTCCCGCCTAGAGGCAGTGTGATTTGGACACTGTCAAGTTTGTCCGGTATAGAAACTGCACTTCAGTGGGAAGTTTCATGGGTTGAAGACTTCCAAAATATGTTATCTACTGTGAGCTTTGTTATAGCAAGCGGTTGCCACAAGGACACAGAATGGTTGAAGGATGTCTTGAAAGTTTCCATGGGAAAATGCAACATGCTCACTAGTTCATAGTTATCCCTTGCCCTTGACAATCCAATTTGGAGATAGTGTCCCTGCAGAAATACCATCAATCTTGAGCAGCTCCCATATGCTTAGGTGATGATTGAGTATTAGCAGTGACATCACTGTGCAAAAGACCTGAATATCCCATCCACCTGCTTTTTCAAACACCTTCTGCTCCACCTGGGGCAGATGGTGTTGATCCAGCACTGAACTGTTTAGTAATCTCAGATGCTAGCTTTCCAGAGAAAAAAAAGTCATCCTTTGTTTCAAGGGACTGCCAAAGAAAAATGAGGAAGAAGAAGACAGGTGGAAATAAGGTGCACTAAGTAAGGTAGCATGATGGCTGAGTGGGTAGCACTGCTGTCCCACAGGGCCAGGAACCTGGGTTCGATTCCAGCCTTTGGTAACTGTCTGTGTGGAGTTTGCAATTCACCCCATGTCTGTGTGGGTTTTTGTCTGGGCCTCTGGTTTCCCCCCCCCACCCCGTGTCCAAAGATATGCGGATTAGGTGGATGGGCCATGCTAAAATTGCCCTGTAGTGTCCAGGGATGTGCAGTCTAGGTGGATTAGCCATGGTAAGTGTGAGCTTATTGGGATAAAGTGAGGATCTTAGTCTGAGTTGCAAGGTTGGTGCAGAGATGATGGGCTGAATATCCCCTTAGGGATTCTATGATTTTAGTATGTGGCAGCAGTAACTGGATGTTCAAATAAAAATCAATCTTTTTTAATCTATACTTATGTCTGAACTGATGTTTACATATTGATGATTATGCGTACTGAAACATCTCATAGTTTTTATGGTCATGGATGTAGTCCAGACTTAGTTTGGTTTGTGATGCTTATTCCATAAGCTAACTCTGCACAGGTTTGTCAAAACTTTGTGCCTGCTGCATAATGGCATGATTAAATGTGTTTGTGCTCCTGTTATGGTCTCTGATGCCTTTGCAGTAACTTGTGGCTAAAGCAAGGACATGTCATTGCTGCCCATCTCTTCATTGCTGTTCTTTGTTGAAATTCTTAAGCTAATGAATAGAGATATGCACAGGCTTTGTTATTAAGTTGTGTTCACGGAAACTTTTCAATCTGTCTGAGCTGTGGCTCTAACAAAGTCATAAATGCAGTAATCTGACAGCATTTGTATGTAGATGACTGTGTCCTAGTTGTCCACATTAAGGAAGGCACTCAGACTTTGGTAACAAATAGTCCTAAAGACTTTCACCCCCAAGTCAGCATGGCCAAGACCAAGGCTATTTTTCAGCCAGCACTGGGCATATACAGTGAAGTGCTACACTTAAGTGTTGGTGGCACCTGTCTCAACATTGTACAAATACTCTCGTACATTAACAACATGCTTTATAGCAAAATAAAAACCAAAAATACTGCAGATGTTGGAAATCAGGAACAAAACAAAGTTGCTGGAAAAGCTCAGCAGGTTTGGCAGCATCTGTGATGGCAAAAAACAGAGTTAATGTTTCAGGTCTAGTGACCCTTCCGCAGACCTTTCCTTCATCATGCTTTCCAGCAATGTCATTATTGGTAGAAGATGTTAGTGCTTGTGTCCTGAAATCATGACTTCATCATCCTGTTTTGATGGGGATTAAGCTGAATACTGAAACCAACTCCACCAGACCTTGGAATGACCTTCACATTTTACTAAATAAAAACTGAAAGAACTACAGATGCTATAAATCAGAGACAAAGAGAGAAATTGCTGTAAAAGCTCAGCAGGTCTTGCAGCATCTGTGGAGAGAAATCAGAGTTAACATTTTGGGTTCAGTGACCCTTCCTCACAACATTTTATTGTTTTCCACAGAATCCTGGGTCTGCTGAAAGTGCAACATCAAGACTATGGAACGCTTCCAATAGATACGTAATGCCAATCAGACAATCTGATGTTTGTTCTGTTCTCCCAATTAATTCCTTTACTGTGCTGGGCTCAACAGCATCGATATGGCTGTTGAGAAAATTCAAGTTAAAATGAGCAAGCCATCTTTCCTGCATGGATGATTACAGAATACCCAAGAGGATCTTCAATGGAGAACTTTCTTAGGGCAAATGATGTCAATGCATTGAGCACAAATAATTAAGAAAGCCCTAATGAAGAGCCTTTCAAATCTCTGCATTACAACCACCTCTCTTGGGAGCTCAGTGCAGCTGACTGGCAAGCACTAAAATTTGGTTTGGAATGCTTTGAGGACCATTAACACCAATCTCAAAAGATTCATTGTGCCTCGAGGAAACTGCAAATGTTCCTTCAAGTATCAAAGCAGCATAATCTGTAGCTTCAGTAGATGTCCATGTGATCTTCACATCAGACTCCTTGGTAACTACAGGACCCATAGACAACAATATGTCACTCACAGCTTAGTCATTCTTGCAAAATGAGGAGTCCATAAACGTATATGCCCGTAGTAAATGGACACTGAGCAAGCAGAGAATGGGACAAGAATGTAAATATTTAGGGATCAATGAACAGTTGAAGAAACAGAACTTAAGGTCTATCAGGTCAAGAAAGAGGGTTAGAGAGTGTTGATTAGAGTGGCAGCTGAATGTAACAAGAATAAGACTTTGCCAAAGCAGAAAGATGACTTCTAAAAGGTTCTCTTCAGTAGTAAACTAAGGATTTGGAAACTGTAATGTTTGACATGAAATTAATATTGTAAATCTAAGCTATATTTGTAAATTTATGAGATACCAGACAATGCCACACACTGCATTGACAGAAGTTGAATTGTATTGCACGTTGTTATGTGATATGAAATGTTTTGCGATATACTTCTGTAAAATTATGAATTAAGTATATTTTTGGAAAATAAAATGAGTAAGATGATTTCAAAAGTAGCAATTTTTGATGGAATAGAAAGAATGGGGGCATGTAGCAATCCGCTGATGGAGAATGAGAGAGAATATGTGTAGAAATAAGTTTTAAAGATATTTGTTAAGATAGAGAGGGATGAGGTGATGGAAGGATTTGAAAATGAAAACAAAAAGAAATTTAAATTCTCTTCTCTGAAGCATAAGAAGCCAGTGGAACTTTACCAGGATAAAAATAAAGGGGATGGATATTTTTAATCAACCTGTTCAGGCACGTTATGCCGCATGTCTGGGGCAGGTGTCCCTTGAACCTGAATCTTCTAGCTTAGAGGGAGGGATACTACCACTACACTACTACCATATAAGAGTAATAGAGATACAGACTTTAGCATTAGTGAGGACACTTGTAACAACATTATGAATGATTGTGAGTGGTAAAAGCAGCACTGCAGCAAGGTGAGAATTGGTGAAGTTCAGCTGCCTGTTGATAAAGTAATGAATCAGTATTTCAGTGTGGGTGACTCTCATCTCAAATGTTGAGTTTAATAAGACAGCCTATCCCAAGGGCTTTTTACTTCCATGTATTGGGATCTAAATTACAGGCACTGAGATTGACTTTCAGAATATTTTTGTAGGTAAGTTTGGGTTGTAATGTGAGTCAAAAGAATTTTGGTAATAGGAACTTTGTCCTGCCACTTAATTTTGGAAATAGACTTTAAGTAGAGTAGATGGAAAGCAAGTTTTTATGTTATGTGGTTTATTTGAACTTTCAGAAGGCTTTCAGTATAGTCCCACATAGAGATTAGCATGTAAAATGAATGTGCATGTTATTGATGGTAATGTACTGACGAGCATAGAGAACTGGTTGGTGGAGTAGGAATAGATGTGTCATTTTCCAAAGTGGCATCCAGTGGCAAGTGGGCACCGCAGGGATCAGTTCTTCGACCCCAGCTATTCACAATACAGCTAAATGATTTAGCTGAGGACACTACATGTATTCATTTCTCCAAGTTTGCAGACAACACAAAGCTGGGTAGGAGGGTGAAATATGTGGGAAACGCAGAGATACTCCAGTGTGATTTGGACAAATTGAATGACAGATTAAGTATAATGCTGATAAAAGTGTTGTTATTCACTTTGGGAACAAAAACAGGGAGGCAGACCATTATCGAAAGGGGAAAGTGCAGTGAGCCTTGGCTTGCCTTGTATTACAGTCACTGGAAGAAAACAGGCAGGTGTAGCAGGCAGTGAAGAATGCGAGAGGATTTGAATTCAGGAGCAGGGTTACCTTGCCTGCAATTCTCCACGGCCCTAGTGATAGCTTGCATGGAACGTTGTGTGCCATTTTGGTCTCCTTATCTACGGAAGGATGTTCCGACTGTTGAGGGGGTGCAATAAAGGTTTCCTAGACTAATTCCTGGATGGCAGGACTAATGTATGAAGGGAGACTGGATCAATTAGGACTGATTTTCACTGGAGTGTAGGAGAATGAGGGGGTATCTCTTAGAAACCTACAAAATTTTAACAAGAATGGACAGGTTTAACACAGGAATGATATTCCCAATGACCGTGGAGTCTGGAACTGGGGGTCATGACTAAGGATCTGGTATGCCATTCAGAACTGAAATGAGGAGAATTTTTTTTCACCTTGAGGGTGGTCACCCTGTGAAATTCTCTGCCACAGAAAGCAGATGAGGACAAAACTCATGTTTTTGAAAAGAAGTTAGATAAAGTTCTTGGGTTTAAACAGATCAAAGGATATGGGGAGGTGCAGAAACAGGTTGGATGACTAGCCAGAATCATATTGAACGGTGGAGCAGTCTTGAAGGGCTGAACGACTTACTCCTACTCCTATTTTCAATGTTCTTATGTAATGCTGACAGCATATCCATGCTTCACAACCATGAAGAAGAGTTATGACAACTGCTACTTGGTACACTTGCTCCTTCCAATGCTTGTTGGTGACTGGTCAAATGTTGAGTTTATCTTTGCTGGGGCCAAGTGATTTCAGCTGTTGACATTGTACTGTTAGGGTATACCCAAGCTAGCAGAACTTATGGACTGGGTTGAGGGGTGTATTGTGCAAAATGATCCTACATTTCTGACCAAACCTGATGGTATTGACAGCTTTATTTGAAAGAAAAATCATCCTGGGTCACTGTAGACAGCAACGGTTTTGCTCATGCAAAAATTAAGTGATATGTTTTCCAGAAAAAAACACCACCTAATTTTAAATTGAAAGAACCAGTTGCATCAAGAATGTCCATATCATTCTTTCATTTAGCGGTTTTACTGTGAATGCAAGGCATTAACAGTGGAATTCATACGGCTATTACATTTCCAATTGAGAACTCAACATCTCTGCTCCATAATTGTGACTATTGAAATATAATCTGCATGTCAATAGGTGTTCCTTGGAAGTCAGTCATGGCCTATTGTGCTGTAACAATTTTGAAAGGCCCTACAGAATGAATTATTGGATTTTAGTGACCAGGCTTATCTTTGGTTCATAATATCAATCAGGAAACTTAAATCAGCCACAAGGTGAAGTTCACTTACTGTTACTATTGAGCATATGATAGGCATGACCAGCAACATCTCTGTTGTTTGGAATGCTCAGGAATACTATTGCATGCAGTACAGTAGTGGCAAGCAAAATCATGATTTTGTGCTCTGTGTCACATACTTTTGCAGTCATTACAATGAGAGCTTCAAAAAAGTATCATAGCGCAAAATGCACATCGTGTCTGTACTAACTGTCTGAGCATTATGACTTTGTGCTATTTGCTCTGCTGTCCTCATACCCTCACACATTGTTCAATTTGAGTAATCATCCAATGCTCTCTTAAATGCCTCAGTTGACTCTGCCATACTTAAGGACAGTGTATTCTAGATCCAGATGACTTGTGTGAAAAAACATTTTTTTGCATCACGATTGCCATATTTGCAAATAACTTGCAATCTGTGCTGTATTGTTGTGAATAGTTCTACAAGTAGGAACAGTTTCTCTCCATGTACTGTATCCAGATCTCTCATGATTTTGATAACTTCTATCAGATCTCCTCTTAACCTTCTTCTTTCCCAGGAGAACAGAAATAATTTCTGTAATCTATCCATATAATGAAGTTTCTGATCCCTGTAAATCTCTTCTGCACTATCTCATCCTTCCTATAATGTGGCACCCAGAACTGCACACACAACTTCAGCTAAGCTCGAGCAATTGTCTTGTATAAAGTTTGCAAATTTTCTGTTGCATAAGAGCCATTTCTTGTATGACTACTGGTGCGTATTAAAGTGAGCACACTATGTACTTCTTCTGATGCTGTAGATCTTTTTTCTTTTATTTTTCTCCTCTGACACGTGAGTGGCACTGAGTGTCCTGAAAAATTACTTTGATCAGTTTTTCCGAGCAGGTTGAGCCTGTAGTTTCAGAAGAAACTGACCTTAAGTCTTGAAGAAGAATTGTTTTGTAATCAAGATCTGCCCATTGACATCTAAGTGCAAATTTGGACCTCCAGTGTCCCAATTTAACTCTTGCAGACAACAATACTGTGAACCTGCTTTTAAAAGTTAGCAACATCGATAACGACCATCAACCCCGAAGTCATACTCATTACATTTCCCGTATGCATGAAATGAGCGGAAAACTTAGCTAGCAGCTTTCATCTAAAATATGGGTGTATGTAGTTATGATTTTAAAAACACCATAAACTAGACTTGCATTCCTTTCAATATCAAGTTAGATCAAAGACTGAAGAATGAGTGTTGCCTTTTTGAGCAGAATGTTTTGTTGATCAGATGGCTTGTTTACATATTCAAGAAAAGGAATTAACTTGGGTCAAACTGTATTCACTGCATTCTGTGCCACAAAATAATGCTCAGTGCATATTTTGATCTGGAATTTAGTTGAATCATAAATCACATTAATGATACGTTATTATCCCATTTCTCAGGTATTTTACTAATCTATTGTATTTTTGTTTTACAGAAAAGTGAAGCCACCCAGGGTGATTCTGCTACTCAGTTGAGCGAAGATATAAATATAGGGCAAGAAAGGGATGAGGTTGATCTAAAGGTAAGTGTTAGATAAACAGCAAATAGACTTTAAATCATAAGTACTTTCGCATGATTTTTCAAAATATTGCTACTTCCTTTTCCCCATGAATGTAATGCAACATGGGCATGACTATCTAAAGACTAGAAGATTCTCTCTGCTCACAGAGATATTCCCTCAATCACAGATGCTTTTCCTTCACAGATTTGATACAGTGCTTCTTCTCCTCACAGGCCATCTGTGCAGGCTCATTGATGGAACAATCCAAGATTAATCTCACTGATCTGTCCTCGTTTTTTCATTTTCTGTATCTGATTCAAATATTTATAAAGTTCTCTCTCAGATAATGCAATGGTTGCTAACCCAACACATGGCAATGCATTCCATGCACCGACAAATTTCTAAATACAGGGATTTCTAAAAGGAGACAAGAAGTCAAAGCTTTTGGTCTTCCACTTATCAAGACAAGACACTGGAAACAGGTGAAAAAGATAATACAGCAGAAATGTACATACTTAGTTTGAATTTTTTTAATGAAAAAGGTACATGGAGACTACCAATGTCTGTTGCTTTCCAATATCAACATCTTGATCAGTCAGAGTTTACCTACCTACTCTGCGAACTATGATTGACATTTATCTGTTCCTGCTGTAACTCCATGTCAACAATGGCCCAACATTAATCAGCAGCCTCTTCTCATTCTGTATAAATCTTTCTACATGTTTTTCAAATCTGTTTCTTGCATGGCAGTTCTGATGAGTGCAAGACTAAAAAAGCTTTGACTTACTATTTTCTTTTAGCAATGTTTAAGTTACATACCACTGAAAAGTTACTAAGAGATTTCTTTTGCATCAGTCCCTCATGTTCTCAGTGCCAATTTTAAGCTGATGGTCTTTTTTTCACTAACCTTTTTCATTAATTCCTAACCAGGGAAATGTGTATCCACAGCAAATGGATTGCAATGGTTCAAGAAGGAAACTTACCAATATGTTCTCAGGGGCAATGGAGATGGGCAATAAAAGCCAATTCTGTCATTGACACCCACATCCCATGAATGAATTTTTAAACAATGCCTGAAAACCAAAGGACTTGATGTGTTCTTAAAATTTGTAAAATCTCAAACATGGCAGGTACCTTTCTCTAAGCCTCTCCACCTCTGGGTTTAATGCAAGTAACAAAGAGGATGAATGGCCAATTCAGGAGTCAAGTCAACTATCTAAATATTATAAAGATACCAGTAGTCTCTCAGTTAACCTGTCTTGCATCTCTTAAACCTATGACACCTCTGGTTTCAGCCTTGGGAAACTCAGCAGCTCTGAAGAGCTTCGCGGAAAAAGTCTTCCAGCACTGCTTATGAACAGAAGGGAGAGTGCATCTCCTAATCTTATCTCTACCTCGAATTTGTATCTTCCACCCATCCCACTCCCTCATGCACACCAGGCGGTATTTACTGAATTGTTGGGCTCTCTTCCAGGGCAGGAGGGAACTGTACAAGAAGGACACTTTGCAGCCAAACTGGAGGGCCATCGATATCCTTGCAGCGAAGTTTGCTTAGTGCCACTCAGCATGGCTTCAACTAGGATGGCAGGGGTAAGAACCAGAACAGTAGATCAGCAAGTGGAGTGATTGAGGAGAAGATAGAGGTTGAGTCAAATAAGTCCAAAAAGGAAGAATAGGCCAGTTGAGGTGAATGAACATGATGGGACTGGTGGTCTGAAGTGTATTTGTTTTAATCCATGGAGTATAATAGGAAAGACTTATGAGTTTAGAGCCTGGGTTAGTACATGGGACTATGATGTTGTAGCCATTTCAGAAACTTGGCCGAGCGAAGGGCAGGATTGGCCGTTCATGTTTTGTGCTGTAGTTGTTTCCGGCTTAATATAGAGGGATGTAAAAAAGGGTGGGAGGGGGGTGGGGTGTGTGTCACATTATTCATTATGGAGAAGGTCACAACTGCACTGAGAGAGGACGTCTTGAAGGGATGTCTTAAATTGCGGGAAGGCTAAAATTAGATTGGAGTGGCTGTTTGAAGGTAAATCCACACCTGACATTGCAGGAGTCTTTTAAAGGCCTGCTGATCAGTACTCAGGACAAACATAGTCCTACAAGCATGAAAGATAAAGATGCCAAGATTCAGGAACCTGAATGACAAGAAATGTTGAAAGTTTAGTCAGGAAGAAAAAGTAACTTCACACAACCAAAATCAAACAAGGCCCTCAAGGAATATAAAGGAAGTAGAAAGAACTAGAACAAGAAATTAGGAGTGTTGAAAAGGGCCATGAATTGTGTTTGGCAATTAGGATTAATGAGAATCATTTGGCATTTTATACATATATTAAGTTAGGACTGCTCAAAGACAAAGTATGGAATTTATGTGGACCTAGAGGAAATGGATGTGGTCTTTCATGAGTACTTTGCATCACTGTTCACCAAGGAGAATAACATGGATGAGAGTGAGATAAGGGAGGAGTATTTTGATTTCCTAGGGCATGTCAATATTAAGAAGGAGGAAGCCTTGGGTGTCTTGAAAAACATTAAGGGAGACAAGTCTTCAGGGCCAGGATACTGAAGGAAGCATGGGAGGAGATTTCTGGGGCCTTGACAGAGATCTTTGTATCCTTGTTAGACACAGGTGAGACCCCAGAAGACCGTAGAATATCCAATGTTATTCTTTTGTTTAAGCAGGGCAACAAGGATAATCCAGGAAATTATAAACTGGTGAGATTTACATCAGTGGCATGGAAATGGTTAGAGATTCTTAGGGACAGAATTTACTCTCATTTGAAGAAGAATTAATTTATTTGGGATAGTCAGCATGGCTTTGTGTAGGCGAGGTCTTATCTCTTAAATTTGATTGAGTTTTTTGAGGAGGTGATGAAGATAATTGATGAGGGTAGGACAGTGAATGTTGTCTACATAGATTTTACTAAAGCATTTGACAAACTTCCCTGTGTTAAGCTGGTCCAGAAGTCACGAGTGATCAATAGTGTCTTGATTAGTTAGATACAAAATTGGCTTGGTCATAGAGGACAGAGGGTAGTTGTGGGCAGGTGTTTTTCTAACTGGAGTTTTTTGATTAGTGGTGTTCCACAAGGATCAGTGCTGGTGATCTCTGTTGTTTACCCTGAATATATGCAGATGATTTGAATGAAAATATAGGTGGTCTGTCTGATTAGTAAGTTTGCAGATGACACAAAAAATGGTGGAGTTGTGAATAGTGAGAAAGGTGGTCAAATACATCATAAACTCGATCAGTTGGAAAGTTGAACAGAGCAATGGCAGATGGAGTTTAATCTGACCAATTTTGAGGTGATGCATTTTGGGTGGTCAAATGCTAGAGGAAAGTATACAGTAAATGATTCGAAACGTTGATACACTTGAAGATCCCTCTGTATAAGTCCAAAACTCCCTGAAAGTGACAATATAAGTGGATAAAGTAGTAAAGAAGGTGTACAACATTCTTGCTTTCATTGGCTGGGGCATTGAGATGAAAGTTGGCAAGTCATGTTCTAATTCTATAAAACTTTAGTTTGGCCACATTTGGAGTATTATGTGCAGTTCTGGTCTCGATGCTATAGGAAGCATGTGGAGGCTTTGGACAGTGTGTAAAAGTGTCGTCTGGAGTGGAGAGAATTGGTTATAGGGCAAGTTGGATAAACTCTTGATTATTTTTGCTCGAGTGCCTGAAACTGAGAGGCGACATGCTAGAAGTATATAAAATTATGAGAGGATAGGGTGGATTGTTGGATTCTTTTTTCCAGGATGGAAATATCAAATACTATGGTAAGTATATTTAAGATGGGGGAGCGGGGTGCTGGTTAAAGGGAGAAGTGCGAGGCAAGTTTTTTACACAGATGGTGTAGGTGCCTGGAATGCACTGTCAGAGCAGGTTGTAGAAGCAGATATGATAGCAATGTTTAAGAGGCTTGTTAAAGAGAGTTTTTAAAACATAATAGGAGCATCATCAATAGTGACATCCATTTGTTTCCAATTTCCCTCTTTCTCTCATTTTTACTCAAACCTTCTCTGATACTTTCTTTCCCTTCTACAGCTTCTCTGCCGCCATTTCTGGGAATGGGTTATCAAGCAAAATCCACGACCACTGACTCCCGTTGACACCTTGACTATGCTTCTTTACTCCCACTTTTGTTCCTTCACTGCTTCCAATACATATTCCTTTCTCTTTCGCAGAGGATTCCCCTAGCAAGATTGACAAGTCAGCCCATGCTGTCAGTTTCATTTACTGTACTTATGCTGTCAGTTTTTTTACCTTTCTCAAACCATTGTTGTCATCTTCTCTCCCACTAACTTAAAACAGTAAAAGGATCATTCTCCACCTTTTCTGAAACGTTCAGTGTAATACTGCTGCTAAACATGTTTCCTTTCCTCCCCTTTCCAGCATTCCAAAGAAACCATTCCTTTCTCAATGCTGGTTTCAATCACTTTGACAGCTTCTACTCTTTTTTTTTGCTTATTCATTCAAGGAATCTAGGTATGAATGGCATGGGCCAGCATTTATTGACCACCCCTAACTGCCTTTGAGAAGGTGCTGATTGGTCATTGTATTGATTCACTGCAATGCGTTGTGGGTAGATAATTGATGGAGCTCAAGGAGTTGGACCCAGAAACAGTGTATGTTCCAAACCAAGATGGTGTATGGCTTGGATGAAACTTGCAACTGATGGTGTCTCACATATCTTCTGCCCTTGTCCTTCTGGCTGTTAGAGATCATGGGCTTGGACAGTGCAACCAAAAAAACTTCAGCGAATTGTTGCAGTGCCTCGTATTGATCGTATGCGCTGCTGCTTGCTGTGCATCAGTGGTGTAAGGACTAACTATTTAAGGCAAGTGGATGGGATATTGATCAAACAGGCTGTTTCACCTCAGATGATATTAAGCTTCTAAAGAGTTTTTAGAGCTGCACTGAAGTAAGTGTAGAATATTTCATCACACTCCTTACTTGTGGTTTGTGGATGCGAGACAGGTTTGAGGAATCAGGAGGTGAGTTACTTGCCTATGACCTGTTTCTCTGTCCCATGCTGTTTACCTATGGCAGGTGTAGGAGATGTAACACCTGCCCTTTCATTTCTTCCCTTCCTCTAGCCTTGTATTTATTTGTGGGTATAGTCCTATTAGCTGAAATGCTCATAACATTAGATCCCGACCCCCAGCATCATCTAGGTATATTAATATCATGCTTTTGTCTTATTTCTGTGTTGAGGTGGGTCATACCACACATTGTACTTTAAGATTGCGTCCTGAATGGATTTGTGCAAATAGATGTTAAGTTTATTGAGCATGTAAGTTTTTATAAATTCTAAAATGTTAGAATTTTTCTGCTGCTTTTCCTTCAACTTTTTGCTCATGTTCTTACATGTCCTCTTGCACCATGCACTTCAATTGTCTAATGATTCTTTGTGTCTTACCTTATTGACTGACTTCTGAACTTCCACAAATACTATAATAAAGTACATACCCTTTATCTCTCCAATTGGTCACCCTTCAAAAGTTCTTGTCAAGTTTCTGAAACATAAGATTGGACCAAAGCATCTGTGTCTGATCTGTTTAACTCTATGACTTATAAAAATTGGAATGTGATCTTTATAATGAGAGTCCATCGTGATATGTGGAGTGATATTGTGAAGATTACTAGAATAATTTGAATTTGAAAATCAAACATTTTCAACTTTAAAGGAAAGGTTAAAATATAAAGGATATAGCCGAAGGATTTGGGAAAAGATTACCTGGAAATCAATTAATTTAGCAGCCACAATTTTAACCACCACCAACATCACCCCCACCCCCGGCAGTCCCCCCCAACTAAATAAAATTCTGAGTAAGAACTACAAGCTCCATAGATAGCAAGGAAGACAAGTGGAATGTTGGCCTTTATTTCAAACAGAATGGTGAATAGAGTGGTTTTGAGTACTGAAGATATATGCGGTGGTATATGTGTTACTCCGGTAATACACCTGGGAAAGTTTGGTCCCCTTATTGAAGGCATTGTAGATAGCCCAGTGAATGTTCACTAAGTTGAGATCAGGTGTGGAGGAATTTGGTTATGGGGAGAGGTTGAGCAGATTGGGCATGTCTTATTGGAGTTTAGAAGAATGAAAGGTGATCTTATTGAGTCATATGAAATTCTTAGGGGCCTTGACAGGGTAGATGCTGAGAAGTTGTTTCGTCTCATGGAGGAGTCTAGGATCAGAGTGCATAATCTCAGTGTTGGGAGCCACCTAATAAGGATGAGGATAGCGAGGACTTTTTTTCTCTCAGAAGGCAGAGAAGCCATGGAATTCCTTACTGCAGAGGGCGATGGAGGCTGGTTTGGTAATTATATTGAAGGCTGAGGTAGATAGATTTTTCATCAGTTAGGAAATAAAGGGTTATGCAGATGAGGTAGAGAAGTGAAGTTGAAGATTGTCAAATCAGTTGGTATCTTGATGAATGATGGAGTGGACTCGATGGGCTGAATGGCTGACTTCTGCTCTGATATCTTATGGCCTTATGGTCTAAAGTATGAGTTATTTCCCTAGGCGGAGGTTTTCATTGGAAATTTGCTTAAAATAACAAATGTGATTTTAATTTTATTCACAGCTTTGTTCCATGATTCTGCATTTGCAAGAATACATCTGTTACAATTATTGCTTTTGTTATTCTAAAGAGCAGGGCAAGTGACCATCCAAGTTTTGTTGGAGAAGTTAACAGAATGCAGACTTCTGATGACATTTGTACTAATGAAAATGCAGACTGTTCTTTAATTACTGCACAGAAATGTAAGTATCTGTTGAAAGCATTTTGTTCTAAATCACTTATGGAGTAAAAACTTTTTTTCAGTAGAAGAAGATACAGTGTAATGGGCATGGGTATGAAGCGGTCCACAATTAGTTCTGTAGAAGAAACATATAGGTTCAGATTTATAATCTTGTCTGAAAATCAGTCATTTTTCACACAACTGATAATTATGATCACGTAAGATTTCTTCATCAAAACATTGTTGTTTCCCATTAGTTGTGCCCATGCCAACCTGTCTTTCCTTCTTGGTGCACATGATTGATATAAATGTTTTATCTGCTGAGGCCAGATCATAATTATCCAAGTCAGAAAACAATAACGCAGTACTTCTCAATTACTTACTTCTGTTTTCAGACCTAAATATTCTTCATACAACATCAGTTAAAACCAACAACTTAGTGTCCAATCTGCATAAATTCAGTAAGTGAACTGCATAGGCTTTTCAAGTTGTTGAGAGACCAATTCGTTCTTTACTACTATCTCCAAATTCTAACCTTCTGAAAACCAGTGATTCCAATTGTAAAATGTAATATCTTTGAAGCAGTTCACCTTTTAAGATTTCAATTTCAATATGATGTCAAATAGACTAACAAAATAAGTGCAATTTATAAAGAACAGAAGAGAAGGAGTAGGCCATCCGGCCCCATGAGCCTGCCTCGCCATTCAGTAAGATCTTGGCTGATCTTTTTGAGATTCAGCTCAACTTACCCACCGGCACCATATCCCTTAATTTCTTTACTGTTCAAAATTTATCCAGCCTTGCCCTGAACTCATTCAGCGAGGTAGCTTCAACTGCTTCACTGGGCAGGGAATTCCACAGATTCACAACCCTTTGGGTGAAGAAGTTCCTCCTGACCTCAGTACTAGATTTGCTTCCCTTTATTTTGAGGCAATGCCCTCAAGCCCTAGTTTCACTTGCTAGTGGAAACAACCTCCCTGCCTCCACCTTATTCTAATCCCTTCATAATCTTATATATTTCTATAAGATCTCCCCTCATTCTTCTGAATTCCAATGAGTATAATCCCAGTCTACTCAGTCTCTCCTCATAATCCAACCCCCTCAACTCTGGAATCAACCGAGTGAATCTCCTCTGCACCCCCTCTAGTGCTAGTATATCCCTTCTTAAGTAAGGAGACCAAAACTACACACAGTACTCCAGGTATGGCCTCACCAGGGCCCTATACAGCTGCAGCATAGACTCCCTCTTTTTAACTTCCATCCCTCTAACAATGGTAGACAAAATTCCATTTGCCTTTTTAATTACCTGGTGCACCTGCAATTCTACTTCTAGCGATCCATGCACAAGGACACCCGAAGTCCCTCTGCATGGCAGTGTGCTGCAATTTTTTACCATTTAAAAGATAATCAATTTTGCTGTTATTCCTACCAAAATGAATGGCCTCACACTTATCAACACTGTACTCCATCTGTGAGACCTTTGCTCACTCACTTAGACTATCTATATCCCTCTGTAGACTTTCAGTGTCTTCTGTACAGTTTGCTCTACCACTCATCTTAGTGTCATCTACAAATTTTGCCACATGACACTTAGTCCTCAGCTCCAAATTATCTATGTAAATTGTAAACAATTGCAGTCCCAACACTGATCCCTGAGGCTGATCACTGATCCCACACCACTAGCCACGGACCGCCAACCAGAAAAACACCCATTTAGCCCTACTCTTTGTTTTCTACTTGTCAACTAATCCTCTCTCCATGGCAATACATTACCTGTAATACCATGCAACTCTGTCTTATGTAGCAGCCTTTGGTGTGGCACCTTGTCAAATGCCTTCTGGAAATCCAGATACACTACATCTACAGGTTCCCCATTGTCCACAATGCAAGTAATATCCTCAAAGAATTCTACCAAATTAGTTAAACATGATCTACCCTTCATGACCCCATGCTGGGTGTTCCCAATGGGAATTTTACATCTAGATGTCTTGCTATTTCTTCCTTAATGATAGATTCAAGTATTTTCCCCACTACCAAAGTTAAGCTAACTGGCCTGTGGTTTCTGCTTTTTGTCTACATCCTTTTTTAAACAGTGGTGTCATATTGGCTGTTTTCCAATCTGCAGGAACCACCCCAGAGTCCAGTGAATTTTGGTAAATAATTACCAGTGCATTTGCTATTTCCCCTATCACTTCTTCAAGTATCCTGGGATGCATTTCATCAGGGCCAGGAGATTTGTCTACCTTTAGCTCCATTAGCTTGCCCAGCACTGCTTCCTTAGTGATAATGATAGTTTCTAAGTCCTCACCTGCTGTAACCTTCTTGCCATCACTTTTTGGCCTGTTATTTGTGTCTTCCACTGTGAAGACCAACATAAAATACTTGTTTAATGCCTCGGCTATTTCATCATTCCCAGTTATTAAATTGGCCTCCTCATCCTCTAAAGGACCAATGTTTACCTTTGCCACACTTCTATGATTTACATATTTGTAGAAACTTTTGCTGCTAGTTTTTATATTTTGAGCTTGTTTACTGTCATAATCTATCTTTTCTTTATAACTTTATTGTGGCTTTCTGTTGGCCTTTAAAGATTTCCCAGTCTACTAGTTTCCCACGCTTTGCTTTTTGTATGTATTTTTTGTTAATTTGACACTTTCCTTTGTTTCCTTAGACATCATGGCTGACTATTTATTTTCCTACAGTTCTTACTTATCACTGGAATATTCTTCTGCTGAGCACTGTGACAAATTGTTTTGGAAGTTCTCCACTGTTCCTCAATTGACCCACCATAAAGTTTTTGCTCCCAATTTACTTTAGCTAACTCCTCCCTTAACCCATCATAGTCTGCTTTGTTTAAGCACAGAACATAGGTACTGGATTTAACCTTCTCACGCTCCATCTGTATTTTAAATTCGACCATACTGTGATCACTCCTTATCTAACTATGAGATCATTAATTGTTCCTGTCTCATTACACAGGAGTAGATCTAGGATAGCTTGCTCCCTCGTAGGTTCCATAACATGTTGTTCAAGGAAGTTATCGCGGATGCATTCTATGAACCCCTCCTCATGGCTGCCATGACCGACCTGATTTGACCAATTGATATGTAGATTAAAATCCCTCATGATAATTGCTGTACCATTTTTACATGCATTAGCTATTTCTATGGTTATTGCCCCCCCCCATCATGATGCCATTATTTGGTGGCCTATTGACCACATCTATCAGTGACTTCTTCTCCCTGCAATTCTTAATGTCCAGCCAAATGGATTCAACCTTTTGTTTAGTAGAACCTATATCATCTCTCACCACTGCCCTGATATCATCCTTAAAGATCAGAGCAACACCACCTCCCTTACCTTCCTGTCTGTCCTTCCAACAGTTTGATACCCTGGATATTTAACTCCCATCCTGCAACCATGTCTCTGTAATGGCCACTAAATCATACCCATTTGCCATGATTTGCGCCATCAACTCATCCGCCTTATTTCGAATGCTTGGAGCATTCAGATAAAGTGCCCTTATGCCAGTTTTTGCACGTCCCTTTTGGGTTCTATCAATTCCATTACTAATAGCACTTGCATTCCCCTTCCCTTTAACTTTTTTCCTAATTTTCAATGGAGTTTAAGCTTCCTGGTCACCTTCTAACCTGCTGCTTTGCCTTCCATTAATTGTTATACTCCTGTATGCCCTCTTCTCCCTTCCCCCTTACTTACTAGTTTTAAGTCCCATTGACCACCCTATTTACAGTGCACCATACCACCACCATGCCTCCCTTATCAGCGCGTTTGATGGTGAGGTTAAGGTTGGAGCGGCAGGCTGCACATTCCGTGGGGAAGAGGTTGGAGTGAGTGAGAGGGTGAAGAGGTTGAGGCAATTGATGTCATGAAGGCAATTGGAGTTGAAGAGGTTGGGCTAGAGTAGGAGGCTGTGGGGTGGTGTTCAGGAGGATGAGGTTTTTTGGAGGCAAGAGAAGAGGTCTGCAGAGAATGGGTTAAATTTTCAGTCAAAAAAATAGGTGCCGAGGTGGAGGCTTGACATCCAGATGTGTATGGAATTCGCTGATGTGTGGGCACAGTGGCATGAATATGAGTCCTTTGATGAGGACTGATTGTTTGTCTTCCGTGAGAAGGAGGTTTGGGGAGATGGTGAATACCCGGCAGGGCCTGGGACTGGGACTAGGTGTAGAGGTGGGGCTAGAGACTGTTTGAGGAGTGAATGCGTGAATGGGAATGGTAACATAGGTGGAAGTGGAATCAAGGTGTGGTTTGCAGCGTTCACAGAAGTGACGTAGTTGGCATCAGTGATGGAAGCATCATTGTTGGCAGCAGAAGTGACATTGTCGACATTGGCAGAAGTGACGTCGATGGCATCAGCAGGAGTTAATGGCACTGGGATAATTAAAGAGGAGGTTGTGGACAGAGTTGGGATCTGGGTGGTGGGTGGAGGAGTTCTGTGTTTGATGGTAAGCACAAGCAAGTTTAGTATATATACGATCCTTGATGTCTGCTAGGATGGAGAAGAAAACATTAATTGAGGGTGTGGATTCTGCACAGAATGAAAAACAGAAGAGATCCTTTGCAGGTCTGGGAGAGAGAGGCTCTGAGCTGGAGTCGGGCTGACTGTAGTTTGAGAATATGCTGGTTTATGGCTGCATGTGTGAAGCTGAGGATCCGCAGAGAAAACCGCTTTTGGAGACTCTGGATGTACTGTAAATGTCAAGAGTTGGCCCAAATTAGGATGGTCTGGATGTTTTCTGGAGTCCATGAGCCAGTTGCATAGGCAGATACTGAGAAGGAGATGTGGCGGTAGTACCAGGTTTATATCAGTATGTGATCAAAGAGCTTCAGGACAGAAGAGATCACCAGAGCATATCAGTGGGAGAGAGATCCACTGAAGTCTTTTTGGAAGGAGGAGGACAACTTCTAGGTGGGCATCCTTGAAAGAGGTTACACAGTTGGGTTCAGGAAACTGAACAGGATTTTGTTGATACAGAGGGAACAAGTTAATTTGCAATTAATGGCAAACAAAGTATTTTAACATTTTAAAGGTATAAGGCAAGTATTCCTCTGAAACTGGAACACCTTTGTGCCATAATTATATTCCTGTTTGTCCACGTATGTTATTACGAAGTCATTTGCTGTCCAATCCAGCATCTGTCAGAATATCTTGGGCCAAGTCTTGCTTGTCTCAGAACTGACCTGGCTTCCCTGGTATCCTCAATATCCTCAGTATCTTCATCATACGCCCCTCCTTCCTCATCTGAGGAGACAGATGACTGGTCCTTCTCTGCTCTTATGAATTCTCACCCATCATAGAGCTAGGTTATACAGAGCACAGAAAACAATGATTATCTTGGAGATAACACAGTGTGGAGCTGGAGCAACACAGCAGGCCAGGCAGTATCAGAGGAGCAGGAAAGAGGAGAATAAAACATTGGATGTGGAGGTTGGTGCGGAGATATGTGAGAACAAGGGGATTCTGTCTTTATTTTTGTTGGGGGGGAGGGGTATGAGGGCAGAAGTGTGGGAAATTGAAGAGATGCAGTTGAGGCCATTTTTGATCACCGGAGAGGGCAAGTTACAGTCCTTGAATTGGGAGGACATCTGTGATGTCCGGGAGTGGAACACCCCATTTTGAGAGCAGACGCAGCAGAGGAGGAGGAATGGGGAGTAGGGTGGGTGAGAGGAGGTGTTGTCTGGTGAATCCTTATGAGCTCTTCCTGACCATCACGGCATTGGAAGGACATTTTCAATTGGCCAATGATCTGTTCACTGACCGTAGTTGATGCAAGGGAGGCATTGTAGAGCAGTTTGGCATTAGTCTGAGGATTATGGGATCATTAGCTACACACCCTAGGGAACTGCTTATACTCCTGGAGATGATGTAGTTAAGAGAATAATTGAGGAATCTGGGAGTTGTGTATAATATACATGTAAAGAGTGACCACTGATAATGGGCGCAGGAATTGCCGCCTGTCGACATTGAGGAAGTGAGAATTCTTCCCGTTCAGGAATCTGGCTGGGTGAAGCCAGGCAGTTCTGAGGGTCATGTGTGCAGTCAATATGTTCCTCGTACCTGAGGAAACACAATGATGGTTGCAAATCTGAGGCTGTGTAGAAATAGTCAGGATATGGGCAGAAGATAAATCAGAAGGTGGAAAAGGCATGTAACAAAAGGCACTATTGCAATAATCACAGTAGACTTCACTATGCAGGTGGGCAAATCAGGTTGGTAGCAGATCCCAAGAAAGGAATTTATGGAACATCTATGAGGTTTTTTTTTGCGGTGGAGCCGACTGGGAACAGGCAGTCTGGATTTGGGGTTGTTTAATGAGGCGGATTTGATTTGGAAGCTTAAGGAGAAGGAACCCTGCTGGTGGCAGTGGCCGTAATATGATAGAATTCACCCTGCAGTTTGAGTGGAAGAAGCTGGAATCAGATGTGATGGTATTACAATTGGGTAAAGGTCATTGCAAAGACATGAGGGAGGAGCAGGCCTCAGTTGATTGGAAAGGGAGCCTAGCAGAGAAGATGGTGGCGCAACAATGGCAGGAGGTTCTGGGGTTAATTTGGGATGCACAACAGAGATTCATCCCAAGGAACACAACACAACACATACTGAGGGGAGGATAAGTGAAGTGAGGGACAGTATGAAAGCAGAACAGGAAAAGCATACAATTTGGTGAAAATTAGTGGGAAGCCAGGGTTTTGGGAAGCTTTTAAAAACCAGCAGCAGATATCTAAAAATGCAACAGGGAGGAGAGGATGAAATTTGAGGGTAAGCTAGCTGGTAATATAAAAGAAGATTGCAAGAGTTATTTTAGATATTTAAAAGACAAGAGCAATGCAGAGAATGGACATCAGGCTATTGGAAAATGGCAAGGAAGAAACGGTGGAGAAAAAGAACAGGTGCTTTGCATCAGTCTTCACAGTGGAAGAAACCAGCAACATACTAGAACTTCAAGAGAATCAGGAGACAGAAGTACGTGTATTGACCATTACTATCCCAGAGTTCTGAAGGAGATAGCTGAAGAGATTTGTGGAGGCAATAGTGGTGATCTTTCAGGTATCACTGGAGTCAGGGAGGGCGCCAGACCATTAGAAAATGTAATGCCCCTGTTTAAGAATAGAGGACAGTAGAAAACAGGAAATTATAGGCTGGGTTAGCCTGATCTTGGTTGTTGATGAAATTTTCCAGTCCATTAATAAGGATGAGATGGCAGAATATGTGGAAGTGCATGGTAAAGCAGGGCTGAATTAGCATGGCTTCATCAAAGGGAGGTCATGCCTGGCAAATCTGTTAGAATTCTTTGGCAAGGTAATGAGAAAGTTAGTTAAAGGAGATTCAGTTGACATGATCTGTTTGGATTTCCAGAAGGCTTTTGATAAGATGCCGCACAGGAGGCTATTAAATAACATACGAGACCGTGATATTAGGGGCAAGGTACTGGCATGGATAAAGGATTGGCCAACTGGAAGATTGCATTGGAAGATGGGAATATAGGTGTCTTTTTCAGGATGCCAGTCAGTGAGTAATGCAGTTCCACAGGCGTCGGTGGTAGGTCCACAACTATTCTGTTATACATTAACAATCTAGATGAAGGATCTGAGGGCATTGTTGTGAAGTTTGCAGGTTACACAAAGTTAGGTGAAGGGGCAGGTAGTGTTGAGGAAGCAGGGAGGCTACAGAAGTTATACAGGCTTGGAGACAGTGGTCAGAAATGTGGCAAATTGAATACAGTGTTGGAAAGTGTGAGGTTATGCGCTTCTGTTGAAAGAATAGAAGACTAGATTATTTTCTAAATGAGGAAAGGCTTTGGAAATCTGAAAAGGGGCTTTGTGATAACAAGGTGTAGAGCTGGATGAACACAGCAGGCCAAGCAGCATTAGAAGGAACAGGAAAGCTGACGTTTTGGACCTGTGTCCTAGCTCAGGATTCTGTTAAGGTTAACATGCATGCTTAATTAACAGTTAGAAAGGCAAATGAAATGTTAATGTTCATTTCAAGAGGGCTAGAATACAAAAGGGGAGGATGTACCGTGAAGCCGTGTAAGGCTTTGGTCCGACTTTAGATTTGGGCCCTGTATCTCAGGAAGGATATGCTGATGTCAGAGAGAGTCCAGAGCAGGTTTACAGGAGTAATCCTGGGGTGAAGGGCTTGCCATATGAGGAGCAACGGGGGATCTTTGGGCCCGTATCTGATGGAATTTAGAATGAGGAGTGGGGATCAAGGAACAGCTACTGCGCGTCCTTGATAAGTATGTACCTGTCAGACAGGGAGAAAGAGGTCGAGTGAGGGAACTGTGGTTTATTCAAGAAGTTGAATCTTGTCAAGAGGAAGAAGGAGGCTTATTTAAAGATGAGGCGTGAAGGCTCAGTTAGGGTGCTTGAGAGTTACAAGTTGGCCAGGAAGGATCTAAAGAGAGAGCTAAGAAGAGCCAGGAGGGGACATGAGAAGTCTTTGGAAGGTAGGATCAAGGAACACCCTAAAACTTTCCATAGATATGTCAGGAATAAAAGAATGACTTGAGTAAGATTAGGCCCAGTCAAAGACAGTAATGGGAAGTTGTGCGTGGAGTCCAAAGAGGTATTAGAGGTGCTAAATGAATATTTTTTGTCAGTATTCACAAAGGAAAAAGACACTGTTGTCGAGGAAAATACTGAGATACAGGCTGTTAGATTAGATGGGATTGAGGTTCATAAGGAGGAGATGTTAGTAATTCTGGAAAATGTAAAAATAGATAAGTCCCCCGGGCCGGATGGGATGTATCCTAAGATTCTCTGGGAAGCTAGGGAGGAGATTGCAGAGCCTTTGGCTTTGATCTTTATGTCGTCGTTGTCTTTAGGAATAGTGCCAGAAGACTGGGGGATAGCAAATGTTGTCCCCTTGTTCAAGAAGGGCAGTAAAGACAACTCTGGTAATTATAGATCAGGGAGCCTTACTTCGGTTGAAGGTAAAATGTTGGAAAGGATTATAAGAGATAGGATTTATAGTAATCTAGAAAGGGATAATTTGATTCGGGATAGTCAACATGGTTTTGTGAAGATAATAAAGTGTGAAGCTGGATGAACACAGCAGGCCAAGCAGCATCTCAGGAGCACAAAAGCTGACGTTTCGGGCCTAGACCCTTCATCAGAGAGGGGGATGGGGAGAGGGTTCTGGAATAAATAGGGAGAGAGGGGGAGGCGGACCGAAGATGGAAAGAAAAGAAGATAGGTGGAGAGGATAGTATAGGTGGGGAGGTAGGGAGGGGATAGGTCAGTCCAGGGAAGATGCACAGGTCAAGGAGGTGGGATGAGGTTAGTAGGTAGGAAATGGAGGTGCGGCTTGAGGTGGGAGGAAGGGATGGGTGAGAGGAAGAACAGGTTATGGAGGCAGAGACAGGTTGGGCTGGTTTTGGGATGCAGTGTGGGGAGGGGAAGAGCTGGGCTGGTTGTGTGGTGCAGTGGGGGGAGGGGACGAACTGGGCTCGTTTTGGGATGCGGTGGGGGAAGGGGAGATTTTGAAGCTGGTGAAGTTCACATTGATACCACTGGGCTGCAGGGTTCACAAGTGGAATATAGTTTGCTGCTCCTGAAACCTTCGGGTGGCATCATTGTGACACTGCAGGAGGCCCATGATGGACATGTCGTCTCAAGAATGGGAGGGGGAGTTAAAGTGGTTCGCGACTGGGAGGTGCAGTTGTTTATTGCGACCCGTGCGGAGGTGTTCTGCAAAGCAGTCCCCAAGCCTCTGCTTGGTTTCCCCAATGTAGAGGAAGCCACACCGGGTACAATGGATACAGTATACCACATTGGCAGATGTGCAGGTGAACCTCTGCTTAATATGGAAAGTCATCTTGGGGCCTGAGATAGGGGTGAGGGAGGAGGTGTGGGGGCAAGTGTAGCATTTCCTGTGGTTGCAGGGGAAGGTGCCCAGTGTCCGCCTCCCCCTCTCTCCCTATTTATTCCAGAGCCCTCTCCCCTCTCTGATGAAGGGTCTAGGCCCGAAACGTCAGCTTTTGTGCTCCTGAGACGCTGCTTGGCCTGCTGTGTTCATCCAGCTTCACACTTTATTATCTTGGATTCTCCAGCATCTGCAGTTCCCATTATCACTGATACAGTTTTGTGAAGGTTAAGTCATGGCTCACAAACCTTATCGAATTCTTTGAGAAGGTGACCAAACAGGTGGATGAGGGTAAAGCCGTTGACGTGGTATATATGGATTTCAGTAAAGCATTTGATAAGGTTCCCCACAGTAGGCTATTGCAGAAAATTCAGAGTCATGAGATTGAGGCTGGTTTAGCAGTTTGGATCAGAAATTGGCTAGCTGGAAGAAAACAGAGGGTGCTGGTTGATGGGAAATGTTCATCCTGGAGTTCAGTTACTAGTGGTGTACTGCAAGGATCTGTTTTGGGGTCACTGCTGTTTGTCATTTTGATAAATGACCTGGATGAGGGCATAGAAGAGATAATGGGAACTGCAGATGCTGGAGATTCCAAGATAATAAAATGTGAGGCTGGATGAACACAGCAGGCCAAGCAGCATCTCAGGAGCACAAAAGCTGACGTTTCGGGCCTGGACCCTTCATCAGAGAGGGGGATGGGGGGAGGGAACTGGAATAAATAGGGAGAGAGGGGGAGGCGGACCGAAGATGGAGAGTAAAGAAGATAGGTGGAGAGGGTGTAGGTGGGGAGGTAGGGAGGGGATAGGTCAGTCCAGGGACAATGGGAGAGAGATTCCCTGAGGTTGGTCCGGAGGGAGGAGGGTAACTTCTTCAGGTTAGGCATCCCTGGAAGAGGCTTCGCAGTGAGGTTAAAATAGTATCAGAGATAATGGGAACTGCAGATGCTGGAGATTCCAAGATAATAAAATGTGAGGCTGGATGAACACAGCAGGCCAAGCAGCATCTCAGGAGCACAAAAGCTGACGTTTCGGGCCTGGACCCTTCATCAGAGAGGGGGATGGGGGGAGGGAACTGGAATAAATAGGGAGAGAGGGGGAGGCGGACCGAAGATGGAGAGTAAAGAAGATAGGTGGAGAGGGTGTAGGTGGGGAGGTAGGGAGGGGATAGGTCAGTCCAGGGACAATGGGAGAGAGATTCCCTGAGGTTGGTCCGGAGGGAGGAGGGTAACTTCTTCAGGTTAGGCATCCCTGGAAGAGGCTTCGCAGTGAGGTTAAAATAGTATCAGAGATAATGGGAACTGCAGATGCTGGAGATTCCAAGATAATAAAATGTGAGGCTGGATGAACACAGCAGGCCAAGCAGCATCTCAGGAGCACAAAAGCTGACGTTTCGGGCCTGGACCCTTCATCAGAGAGGGGGATGGGGGGAGGGAACTGGAATAAATAGGGAGAGAGGGGGAGGCGGACCGAAGATGGAGAGTAAAGAAGATAGGTGGAGAGGGTGTAGGTGGGGAGGTAGGGAGGGGATAGGTCAGTCCAGGGACAATGGGAGAGAGATTCCCTGAGGTTGGTCCGGAGGGAGGAGGGTAACTTCTTCAGGTTAGGCATCCCTGGAAGAGGCTTCGCAGTGAGGTTAAAATAGTATCAGAGATAATGGGAACTGCAGATGCTGGAGATTCCAAGATAATAAAATGTGAGGCTGGATGAACACAGCAGGCCAATCAGCATCTCAGGAGCACAAAAGCTGACGTTTCGGGCCTGGACCCTTCATCAGAGAGGGGGATGGGGGGAGGGAACTGGAATAAATAGGGAGAGAGGGGGAGGCGGATCGAAGATGGAGAGTAAAGAAGATAGGTGGAGAGGGTGTAGGTGGGGAGGTAGGGAGGGGATAGGTCAGTCCAGGGACAATGGGAGAGAGATTCCCTGAGGTTGGTCCGGAGGGAGGAGGGTAACTTCTTCAGGTTAGGCACTCCCTTGTTCGCTCCACACTGCCCTCCAACCCCACCACACCCGGCATCTTCCCCTGCAACCGCAGGAAATGCTACACTTGTCCCCACACCTCCTCCCTCACCCCCATCCCAGGCCCCAAGATGACATTCCACATTAAGCAGAGGTTCACCTGCACATCTGCCAATGTGATATACTGCATCCACTGTACCCGGTGCGGCTTTCTCTACATTGGGGAAACCAAGCGGAGGCTTGGGGACCGCTTTGCAGAACACCTCCGCTCAGTTCGCAACAAACAACTGCACCTCCCAGTCGCAAACCATTTCCACTCCCCCTCCCATTCTCTTGATGACATGTCCATCATGGGCCTCCTGCACTGCCACAATGATGCCACCCGAAGGTTGCAGGAACAGCAACTCCTTTTCCGCCTGGGAACCCTGCAGCCATATGGTATCAATGTGGACTTCACCAGTTTCAAAATCTCCCCTTCCCCCACTGCATCCCTAAACCAGCCCAGTTCATCCCCTCCCCCCACTGCACCACACAACCAGCCCAGCTCTTCCCCCCCACCCACTGCATCCCAAAACCAGTCCAACCTGTCTCTGCCTCCCTAACCGGTTCTTCCTCTCACCCATCCCTTCCTCCCACCCCAAGCCGCACCCCCAGCTACCTACTAACCTCATCCCACCTCCTTGACCTGTCCGTCTTCCCTGGACTGACCTATCCCCTCCCTACCTCCCCACCTACACCCTCTCCACCTATCTTCTTTACTCTCCATCTTCGGTCCGCCTCCCCCTCTCTCCCTATTTATTCCAGTTCCCTCCCCCCATCCCCCTCTCTGATGAAGGGTCCGGGCCCGAAACGTCAGCTTTTGTGCTCCTGAGATGCTGCTTGGCCTGCTGTGTTCATCCAGCCTCACATTTTATTATCTTATGAGGGCATAGAAGGATGGGTTAGCAAATTTGCGGATGACACTAAAGTCAGTGGAGTTGTGGATAGTGTTGAAGAATGTTGCAGGTTACGGAGGGACATAGATAAGCTGCAGAGCTGGGCTGAGAGATGGCAAATGGAGTTTAATGTGGAAAAATGTGAGATGATTCACTTTGGAAGTGGTAACAGGAATACAGAGTACTAGACTAATGGTAAGATTCTTGGTAGGGTGGATGAGCAGAGGGATCTCTGTGTCCATGTGCGCAGATCCCTGAAAGTTGCCACCCAGTTTGATAGGGTTGTTAAGAAGGTGTACGGTGTGTTAGGTTTTATTGGTAGAGGGATTATGTTTTGGAGCCATGAGGTCATGTTGCAGTTGTCCAAAACTCTGGTGCGGCTGCAGTTGGGAGTATTGCATACAGTTCTGGTCGCCGCATTATAGGAAGGATGTGGAAACATTGGAAAGGGTGCAGACGTGATTTACCAGGATGTTGCCTGGTATGGAGGTAAAAGCAGGTAAATCGCAGGTTTAGGAGTAGATTTGTAGCTTGGGTTCTGGGTGCTGAGGTTGGTTGGCTTGCCAAGCTGGTTTGTTGTTTTGCAGACGTTTCATTACCGTGCTTGGTAACATCCTGAGGATGTTACCAAGCATGGCAGTGAAATGTCTGCAAAACAACAAACCAACTTGGTGAGCCAACCAACCTCAAGCAGGTAACTGTAGGCTAGTTAGCCCAACTTTTGTCATTAGGAAAACATGGATCTCACCATTCTCGCCATCATATCAGAATCGAACCTGTGGAACACACGACTGCTTAATAAGTGGTCACTGTGTGCTATGAGTAATTGCCAGGATGGCAAGTCTCAACAAGGAAGTATATCATGGTTCTTTCAGCAAGAGGTAATGGCAGTGCAGGATGGCATTAAGCAGGAGAGTTCAAGCAATCACTTGGTTAAAGAGATATTTTTGTCAGAATGGAACCTCAAGGAGAGAGGAAGTGGCAAGCAAAGGATTTTGTCAACTAGATGTGAACTACAGATTTAATTCCTTTCAAATAATTTGCTTTAATAATTCAAATTTGATTTCCCTTTCATATGTCTAATGCTAGTGGAGCAAAGAATTTCTGCTTAAGTTTTGTTAAGCTATCTGCGTTTTAAATCTCTTGCTTTACAGAGGTGGTAGTTCTAAAACAATAGACAAACTGTAGCGGGAACATGCGAGTGTTGTTTTGATCAGAGAGAAAAAAATGCTGTTCCGACGTGGAGAGCACTGCCTGGAGGGGTGGTAGAAGAAGATTCCATAAAAAATATGAAAAAGAAATTGGACATGTTTGAAGAAGACTAACAATGGCTTCCTGATTTTCTCTGATTCGTTGATTCATTTGAACTCACAGAGCCCAATTGTAATCTGTACTTGGCTAGAATCACCTATCTTTCCACAGAGTATTGGGATCAAACCTAGAACTGCAGCATTACACATGTGTCACTGTGGTTGGAAGGCTTGTATATGTTTTAAAGGTTGTGTTAAACTACCTTTAATCTTGTGTTTTACGATGTTTAAATATTCTCCTGAACATGTACGGCTAATTTACATTGTGTAATGCAGACAGAATGAGTGCATACATGCAACTGAGCGAATAATGTGTTGAAAGACATCAATTTTCAGCTGCCAACTTTGTGTTATTTTAAATAAATTGTGTCATTTATGGAACATTCATGTCTATTATAAACACTGTTTAACAACAAAAAAACCTTGAGAGCAGAAAGAATTCCTTTTAATTTTTTCTTTATTGTTTTATTTTATAGCCTTGGAGTCTAATGAGAAGAAAGCACCTGTAATATCTGAAAGTGCTACAAGGCCAAAAACCTCTCCAGAATCAAGAACCGTAATTATCTATCTGTATATCCATCATTTCACTTTTAATATATTTAGAAATTTTGTGTGATCTTACACCTCCTCTATCTTACACTTCCTCTGTCATGCGATTGCCTTGTTGCACCATGGTGGTTTCTTTCCATCGAACTTTTATTGTCATCCTTGACTTTCGGTATTGATTTCAAAGGTGCACACTAATTATGAGATATAGTCCTCCCCTTGAATCTCCAAGCTAGGTAGAGCTTAGAAGACACTGTATAATTTATGTTTCTAATTGTCTGGATCTGGCTACATGATTCAATTGTCTCACATCTTTTGGGTCCATGCATTATTTTTATTCAGTACTTTGCATCCTCCATTGAAGATGCCTGCTTCTTGTTGATTCGCCAACAGCACAGCTATTATTTAGTTGCCCCACTCATATTTGTAAACTAAAACTACTGACATTATAGTTTCCTCCTGCTTGTACTCACCATTTCCTGCACTCTTTTCAGTCTGTGACCAACCCACTCATGTACAGCTGCTTCATGAGAAACCAGACACAGAAAATTAGAACATCACAAATTGCTTGCACAAAAGAGGCAGAAGGTTTACTACCACTAATTCTGGATATGAGTACAAAATAATATCCTTTCTGACACTCCTTGAGCATCTTAGGAGATCATCTTGCTCACCTAAAAGCAGATACAAGGCCCATTCTTGAGTAGTACAAACTACAAACTTTATTACAGATTCAAAATATCTTTAAACACACATTCCATGTAGAAATTAAAATGATAAACGTAGTCCAATTTTCATAGTGCCCTGACCAAATAACAATTACAGTCTGCATGACCTAAGCATCTCTTTTTGTTGTAAGATTTTGTAACATTAAAAGGAGGAATGACTTTATCTCAGTTATATGGGGAATCTAGAGAATTTGGTGTTCCTTAAGGAAGAAAAGGTTAGGTGAAAATGTAATAGAGCTGTTAAAAATTATAAAGCTTTTGGAAAATTAAGAAAGGAGAATCTGTTTCTAGTGGTTAAAGGTTCATCAACAGAGGACTCTGATTCAATGTAGTTAGCAAAAGAACCAAAAGAGAACTGAGGAGCCTACTTCTATGTGGTTTGCTTTTTATGAAATGGAATAAGACCATAAGACATAGGAGTGGAAGTAAAGCCATTCGGCCCATCGAGTCCACTATGCCATTTAATCATGGCATGCACTACCAGAAACATGGTAGAACAGGATTTCATTGTAACTTTAAATTTTAAGTGGGAAGCGGATATATACCTGAAGGTGAAACATTTGCAGGGCAATTGGAAATCTGGAATGAATTGAAAAGCTTTTAAAGGAACTATCGCAAACATGGCGAGTTGAATGGTCTCCTTCTATGCTATGTCATTTAATGCTACAGTTACACCTTACCAGTAAAATAATACTTTACACAATAGATGGTATAGGACTGCATTGTCAAAACATCTTATGAACAATATCACAGGAATTCCAGCAGCAATTAATTTGAATATATGTCAGCTTGCATGACCTCAGATGAGTCAAAGTTCTTCACAGCTAATTGTGTACTTGTTAAAAAAAAAGTCACTGGTATAATGTAGGAAATGTGGCAGCCAACTTGCCTGCAGCAAAATCTTACAAATAGTAATTAAGTAAATGGCTTGACAATCTTCTTTTGTGATGTTGATTAAGGAATAAATACTGATAGGACACTGGGAGTACCTACTCCTTTTGAAATAGTTCTAAACGGTGTTTCATAGCCTCTTGAGCGGTCAGATAAGATCTTAGTTTAATGTCCCATCTAAAGGATGGCACATATGACAGGACAGCACTCCCTCAGAACTGAAATGTCAGACTGGATAATGGTTCAATTTCTTTGGTGAGAGTGTGAAATTTATAGCCTCTGCCTTGGACATGAGAGCTGTGGATGACAACTAAAATAGTTTAACAGCATATTTAAGGCTAGGTGCATCTGAATTGAAGAGACAGTGAGAGAGGTGTGCTAACTAGATTATAACTGTGCTGTGTACATTTAATCCAATACTGTTCAGCCTTCACACTGTTGCTATTTTGTAGATATATGCAAATCTTTGTGTGACGTTTTCACATACTTGGCTCACACTTCATTATCGAGAAACAGAAGTCAAATTCTATAACTATAATCAGTAGGAAATGTACTAATTACAAACCCGAACCAACAAAACACTTCTTTGAACCAAGCGCTATTCTTCAGCCTGCCCATTCCACACAATCAAATCTTTAACTTAACAAATATGTAAAAATGTAAAACAAGTAAGTATGCATGTGATGCCTGATATGCAAACATACACAAGCATTACTCTGTGTGTATGAAATTTTGCGAAGTTGTTGCATAGCATCCATTTTATTGGTGCAGTAAGTGCTGTGTTTGTTCAAGAAAGGTATCACAGCTAAATACATGCTTGCACACTATTGTTGCTGATGGGTGGATCTCATTTTGATGAACATGAGAGGGAGAATCAGCATGTGTGACACAGAGGAGGATAAACTGCTAGTGGAGAAATGGTCTAAACAGAGGACCATGTACCCCAGCCCAGGCAATTCAGGGAGCAATTCTACCTAAACCTCATCAGGCATTGGTGTGTCAGATGTCTCTGCATCATGTTGGATATCCACACTGAAATTTGCCACGTGTTGCAGCCACCAGTGCTAATTCAGAGAAGGGTGATGATGGCATTGTCAGTGACTTTGAAGGTAACTGTGGCTGTGAACGTTTATGCATTTGGTTTCTTCCAGGCTGAAAGAGGTATTACTTGCAACATTGCCCAGTTCACCTGCAAACTGTTGAATAAGAGAAGTCATTGAAGCTTTGTATGGAAAACAAGCTTAATGCATATTATTCTGTCAGACAGAGCGTTCTCATTGCTTCATGACAATTACATGCTTCCTCATTGTCTAGGGTGCTGCTGATTTCACACACGCTATTTTGTCTGTGTTACACTGCATGCTAACTTGAAGATGAACCAAAACCAGAAGAGGATCCACTTTCTCAACATCGAGATGATGTGTAAGCACATTAAGCAAGTCAATATTGGGTGTCTTGAGAACAGTGATGATGTTGTGATAGTGATGTTGTGAACAGTGATAGCATCCTGCTGCATTCTGATGTATCAGCTACATTTAAATCACCATGACAAATCAGAGGGTGCCTACTGCATGACTATCTGCTTACCACCTGACATGACACCAATGTTCATGTGTGCATGCATATAAGCAATATAATCTACCACATGAAATGAGTGTAGGTTGTTGGGATGCTTAAGTAATGTTTCTGTTCAGGTGAACTACTCTTGAAGAACCTGTGAACTTTGATGGAATTCCTTGAAAGATACCTCATGGCTTGTTGCATGCTATGCAAGAATGTGCCACCATCTCTAGAGCAACTAACTAAGGAGGAAGATAAGGTGGAGGATGAGGAGAGAAAGCAACCTTTGTGATTGATTTAGCTGGTTTGTCTGTGTGACTTCAATTCTTCAGCCAACATTAGAGCCCCACCTAATGCTCCTTCCTTGTGAGCCACTGAGGCCCTCTTTGCCAAAATGCTGAAATAAAAGCAACCTCAAAACAAACTTTCCGAAGCAAAAACAGTCCAATATTCATGAAGTCAGTTAATGGCTTTTCTTTTGTACCTATGCTCATTGTGCCTACCTTACTGCTGTCATGCAATGCCATGTTAGTGGCTGGTAGAAGATATTCACTTGAGGGGAAACCACCATGGCAGCAGCTTAGGTTGGCTGGCTGACAGTAACAAGACATGCTGAGACAGAATGGCAGGAGTGGAAGATACATGTTGTCATTCTAAGAACAAAAGTAGGCCATTTGTTCTCTCAAGCCTGCACTACCATTCTACATGATCATAGCTGACCTGTTTGTCCCTAAGGTTAATAACCTGAGCTTTTTGTCAGACAAGGGAATCAATCTACCAATGCCTTGAAAAATTAAATGACCCCATCTCCATTGCTTTCTAATGTAAAGAGTTTCAAAGTCACATAACCTTCTGAGTGAAAATATTCTACTCATCTCAGTCCTATGAGAGCAATGTTTAATTTTAGAACAGTACACTCCAGTTCTGACTCACCATAAGAGGATACTTCCTTTCCACCTTGTCAAGAATGTTCAGAGTTTTATGTATTCCACTCCTGTCACCCCTTACTCTTTTAAGTTGCAGTGGAAACGTCCAGTCAGTCCAACTCTCCTCTTAAGACAATCTTGTCATTTCAGGTATCAATCTAGTAAATCACCTCTGATGCACCTCCAGAGCATTATACCCCTCCGTAACTAAGGAGACCAAAATTACACACAGCATATGAGGTGTGATTTCATCAATGTCACATATAACGGAAGCATAACTTGCTTATTTTGTATGCTATTCCTGCCATAATAAAGAATATCATTCTATTAGCCTTTTAATTACATGATGCACCTGCATACCAACCATTTGTGACTTGAGCAATAGAGTGTCTATGTATAGTAGGAACTGCCGATGCTGGAGAATCTGAGATAACACGGTGTAGAGCTGGATGAACACAGCAGGCCAAGCAGCATTAGAGGAGCAGGAAAGCTGACTTTTCAGGTCGAGACCCTTTTTCAGGAGGGGTATTTTCTGAAGAAGGGTCTCGACCTGAAACGTCAGCTTTCCTGCTTCTGTGATGCTGCTTGGCCTGCTGTGTTCATCTAGCTGTACATTGTGTTATTTCAGAGTGCCTAGATGTCTCTGCATCTCTGAATGCTGCAATGGTTCTCCATTAGCACTTCACATATATTCTTTTCGTCAAAGTTAACAGCTTCACATTTTCCTACGTTGTGTTCCAAATTCTTGCCCACCCACTCAACCTGTCTAAATCCATTTACAACCTCCTTATATCTTATATACAACATACTTTCCTACCTATCTTCGTGTCATCTGCAAATTTACCTCATGTGCTTTAATCCCCTCATCTAAGTCAATGATAGAAGTTGTGAAAAGTTGAGACCTGAGCATGTGGGACTGTACTGATCACATCCTGTTGGAGAAGAAAAGAATTCTATATCTGTACCCTTATTTTCTGCTGGCCAGCCAGCCAATCATCTGTTCATGCTAATATTTTCCATTGTAGACCATGAACTCTTGGTTTGCACAATTACATTTCATGTTGAACCTGGTCACCTTCTGAATGTCCAAATTCGGGTGTCAATAAGCTCCCTTTTATCCACCACATATGTAACTCCTTCAAATAGACTTAATAAATTGGTTAAACGAGATATTTTTGTCACAAACTAATGTTGAATCTTTCCGATTACCTTATTTTTCAAAGTACTTAACTCTAAACTCTTTATTGATTGATTCCATCACTTTCATGACAGATGTCAAGCTAATTGGCTGATAGTTTCCTGTTGTTTTGCTTTTCTCCTTCTTGAATAGATAAATTGCATTTTCTATTTTCTAATCCAATAGACTTTCCAGAATCTATTAAATCTTGGAAAATTAACAGCAATGCCTCCACTACATCAACACTCATCCCTATTAAGTTCTAGGGATGAAATCCGTCAGCACCCAGGAACGTATTAGCATGCAGCATGGTCACTTGGGTTTTTCAGTACCACTTTCCAGTGATTGTAACTTTACTGAGCTTGTCTCAATGTTCCACTACTGGGTTTGTAGATAATATTGAGGACAGATGCAAAATATTTGTCTATCTCTCATTTCTTTGACTACTGTTAACTCTCCACTCTCACTCTTCTGTCGATGATGGAATGTATGCAAATATGACGAAAACTTGCTTTTTTTTATTCATTTGTGGGATATGGGTAATTGCTAGCTGGCCAGCATTTATTGCCTGTCTCTAGATGCCCTTGAAAAGGTGGTGGTGAGCTACCTTCTTGAACTGCTGCAGTCCACCTGCTGTGGGTTGACCCACAATGCCATGAGGGAGGGAATGCCAGGATTTTGACCCAGTGACAGTGAAGAAACTGCAATATATTTCCAAGTCAGGATGGTGAGTAGCTTGGAGGGGAACTTGAAGGTGGTAGTGTTCCCTAATATCTGCGGCTCTTGTCCTTCTAGCTGGAAGTGGACATGGGTTTGGAAGGTGCTGTCTGAAGATCTTTGAATTTCTGCAGTGCATCTTGTAGATAGTACACACTGCTGCTACTGAACAATGGTGGTGGAGGGAGCGGATGTTGTGGATGAGGTGCCTATCAAGTGAGCTGCTTTAACCCGGATTATGTCAAGCTTTTACAGTGTGGTTTAGGTGCCAACCATCCATGCAAGTAGGAAATACTCCACATTCCTGACTTGTACCTTGTAAATGATGAACAATCTTAGGGGAGTCAGGAGGTGAGTTACTCACCACAATATTTTTACCCTCTGACCTACTGTTGTACTGACTGTATTTATGTGGCATGTCCTGTTGATTTTCTGGTCAATGATAATCTCCGGATGTTGATAGTGGGGGATTCAGTAATGTCAAGTGACAGTGATTAGATTTTCTCTTAGTGGTGATAATCATAGCTTGGCGTTTGCGGGGTTCATGTGTTATTTTCACTTCTCAGTCAGAACCGACATTTGTCCAGATTTTGTTGCATTTGAACATGAACAAATTCAGTATCTGATGAGTTTCAAATGGTGCTGAACATTGTCCAATCGTCAGCGAAAAATCATCAATTCTGTCCTTATGATGGAGGGAAGGTAATTTGATGAAGCAGCTAAAGATGTTTGGGTCTGGGAGACAACCCCGAGGAACTATTTCAGAGATGTTCTTAAGCTGAGATGACTGATCTCCGGCCATTACAAGCATCTTCCTATGTGCCAGGTACAACTCCAACCAGCAGTCTGTTTTCCCCATTACCTATTGACTGCAGTTTGGCAAGGACTCCTTGATGCCACAGTCTTTCAAATGCAGCCTTGATGTCAAGGGCTGTCACTCTCGGTTCATGTCTGGAAATCATCTGTTTTATCCATGTTTTGTCCTGTTGTCCTGTTTGGTGGCATCATCAGGTTGATGCTTCATTTTCAGGTATGCCCTATCCTTGTCCTTGACATGCCCTCCTGCACTCTCCATTGAATGAGGGTTGATCCCTGGTTTGATGGTAATGGTTAAATGGGGAATATGCTGGGCCATGGGTTGCAGATTGTGCTGGAGTACAGTTCTGCTGTTGATGGCCAACAATGCCTCATGGATGCCCAGTCTTGAGTTGCCAGACCTGTTCAAAGTCTGTCCTGTTTAGCATGGTGATAGTGCCGCACAACACGAGAGAAGGTATTCTCAATGTGGAGGTGGGACTTTGGGTCCACAAGAACTGTTTGGTGGTCACTGTTACAGATAATGTGATGGACAAATGCATTTTCAGCTGTCAGATTGGATGGGTCAGGTCTATAGGATGATGATGTCGATTCCATCACCATCTGCTGCAGATCCAGCCTAGCTGCTATTCTTTTAGGAGCCGACCAGCTTGATCTGTAGTGTTGCTGCCAAGCCATTCTTAGTGGTGTACACTGAAATCCCACACCTAGAACATATCTTGCATCCTTGTCACCCTCGGTGCTTCCTTCAGATGTTGTTCAACACGGAGGAGTACTGATTTATCAGCTGAAGGAGAGTGGCACATGATAATCAGCAGGAGATTTCCTTGCCCATGCTTAACCTGAAGCTGTGAGACTTTATGTGGCCTAGAGTCAATGTTGAGGACTTCCAGGAAAACTCCCTCCCAACTGCATACCACTGTGTCACCACCACTGTATATCCTGCTGACATGTCCACAGATGGGGATGTTAGTGTCTGGGACATTGTTTGTTAGGTATGGTTCCATGTATATGACTGTGTCAAGCTGTTGCTTGGCTAGCCTATGAGACAGCTCGCTCAATTTTGGCGCTATCCCCGGAAGTTAATAAGGAGGACTTTGCAGCATCAACAGGGCTGTTTTTGCCATTTTTTTTTTCCAGTGCCTAGGTTGATGCTGGGTGAATCATCTGGTTTTATTTCTTTGAGACTTTGTAGCAATAATTACAACTGAGTGCCTTCTTAGGCCATTTCAGAGATCAATTGAGAGTCAACCACATTGTGTAGATCTGGCGTCACGTGCAAGCCAGACTAAATGAGGATGGCAGATTTCCTTCCTTGAAGGACATAGAGAACCAGATGGCTTTTTCTGATAATCAACAATGGTTTCTTGGTAATCAGTCGATTCTTAATTACAATTTTATTTATTTAGGTTTGTGTGGTGAAAGTTATCGTAGTTGGTTTGGAGATAATTCATGGTGATAGGAATACAAGTTGATAACACCTAATATTTACTAAGTTTATATTTTAGAGAATCAATGCCAAAATACTTCAAAACTGTACTTTGACGACAGCATGAAAATAGAACATATCTGCATGCTTTCTATGTCAGGACAGCACTTTACCAGTCTGTGTGATGATAGTCAAGTTTGTTAGTGTGTCTATAACACCAACATTTTTTTCCTCCTAAAATTTGCCAGGATACAGATGGTTACAGCTAGTGAAACTGCTTTAACTATCGCACTGCAAATAAACCCTTCCTCCCAAACATACACACATTCACCTACATGAAACATTAACATATGCCAGGTATATTATGCTCTTAGCAGATTCCCCCTTAATACTGACAATGACCAACCTGGCTGAACAAATTTAAAGGGACTATTAAAGACCTCACAGACTATAGGATTGTTGCAAATGTTAGGTAATTGACCACAAATAAGATGCCTTATTTAAACTGAGCAGTTGAACTGAAATGTCCAAGATGACCCATGATTCACTCCCTTTCTATGATTTCAGCAGGAATTTTAGTAAATGATTGTAAACAGCCAGTGCAATAGCAAGGGAAAATTGCTGGTTATTGTCTGTATGCTGTCTGGTTGGAAATATGCTTGTTAGTTTGACAGATAAAGACTGGATCAGGTAAGGCCATGGATCATGATTGTAGTTAAATAACCAACAAAAATCAACACACTTGTAATACTTACTTGTGGATATTTCATGCCTGGACAGATACCAAAAGAATCATGATAAATGTGTAATAATATCCTCTGCTCCCCTAAAATAAAACTAATAGTATAATTGCAAAATTAGTTCAAAACCATAGCACAAATTCACTATGGTAAGCAACACACACAGCATTCTCAAAGAAAAACAGAAATTGCTGGAAAAGCCCAGCAAGCCTGCCAGCATCTGTGGAGAGAAATCAGAGTTATTGTTTCAGGTTCACTCAACCTGAAACGATAACTCTGATTTCTCTCCACAGATGCTGTTAGACCTGCTGAGCTTTTTCAGCAATTTCAGTTTTTGTTTCTATTTACAGCATCTGCAGCTCTTTTTGTTTTCTGCCTTCCTGTAGAACAGTCTTTGCACTTTACAGGCTTTTCCATTTCAGAACCTCTTCCTTGTCTTTGCCTCTTTCCAGTTCTGGGATTATTTAGCTGGATCTTAAATCTTAGCCCATTGCAAATGTGCAACTGCCTCCCATGCCTGCATGATCTTAGAGGCCTCAAGAATGCACATCATCAGGGGCCTGCCTATATTACACATATATCAGTCATCTTTGGATAAATGATGAGGGTGTCGATCTCTCAATTTCTATTTTCTGACATTATTAATAGACTTGTGAAGCAATCTTGGGGGAGATGTACATATTGCGAAGTGTTTGTTTTATTGAGCTGCCTTTGAAGGCACAAAAGGCAGTAGCATCTTGGCCCAATTATTACCCTAGGGCAGGTGGTCTAATTTCTGTCAAACCTTGTTTCACAATTCAGAAATGCACCAGAAGTGCAATGCCACTTTTGTGACCAAAGACATTCATAGTGTGACTGGGATCTTTTCTTAAAAAAAAACAAGTCTGTTTTTCATTGTGTGAGCATCAGCTGATTTTGTTCCTTGTTGAATTTCACAAGTAAACTCTGAAACTGTTGCAATACCTCAATTTGAACACTGAAATAGATGTAACAATATTAAACTTCTGTGTTGATAGTTTGACATTGAGATGCCATTCTGAATGCAACATAATGTTTACAGTCACCACTGAATAATAGTTATTACAAACCACTGGGAGGTGGGATTTTTCTGTTGTATTAACCTAATGACTCTAGTCCCCGTGGGCGTGTGGAGTGATCACAGAATATGGGCATTCCGTGATGGTAGGAGTCCACATTTTTCTGAGTTTTGAGCAAACACATATGAAATTGCTATGCTTGCAAAAATAATTGAATCATTTAACTAGTTGAAGTATACGATCTCTGACCAATCCCTTTCTATAATAGCACTCAGATTGAAGTTATGTCATAAGATTATGCCACCTTCCACTGGGCTACCTCGAATATGACCTATGTTTTCTCAACTAAGGATCTCCCCAAACTTGTTGGAAGGGCCTTCAACTGTGTCAGATGTATTCCCTGTGCTTCTGCCTTTACCCCTTCCCCTCCCTCCCAGAGCAGTGATAGGATTCCCCTTGTCATTTTCCACCCCCACTAGTCTCCACATTCAAAGGATCATCCTCTGCCATTTTTGTTTCCTCCAGAAGGATACCACCACCAAACGCATCTTCCCTTAAATTCCTATGTCAATATTCCTCCGGGACTGTTCCCTCTGTGACAGCCTGTTCCATTCTCCATCATTCCTGACACTTTCTAACTCTCCATTGACAACTTCCTGTGCAATCACAGAATATCTAATTCTTACCCATTCACCTCCTCCCTCCTGTCTTTCAAGGTCTCTCCAGCTGAAGCAGCATTCAGAACAGAAGATGAAGAAGGATTCTGAAGAAGTGTCACTGGACCTGAAACATTAATTCTGCTTTCTCTGCACAGTTGCTGCCAGATCTGCTGAGTTTTTCCAGTGATTTCTGATTTCCAGCATTCGCAGTTTTTTGATCTTTTTCATTTGCATGTTGATTTAGTTTGATACATTAAGCTTTACTAACTATCCTGCTGTTTCTTTCTTAATAGTGGACTCTAGCATTTTTCCAAAAGCAGATGTTGGGCCAAATGGCCTGCAGTTCCCTGCTTTCTGTCTCTTGCTTCTTGAACAGAAGCATTACCTAAGTTGTTTTCCAATCTGCTGGAAACTCTTAAAATTCAGTGAGTTATAGAATATTTTGATCAATGCTTCTGTTATCTCTGCAACCACTTCATTTAAAAGTTTGCTGCCAAGTCCTAGCCACTTTTCCGCTGTTACGTCCTTTAAGTCTGTCCTTTTTTGACCAAGATTGTTGTAAGACCTTTCGTCCTATTGACAACTTGTGCTTGTCTGTTATCATTTTATGCTCATTGTGTCCTCCACCATGAAGATCAAAGCAAAATATTGGTTTAAATTATTTGTGATTTCCTATTCCTCACTATTAATTGTCTCCTCCAATGATCCCACCATAACATTAGTTACCCTTTCTATATTGCTGTAAAGACTCTTGCTTTTTGTTTTTGTATTTCTTGCCAATTCACTTTCATAATCAATTTCATCACTGTTTATTAGCTTTTAATTGTCTGCTGCTAATTCCTAAAACTTCCCTGTTCCCTGATCTAACACTTTATTTTTGCTGCTTTGTAAAGTTTAACTTTTGATTGGATACCTGCTTTAAGCACTTTTGTTAATGTTGGGTGTTTAATCCTTCTCAATCCCTTTTTGACCGGAATGGACCATCTATAATGCACAACGCGGGAATGTGATGGAATTCACTCGATTTACCCAGATGAGTGCAACTCCAACAACACTGAGGAAGCTTAACACCATCCAGGATGATGGAAACCTTGTCCAAGAAGATCATAAACTGTCTGCTTATTGAGGAGAGACTACTAATGGTCATTATGCCTCTGGCAGAAGTCAAGTTTGGGAAGGTTGGATAGAACAGTTTGCTTGATTGGCAAACCATCCACCACCTTCAACATTCATTCCTTTTACTGGTGCACCGTGGTAACTGACAATGCTTCCTTTTAAAGCTTCTTCCAAACCCATGACCTCACCACAAAGAAGAAAGAGCAGTAAGTGAATGGAAATACTATCATCTGAAAGTTCCCCTCCCAGTCGTACATTATCTTAACTTGGAACTATATATTCCTTCATTAATTGTCAAAATCCTGGAACTCAGCTCCTCACAGCACTTTGGGTGTTCCTACACCACAGTGAAATCAGTTCAAGATGCCAACTCAAAATAATATTCTCCAGGGTAATTAGAGAAGGCCAATTAATACTTGCTTAGCTGGCAACACCCACGTCCCATGAGCGGATATAAAAATAAACCCAAACTTCTTTCCACATCACAGCTCATGTATTTGCAGACTTACTTTTCCATGTGAGAATGTGGCATTTACTACGTACTGTTTTCCAAAACTTGCTGCAGATTGTCGTTGCCAAATGGGAACATCAGGTTCTCCTTTTTTAGATCCTTGTTACAATAAAGCTGTTGAACTTAAATGATAAGGAGCAATCATTGGGCATAATTTAATGCTATTTCTGCAAGGGACTGCATGGGCATGGCTCCCCAGACTTATGTAGGACCGAGGAGACGAAAATTCTTCCCATTATTTTGACAAGAAACGTGTGGCATGTGCAAATCATTTAACGCCATGAATATTCCTATTTATTAATATGTAATTTACTTGATGAAGACCAACATCATGAAATTGTGCATCTTAGAAAATACAGGCGTATCAATCAAACAATAATTCAAGTTAGGTAAAGAGCAAAAGTTAATCTGTAGTAGAATATTAGAATTTACATGAGGGTGAAATTAATTTCTTTAGAAAACATAATATCTCTGCATTTTATCAGCTCAGAAAACTATACAGTCCTGTTGTCCGCCAACCCTCAGAGAGCTTTAGATCATTCTGTGAGAGGAACTTGAATCTCCGAGAGATTTCACAAAAGAAATGTCCACAGAATCCAGTTTTTGAAAGACAAGGTAAGGTAGAGATTTGATGACCCCTTAAATTTTATCAATGCCCAATTCAATCTTGATTTGAAATATTACTTTCTTAAATAATATAATGCAAAGAATCAATTTGTTTTCATAAACATATTTCATATTTGCATCAGGTATATCAATAGAGGGACACTGCGGCTACGGCATTATGCACAAATATGGATGTGGGTTTGGAACTGCACTGTGCCACCCAGCGAGTTGCTGCATTCAACCTTTTGAGGAGAACTATTTGAATGAAGTACCACTTTGTTACATAGCCTACTTTCTTGAGCCAAATAAAATGTTCCTTTTGGTATCTTTAGTACGTGGGGCGACATTTGTTTGCTCTGTGCTGTCAGCTGATTTCAGAGATGACAGTTTTAGCATTATGAATGGCCTTGGTGTCCTGGACTGGAGAACTTGAAGAAATGAGCTTATCGTCCCAATTTTGACCAACTCCAACAAATCACTGAGAAATGATTTGTGTTGAAATTTCCTGCAGACTTGTACCATTAGAATCACTCATATGCTAGAATGCTCAGCAACAACTTGAATTTTTGTGACATGTTTTCGTATATGAAAAGCCATGAGATACTAAATAAAGAGAGATATAGTCAAGAAAAAGGGCACTGGTCTAGGAAGATATCAATTTGGAGGCATGACTAAAATCTAGGTGATTTCTGAATTAGCATGATATTTAAGGGATAGAGATTACATTCATGTGAGTACGATTTCCCTTTGTCTAGTTTTTCAGCTGGCTAACTATTAGTGTCAATAGGAGATTGTCTCTGATGTTACCATTGGCTACAGATGCTGCCAAAGAATTCCAAAAGAAGTCTTGATCACTTTTACCTTTTTTTATAACTGACCATGTTTGAAAGAGGAAATAAATGCATTTCTCAAAGGATGAATGAATCAACTGTTCCATGTTTAGCAATATTTCCTTTTGTTCTCAAGATTAATTAAAGGCAATATTAGATTCTGTGAGGCATAAATTAGTACGGTTAGGAATATTAATACTAGATTCCGGTAATGTATTCCGAACCAATTTAGTTGGCTAGAAGGTAATACTGTGGCTCAAATCTCAGCACATATAAATTAATTTGTAACATACAAAGTGGTTCTCTAGTCCTGCCTGCTGACAAGTATGTTGATTCCCTGTTTTGAGGCTCACATGCAAAATTTTTAGGTGCGGCAGTATTTCTTCAATGGACCAGCTTCTGCTTGGTCTGATGGATAGTCAAAACAAGAAAAATGCACCTCTTTCTATAGTTTTAAGTGATGGCGCGTGGGTAGAGAAAGTTCCTGTTGTAACCCAGTCTGGCTTTCCACTGTTGGTCGTCTGTCCTCTTCCTCCTCCAAAGATAAACAAATACAGACAGATCCCCTCCAAGAAGATACTGCAGTATGATTCTTTTTCAGTGGAAAAAGGGCAGTGGTTCAACAACTGCTGCAAATATATCGGGCAAGCCAAAAGAGACTAGTTCATGTATGTCTTCAACATATGTCTCTTTATCATTGCCATTCCTGCCTTCCTCTTTTATATAAGCCAATATAGCCTTATTTTAATATGTCCCTGTTATAGAATTAAATCTAATGGCAAAAAATTCATTGAGGATTTAATGGATGCAGAATTAATACTTCTTTACCAAGCAAAGCTTGAAATGTTGGGTTCTTCTATTCTCATACAATGTTAACACATGTCTAGAAGGGCTTCTAAGTTTACAATTGAACTTTTCAGTAATGAAGTAAAGTGCTCACTTGATTATGTTGCTGTTTGGCTCCATGATTAGTCCAATTTTAATTCCAACACTCAATGTTCTGAAGTTTCTACAAAAAGAAATTGATCAGTCGATTGATTTGCTTGTTGTATACTTGCTTGAAGAATCAAATTCATCAAATTAATAATTCAGCATACCATGATTTAGAATTTTCCATCATACTTTTGAGGTAGCCTGAGTATTGATGTCAGAACCTTTCCTGCAATGGCATAGGAAATATATCAACATCCAAGTGGCCAGTGTTTGGATTTTGGCCACGACTTCCTTATCCAGAGTGTAACCTCATTGAATGTCTACTCATGTGTACTTCAAACTAAGATTGCTGCACAATGATCAAAAGTGGCAATGCTGATTTCCTGTAGACCCGGGCCATTATGCTGTATATGGCTTGACTGCTTGCTGGCTTAGTTTAAACCATGAAGGGAACTGAGGTATAACATCTAGTTGTGCAGTGTAAAAGTAAGCAGGTTAGTCCCCCTATCTAAGGAAGACTGTGCTGGCCTCGGAGGAGTTTCAGAGGAGGGTTATGAGAATGATCCCGTGGATGAATAGCTTGACATATGAGGACCAGTTAAGAAGTCTGGGTCTGTACTGAATGGTGTTTAGAAGGATGAAGGTGGGATCCGATCGAAATTTATATAATACTGAGGAGCCTGAATAGGGTGAAAATGGACAAGATGTTTCCATTAGTAGGTGAGACTAGGACCTGAGGGCACAGCTTCAGAGTGAAGGGACTCCCTTTGGAACTGTGTTGAGGAATTTTTCCATTCAGAGGGTGATGAATCTGTGGAATTTATTACCTCAGAAGGCTGTGGAGGCCATTCAATCACTGTATTTAAGACAGAGACAGGTTCGTGATTAGTCAGGGATCAAAGATCACAGAGAGAAGGCAGGAAAATGGGGTTGACAAGTATATCAACTATGATCAAATGGTGGAGCAGGTTTGATGAGTCAAATAGCCTAATTCTTATAGTCTCTAATGATGACCACAGATATAGCTTTCCAACATACTTAATCATTTAGACATATTAATTCAAGAACAGAAGAACAGGAACACATCATAAGGCCTGTAGATTTTTTTCCGCTATCCAATACGATCATGGTTGATCTTTGGCTTAATTCCATTTTTCTGCCTGCGCCTCATATTCCTTGATTTCTTGATTCCTTCAGAACCCACATATCTGTCTACCACAGCCTTCAGTATATTCAATGATGGATTATTTACAGCGTCCTGTGATCGAGAATTCAAAAGACTGTCAGTCTTTGGAGTGGTTCTTCTCCTTATCTTGAGATTATGCCCTTATGATCTATAGATCACAGATAATGTACGAACCATGTATTTCTCTTATTGTGCCATCAAAAGCTGTAGACTGCAAGGAGAAAGAACTATTTGGAAAAAACAGGGATTTACTAGCATAGCTGCATAATTTCACAGCAAGGAATTTGATACCTTTTGCAAACTCTATTTTTGTGGCTGTGGATTTCTGCAATGTGCAGATGATCAGGTGCTAAGGATCTGTTTACAAGTGAAGCTGATTGGTTCTCGGCTAACTAAGCAGATTGGAACTGGAAACAAGGTACAGAAACACAGACAGAACGAGTGGGAAAGGCATAGAAGGATATGCTACAGATCTCCCCAGCAGAAGGTGCCCGCCTCTGCAATATTAAGTAAAAGCTCAATTTAACTTGAAGAAAACCAATTAATTTTCCTGCTTCAGTAGCAGCAAACTGTGAATTTTGAATTGATAAATCAGATTTTCTTAAGTGAATCAGTTGTTCTGTAATTCTTACAAACCTGTGGATGCTTCTAGAGAAAGACAACTGTAATACCAAGGCCCTGGCTACCTGAAGTAGGACTATTTCAACATTAAAATTGGGAATCACAAACCACTGAACTGAGTTTACATTTTCTGTCTACTTCTGACAATCTAATGTCACTCAGGTTTTCTTGTGTGTGTGTGTGTATGCACACCTGCTAGGCTGGTGTTGCTAGGGCATAAGAATTTGTATTAATAGTGTACTATGCCCGTAGTTTATATCTGTTTACTTGTAGCTATAGACTAATTACGTATAATGATTAATGATTTTTGTTTAGTGCAGAAGCCTGGTCCATGCTTTTCATTAACCTTCGTCTGAAAGCCAAGTAAATTGGGATATTGTGTATATTTTAAAAAGAAAGCTTTATCATTTGGCACAAGTCTGGGAATAGCAGCAGCCTATTTATGGTGCGCTGCCTCAGTGGATCACAACAAAGTTTGAGGGCTTATCTGGCATTTGAATTGAATTTAATTTGAATTGGATTGAACTGGAAACAGAGGCAATGAGGATTTTGGTTAGATTTGGTAATTAATATAGGTGAAATAAAACACCAGGTTCTGCGCTTAAAATATTGAATTAGAAACAGCAAAGGATTTCCTGTTTGTGGCAACAGTTTTGCTGGCAGCCTTAAATGACATTTCAAGACCAAGGTAGATTGAGACTGGAGATAGCATTGCCTTATGAAGCTAAAAGGGCAGAGATAATTGAATTCGAACATTGCACTCAGAATCAAAGGAAGTGCAACAATGTACTAAATATTTCAAATAGTGAAATGATAGAATCTGTGATATTCAGTTATGGTTGAATCAGCTGGAAAATGAGGAGAGAATGAAGAAACTAGAGATGGCAGAGAAAGATAAGGAAAGGATTGCACAAGATAAGGAAGGCATGATGAATTTGAGAAAACAGGAAATGGAAATGAGAAATTAGTATAAAGGACCAGAGAGAGCATTAATATAACCTAAAAGTGGCACTGTTGAAACTAGGGATATAAGATGTTGATGCAGGCTGTGTTGGGGTGAGACTGTTATAATTTGAGGCCCAGAACGGAAATGTTTAAATTTGTAGAGGCCCTGCTGAAACTTGAGGAAAAGGATACGGAGGCATTCTTTGTGTAGTTTCAGAAACAGCTAGGCAAATGAATTGGGGAAAGGAGGACTCCACATTGCTCATGCAGAGTAGGGTGACAGATAAAGTGGATGAAATTTATGCTTCTTTATCAGAGGAGATTTCTCAAGATTATGATGCAGTAAAAAAGACTATATTGGTTTCACATGAGTTAGTGCCTCATGTGGGACATATAGGCAAAGCCTCTGGAATTTAAGGAAACAGCATGAGCTAATCTATATTGAATTCAAAAGGGTTAAGTAAAGAAATTTTGACAGGTGGATAAGAGCTTTAAAAGATGAAACCATGTGTGAAGCTCTTAAAGAAGTTACTTTCTTAGAGAAATTTAAAAATTCACTGGCTTCTATAATAAGAACTCATACTGTGGACCGAAGCATTGTGATTTGCTCAACAGGCAGCAATAATGGCTAATTATTGAGTTACTCCATAAAATTAAACTGTTTTACTGTCAGATTCATAAATTAGAAAGAGATAGAAAATAGGAGAGTGAAAGGAAGACAAATAGCCAAGATAAGGAATGAATAACTGGGAATTCCCCAAGGTTTCATTCTGAGTTCAGAAAAGGATTTAAAGTAAGGAACAGGAATTTAGAGGGGATGTGAGGAAAAATGTTTTCACCCAGAGGGTGGTGGGAATCAGGAACTCACTGTCTGTGAGGGTGGTAGAGACAGAAACCCTCAGAACATTTAAGAAGTATTTTGAAGGCACTTGCAGTGCCTAGGCATACAAGGCTATGGACCGAGTGCTGACACATGGGAGTAGAATAGGTGCTTGTTTATGACAGGCACAGACTCAATGGGCCAAAGTGCCTTTTTCTGTGTTGTGGACCTCTAAGACTTTATGAAAGTACTGAGGACGGAAGTGAAATTTGGAAGCCAAGGTGCTTCCATTGTGACAAGTCAGGATACATTTATTCAGAATGCTGCAAGTTGAAAGGGAAACCCTTCCGACTTCCTGTTATTTTGTAAGAATGAGTCTGAAAAATAATTAGAAAGAATAGGCCATGGATCAGATTGTAGCTTTAACTACAATCAAGAGGCCAAAGAGAACAATTGCTGTGGGAGGAGAAATAGTATAAAGCACTTAAAGAAATGGCCCTAGAAATCGTGAATTGATTGGTGGTCATCTTCCAAGATTCTTTAGATTCTGAACAGTTTGTATTGGTTGGAGGACAGCTAACATAACTCCACCATTTAAAAAGGGAGGTAGAGAGAAAAAGGAATTATAGACCAGTGAGTCTGATGTCGGTAGTCAGGAAGATGCTAGGGTTCATGATCAAGAACTTTGCCACAGGGCACTCATAAAACAATGGTAGAATCAAAATCAGCCAACATGGATTTACCAAAGGGAAATCATGATTGACAAATCAACTGAAATTCTTCGAGAGTATAACTCGTAGAGTTGATTGGGAAGCCAGTAGATGTGGTTTGTTTGGACTTTCAAAAGGCTTTTGGTGAAGTCTCACATGACAGATTAACGTGTAAAATTAAAGTGCATGGGATTCAGGGTAGTGTGTTGAGATGGATAAAAAATTGGTTAGCAGACTGGAAATAGAATGGAAATAAATGGGCAATTTTTCTAAATGGCAGGTGACTACTAGGTAACCACAGGGATTGGTACTAGGATCCCAGCTATCGCAATATATGTTAATAACTTTGATGACAGAACTACATGCAAGACGTATTTTTGCAAATGACACAAAGCTGGGTGGAAGGGTGAACTGTGAGAAGGATTTGGAGATTTTGTACTGTGATTTGGACAGGCTGAGTGAATAGAGAAACGTGTGGCAGATGCAGTGTAATGTAGATAAATTTTGAGGTTATCCCCTTTGGTAGCAAAAATACAAAGACAGATTATTATTTGAATGGTTGTAAATTGAATGAGAGGAATAGTCAATGAGACCTGGGTGTCCTCGTGCACCAGTTGCAGGAAGTAAGCACAGGTGCGGTGGGCAGTGAAGAATGCAAACTATGATGGCCTTCATGGTTAAAGGATTTGAGTAGAACAAGGATACCTCGCTGCAATTGTACAGGGCATTGATGAGGCCAATCTGCAATATTGTGTGCCTTTTGGTCTCCTTATCTGAGGAAGGATGTTCTTGTGATCAAGGGAGTACAGCAAAGGTTAAACAAGTTGATTGCTGAAATAGCAAGACTGTCATATGAAGAGAGACTGAATTGGTTAGGATTGGATTCACTGGAGTTCAAAAGAATGGGGTGGGGGGAGGCAGGAAGGGAAATTTTATAGAAACCTATAAAATTATAATGAGTCCACTCAGGTTAGATGCAAGTAGGCTGTTTCTGATGATTGGGATTCCAGAACCAAGGATCATAGTTTAAGAATAAGTGGTAAACCTTTTAGGACTGAAATGAGAAATTTCGTCACCCAGAAGTGATGAGCCTGTGGAATTCACTCCCACGGAAAGTGGTTGAGGCCAGACATGGTGTTTTCAAGAAGGAGGCAGGTATAGCTCTTCTGGCTAATGGAATCAAGGGATGTGGGGAGAGGGTGGAATTAGGGTATTGACGTCAATGATCAGCCATAAATGTAATGAAGGTGGAGCAGGCTTGGGGGATGGAATAGCTTACTCCTGCTCCTACCTTCTATTTTTCTAAATTGGTTGAGAGTTGTAATAGCTTCTATCTAAAGAAAAGATAACGACATTTTCTTCAACAGAAGGATTTAAACCAATAACTATTCTGAGAGATACAGGAGCTACTCAAAATCTGTTGCTGGAGAAGGATTTTGTGTTGAAAGCACAAAAAAAGGATTTTAGTTTTGAAAGCTAAAGTGTTGGTAATTGGGATAGGCAGAGAGTATATCTCATATCCATTGTACATAGTTCCATAGGAGTGTGGCTTGTTGTCTGGACTAGCAGAAATTTAAGATTTTAAAAAATAACCTGTGGTTGGAATTAATTTATTCTCTGGGAATGATTTGGGGGTAAAAGTTATACTTTGCCTCCAATCGTTGAATGTCTGGTTGAGGCTTGAGAGATAGAACAGTTGCAGGACCTGGTTTCAGATATTTTTCCATTAAGCACGCTGTGCTACTTCTGCTCCCACAGCAGTTGTTTCCTCCGGTCTCTTAGTTGTAGTTGAAGATACAACCCGATCATATGGTAGCCAGAACAATGCCTTAATAAAGTCCATTACTGGAGATCAGAGTAATACCACAGACAGATGTTAGGGAGCTGAAATTCTGTTTAAGAATGAGGAAACTTCTATAAATGTACTTGGCATGTCTTCACTAATTGAGGCTCAGGAATCAGATCAGGATGGCTCATGCAGAAACTGTGACTGAAGTGGTTCCCGAGTGCTAGCATATCAAACACCAACTTTGGATGAGCAAGCGGAGACATTCTCACTAGCCTGTGAATGAAGAATGGACTTTTCATAGAATTATAGAATCCCTAGAGTGTGGAAACAGGCCCTTCGGCCCAACAAGTCCCCACCAACCCTCAGAGCACCCAGCCAAATCTATCCCTCCATAACCCACCTAATCTACACATCCCTGAACATTATGAGCAATTTAACACGGCCAATCCACCTAGTCTGCACATCTTTGGACTGAGGGAGGAAACTGGAGCACCCAGAGGAAACCCATGCAGACACGGAGAGAATGTGCAAACTCCACACAGACAGTCGCCTGAGGCTGGAATTGAACCCGGGCCACTGGAGCTGTGAGGCAGCAGTGCTAACTACTGCCATGTTGAAGAAAACTGTTTAGATCCTCTCCGGTGGGGAATTGAACCTAGGTCTCCCACATGACAGGAGGGATACTAACTACTTGGCAAAGTGGCGTTAATGCTAGTGATATGGGGTGGGTACTGTCTTGTTACAGAATGATAATTCAAGAACAGAGAAGCCGGTGGGGCACTTCTATAAGAAACTAGCCCAGTATCAAAAGAAGTACTGTATTGTAAAAATAGAGAGTTTAATATCAATGTTAGCTTTTAAGCACGTTGAACAACGACAAGAGACAGGAAATCCTAATTTACTCTAAATGTAATCCACTAGCCTCCATTGAAAAGTAAAAAAATTCAAAATGCAAGATTATTTCAATGGAGTATTTTGTTGAAATTATTTTATGTAGAAGGAAGCTCTTAAACTGGAAAAATTGTAACTGCAGATATATTATCCTAAATGTAAAATGTCAGAAAAGGTTAAAATTCAAGAATAGTATGTGCTTACTTGTAACTAAAGTCTAATTATGTATAATAAATAATAATTCTTGTTCAGTGCGGAGACCTATCCCATGCTTTCTGCCAACCTTGGTCTGAAAGTCAAGTAAATTGTCGTTCTGTGCATGTCTTAAAAAGCTTTAACATTTGGTCCGAATCTGGGAGTAGCAAGGCTCGATTTATGAAAATCACCTCTTCTTTGCAACTTCAGAGAATATGGGTTCAATTTACCGAATATTTGGTTGATTGGCTAATTTACTTAACCAATAGCTTAAACCGCATCTTAAGGGCCAGTGTTGTGAATTTTTGCAGCCCTGCCTGAAATGCAAGTATATCATTCCTAAAGTCTGGAGGCCAAAGCTGAACATCAGTGGTTAGCACTGCAGCCTCACAGCGCCAGGGACCCGGGTTCGATTCCAGCCTCGGGCGACTGTCTGTGTGGAGTTTGCACATTCTCCCCATGTCTGCGTGGTTTCCTCCGGGTACTTCGGTTTCCTCCCACAGTCCAAAGATGTACAAGCTAGGTGGATTGGCCATGCTAAATTGCCCGTCGTGTTCAGGGGTGTATGGGTTATAGGGGGATTGGTCTGGGTGGGATGCTTCAAGGGGCGGTGTGGACTTGATGGGCCGAAGGGCCTGTTTCCACACTGTAGGGAATCTAATCATATTCTTGGTATAGTCTCATCAAAACCCTATATAACTTTAGGAAGTCATCTTTCTTCTTGTATTCCAAAGCCCTTGCAGTAAAAGCTAATGGCATTTCCTTTCCTAATTTACTGTATGTTAACTCTGTGTTTCTTCTGAGTACACACAAATCTTTCTGAATGTTTAATATTACAAATATCACACCTTTTTAAAAAAATGTTTTTCTATTCCTACAAGTAACCTCACGCTTATTTAATTATACCTGATCTGCTATATTGTTGGTGTTCTCTTAACCTGTTTATATGTGTTTGCATATCTGCATTGTTACTGTTGCCAATGTTTGAAGAAAGATTATAAGTAACAAATATTTCAATATTGTCTCTAACTTAGTATGAATTTTTTGCAGGAGCTCTAAACTTACGTGATGTTTTAAGTGCAGCCAATGCCGTCAGTAGGCAAATTGAATTAATGAAAATGAAAAGAGCACAGAGGTAAATGGTAAAAACTGTTTCAATATTCACTTCAAACACAGAGGCAAGCTTATGAAAAGAAAGACCACGTTCTCCATAATATCAAGCAGTTCAAATTGCAATCTTTATTTCTTCATATTGTAACATACTAAATTATGACATAAATAGAGTCTGTCTGCTACAAAAATATAATGTGCCATAGATTTTAAACTTTGTCAAAAGTTTAAATTAAAAATAAATACAAAGAATTATTGAATTAAATTTTTGTATTTTTATGTTTTAAGTGTATCTCCTTATCAGTCTCAAGCTGTGTCAAAAGTTAATGAAAAGAATCCACGAAAATATTCTGCCAAAGGTAAGGAAAATAAATTTCAACATATTTTGTCAATTACAAGAGGTTGTTATAAATAAAGTTGAAGGATTTGGAATGCAACATATTTACACTTCACAAGGTCAAAAGAATGCAACGAAAGAAGGATTTTCAAACATTAAAAAAAGCACTCACGGCATCTAATTGTTTCTTAAATCCTTCTAAAAGTTTTGGTTCAATTATTCAACTCAAACATCCACCTGGTTTGCTCTTCATGAACAACATCCTACAATCAGTTGTAAATTAGCTTTGACATGGGGATGAAACATGGTGCAGGCGACCAACTTTTTCACAGGCAACTGATTGACTTCTTAGGTATTAAGGAAACTCTATGACCCTCATATTTCAGCATGACTTCAATTTTAAATCTTCAGAAAACTAGTAGCTAAAGGGATATGCGGCCTTTAAAGGGCCGAATGGCCTCCTCTTGGTCCTATCTTCTCTGCTTCTATGGTTCCATTTTACTGCTTCATCAATCCCTACAATCAGATACTTACCATGAGGTTGCTTTCAATCTCCTTCATGTTTCGATTCTTTACCCTTTCTCATCAACCCAGGGTTATGATTACATCTGCTTGTTGCTCATCTGTTTATTCCAGTGACTACCTTTTATGGCCTCTCTGATCTTCTTTCTCTCATCTCTCCGTGTCTCTCTGCCCCTCTTTCTCTCTCTCTCACACTGTCTCTCTCTACGCCCCTCTCTCACTCTCCCTACTTCTCTGACTCTTTGTCTCTACCTTGACCTCTCTCACTCTACCGCTACCCTGCCACCCCATTTACAGTTTCAAGCACCACTCCTTGAAAATCCCTCTGCTCCAACATCCCTGATCTCCCTCACCTCCTTTCCATTCTGCATATGCTGCCACTTGCTAAAGCTCTGTCAGACCATCAGCTAGTTCACCTCTCCATCTGGTTGCCTGCAGCCAGGAAATGGAAACAGAAATTGCCAACTAATCTTGTGTAGTTCAGAAGGACTTTTGATAACCCACTCTTCTTGGTTTCTAGACCTTAAACCATCTTCCTCATCGCTTTGTTTGCTCAGCATAGACACGCTGGCTCAAGCAGCCCTGTGCTATTGTCTTGCTATGTGTGTCTGTTTACATCAGTGACTCTTCTGCTTTCATCTCGCACTCCCTGAATCCACTCACTGCTGTTTGTCACCAGAAACAAATGTGATACATTTATTCAGAGATAATGGGAACTGCAGATGCTGGAGATTCCAAGATAATAAAATGTGAGGCTGGACGAACACAGCAGGCCAAGCAGCATCTCAGGAGCACAAAAGCTGACGTTTCGGGCCTAGACCCTTCATCAGAGAGGGGGATGGGGGGAGGGAACTGGAATAAATAGGGAGAGAGGAGGAGGCGGACCGAAGATGGAGAGTAAAGAAGATAGGTGGAGAGAGTGTAGGTGGGGAGGTAGGGAGGGGATAGGTCAGTCCAGGGAAGACGGACAGGTCAAGGAGGTGGGATGAGGTTAGTAGGTAGCGGGGGGTGTGGCTTGGGGTGGGAGGAAGGGATGGGTGAGAGGAAGAACCGGTTAGGGAGGCAGAGACAGGTTGGACTGGTTTTGGGATGCAGTGGGTGGGGGGGAAGAGCTGGGCTGGTTGTGTGGTGCAGTGGGGGGAGGGGACGAACTGGGCTGGTTGAGGGATGCAGTAGGGGAAGGGGAGATTTTGAAACTGGTGAAGTCCACATTGATACCATATGGCTGCAGGGTTCCCAGGCGGAATATGAGTTGCTGTTCCTGCAACCTTCGGGTGGCATCATTGTGGCAGTGCAGGAGGCCCATGATGGACATGTCATCCAGAGAATGGGAGGGGGAGTGGAAATGGTTGGCGACTGGGAGGTGCAGTTGTTTTTTGCGAACTGAGTGGAGGTGTTCTGCAAAGCGGTCCCCAAGCCTCCGCTTGGTTTCCCCAATGTAGAGGAAGCCGCACCGGGTACAGTGGATGCAGTATACCACATTGGCAGATGTGCAGGTGAACCTCTGCTTGATGTGGAATGTCATCTTGGGGCCTGGGATGGGGGTGAGGGAGGAGGTGTGGGGACAAGTGTAGCATTTCCTGCGGTTGCATTTATTCAGGTATCTCAGGGTTTTTAAATTGGTCAACAATGGTTCCATCTAAACATGTTTATATCAGACCCATTTCAGATACATAAGCTTTTTGGTCTATTTTTGTTATTTGCATGGTCAAGATAGTCCAATGAAGGATGTTCAAACAAATAGACAGTAGCTGCAAGGACACAAAGAGATATTGGTATCAATCAGTGAGTCCTTGCTTTAAAGAAGGAAAAACAGCAAAATAAGACAACCTTAGGAAACTATTGGAATTGACATTACTACCAACTGAACTAAAACAGTTTACAAATGCTAACTTTGAATATCTGCACCATTTAATATTCCTCCACTATCCTGATTTTCACTCCTGATGCTTTCACAAGTGATATGTCATACTGTGGTGTAGTTACAAGGACACTAGTTGCCTTTTGATACCTATTTTCATGCATTCTTCATCTGGAAGCCTCTTTTGAATGTTAGCAACTTTCCAGATCAAGGTGGGTATCAGAAGATTGATCGCATCCACTGTTAGCCTCCAGCTGTGAGGCCAACTCTCAAGGACTTGTCCTTCTTTTGTCAGGATTAAACATTAATCTGGATATGCTGTGAGAAATTTGGGAAGGAATCATTTTTATCTGAAGATATTGTCTGTTTCTGTTTGTTTATTGAGAAGTATTGCAGATTGTGGAGTGAATAAAGTTGTTTAATTGATAAACCAGTAAAGAACTATAGTCGGTTGATGAGCTGGAAATAATCTGGAGCTAACATGGAAAGACTTTGGAGTTGGATGGACTATATTGTCTATATGGATTTCTGGATGGCATTTGAGAAAGTCCTACATAACAGATTTTTAACTGCCCACAGAATTGTGGGCAAATTACTGACATGGCTGGGAAATTGGTTGAGTGGCAGGTGACAGGAAGTAATGGTAATGGTTAGGTTAGTCACATTGGCAGGACGTGACCTGTGGTGTCCCACAAAGATTTCTGTTAAGGTCTCAATAATTCACATTATTTATTGACGACTCGGATAATGGCGTAGAAAGTCATGTTGGATGGCATTGCAGACTGGGTAAATGTAGCATAAGATTACAGAGGGATATTGCTAGATGAATGGCCAAAACTGTGACATGGCTTTCAGTGTAAGCAAGTATGAGGTTGTCCTAAAATGATATATCAGGGTACTTTATGCATGCTATGATATGGATATCCAAAGGACTTGGGGGTACAGGTGCGTAGATCTTGAAAATGTCACAAACTGGTCATGAAAATAATCAAAAAAGCTAATGGAATGCTGGATTTTATACCCAGAAGACTGAAGATAAGGACCCAAAAGTTATGCTGCAGCTTTCTAAAATACTGGCACACTGTGAATAGATCTGGTCACCACACCTTAGGAAGGACAAATTGACCTTGGAGGAAGTACAGTGCAGGTTTACGGTGATGATATTTTGACTGAAGGGGTTGAGTTAAGAGAAGAGCTTATACAAGTTAGGCTTGTTTTCTCTGGACTTTAAAAGGTTAAGGAGCGATCTTGATTGAAGTTTTCTAGATATTAACAGGAAAAGATAGGGTTAGATAAAGATAAACTATTTCCACTGATTGGAGATTCTAGAACCAGGTGGCAGAGTCTCTAGATAAGGGCCATACTGTTCAGGAGAAATGTCAGAAAGTGATTCTACGCACAAAGTTTGGTAGAAGTTTAAAATTCCCTTCCACATAACAGTTAATTCTAGATCACTTGTCAATTTTTAATCTGAGATGGGTGAATTTTTGATAAGCAAAGGTATTAATTGATTTGAATCAAAGCAGGTACATGGGGTTAGACCACAGATCAGCCATGATCCTATTGTATGGTAGAACAGGCGTGAGGGGTGGAATAGTCTGCTCCTGTTCCTATATTCCTAGAGTACTTTTGCCTCCACGCACCCTGAACTCAGTTCCCCTGCGTTTTCCTTATTGATCTCCCATCTTCCATTTTCTATAAACTCCAGGGTATCTGGCAACAGTTTGTATCTTATTTGACACCAATCCCGACATTAATTTCTGGTGACACAATACCACAAATGACTGAGATCATGAGACGTAGGAGCAAATTAGGCCTCTTGGCTCATTGAGTCTGATCTGCCATTTAATCATGACTGATGTGTATCTCAACCATATTCTCCAGCTTTCTCCCCATAACCCTTGATCCCCTTACCAATCAAGAACCTATCTACCTTTGTTTTTATTACACTCAATAGGTAGCCTCCATGGCCTTCTATGGCAATGAATTCTACAGATTAACCATCCGCTGGCTGGAGAAATTCCTCCTCACCTCGGTTCTAAAGGGTTGTTTTTCTGTGCCCTCGGATCCTGGTCTCTTCCATGAATAGAAGAATCATTTCCATGTCCACTCTATCCAATCTTCTCAGAATTCTGCAAGTTTGAATCATTCCCCCCTCCCCCCCATACTTTTTAACTCTGAGTACAGAACTAGAGTCCACAAGCCCTCCTATTATGAAAGCACTTCATCCCTAGAATCATTTTTGCAAACCTGTTCTGGAACTCCTCCTACAGCAACACATCCTTCTATAGATCCCAGGTCCAAAATTGCTTTCAATATTCCAAATGCAGTCTGACTGGAAACTTAAACAGCCTCGGCAGTAGATCTCCGCTCTTATATTCTAGCCCTCTTGAAATGAATGTAAACATTGCATTGGCTTTCCTAGCTGTCAATGAAACTTGAATGTCAACCTTAAGGATATCTTGAACTAGGACTCCCAAGTCCATTTGGACTTCAGATTTCCAAGCCTGTTTGAAAAATAGTCTGTACCTCTATTCTTCCTATCATAATGCATAACTTCATACTTTCCCACATTGTATTCCATCTACCACTTCTTTGCCCACTCTCCTAATCTATCCACATCCTTCTGCAACCTCCTCACTTCCTCAACACTAAGTTTCCCTCCACTTGACTTTATGGCAACTGCAGAGGTAGCAACAATGTCCTCAATTCCTTCATCCAGATCATTAATGCATAATATGAATAGTTGTGGTCCCAATGTGAACTAACACTGAAAATGTCTATGTCCAAATGGAGCAAGACATGCAAAATATCCAGGCTTGGGTTATCATTTGGCGAAGTAACATTCACACCACACAAGTGCAAGGCAATGACCATCTCCAAAAGAGTCTAATCATCACTTCTTGAGGTTCAATGGCATTACCATCACTGAATATCCAACTGCCAACATCCTGGTGGTTACTAATGATCACAGACTGAGCAAAGCTTGTCCACCACACACATGGCACAAAGCAGACATGTGATGGAATGTTCCACACTTACCTGGATGAAGTACAGCTCCAACAACAAGTAAGAACATGACACCATCCAGGACAAAGCAGCCAACTTGACTGACACCACATTCAGAAACACTCATTCCCACCCTCCATCAATGTTCGGTGGTAACTGTGTGTATCATCTAAAAGACGCACTGCAGAAATTCACCAACGTTCCATCACCAACACCTCACAGCTCCTCCACTACTATCTAAAAGGTCAAGGGCAGCAGATACATAGAAAAAAACACCACCTGCATGTTCTCCTCCAAGCCACTCTCCATCCAGATTTAAACTTGGAAATATATCACTGTTCCTTTACTCTCACGATGTCAAAATCCCTTAATTTCTTCCTAAACAATATTGTGGATCTGTGCACAGCAAACGGACCATTGTGGTTGAAGAAGGTACCTCATGACCAACTTCTTAAGGGCACTGATCCCTTGGTGGCCAAGCTAGCAACACCCACATCCCATGAATTAATAAAAAGACCATGAACTGTGTAATTCATCTTCTTACCCTTTTTATCAGTAGCCCGATGATCTTGCAAAAATTCTGTATTCCTCCAATTTGGCCATTAGTACAACTTGGATCCTGTGCCCTACTATTGTCCACCTTTGTCAACCAAGGCCCAGTACTTTAAAATTTTCAACTTCATTTCAATTCAAGTGGTTAATGAAGCTTTCAGTCATCCTTTTTAATATTACCTTCTTTGGCTTAGCTTTGACCATTGTCAAATTGTATTTCCATAAAGCATTTTGGAATGGTTTTCTACAGTTAAGGTGTTAGGCAAATGCAAGTTGTGAAGCTAATGAAACTTAGAAATTCTGCAGAAATTTGTGAACATTGATTCAGTGACTAAAAATGTTAAATCATTTAAAATTGTAAATGTTAAGTATCTCATTTCCTTATTTAATTTTTTAAAATCATTACAAATGAACAATGTCACAATAGCATGGACTCTCTCAGAGAGAAAACCTGATGAAGTAGCAAGCTTGCATCGATGCCTGGAGAAAGTAAAAGTATTGAGCGTACAAGGCACTAAGATGCGTAGCTGAAGTGATCTTGATTCTTCAATGTCGTTGTACTTATTGTTTCCTTGGCCTCAGTTTGACCAATATGTTGAGGGCAACAATGAATTTGGATTCAGTGAGAAATATTAAAAAAATCAAAAGATCAAACTTGTTTCATTGCTTTTCTGAAGGATTTTTTCGTGCAGTTCTCTCAATATTGGAGCTTCTGATGTGACTCATTAGTTAAGGCATATCAATCCAGAAGTTGTTGGAAGCATAATTGTGCTTCTCTGGCATCCACCATTATTGGTAATGTAAAACACCCCAGTAGTTTGTGGTGAGAAAGCTATGATCCACCACAAATTACTAGAAAATTCGTGCTGCTCTGGTATAAGTATTTCCAACACTGAAATACCACACATTACAGCAGTTCCACTATTAATATAAACTAGTTTCATCATTGCCATTTAAGTTTAGTAATTCATATCTTAAGGACTTCGTCAGTGATCAGATTTTTGGTTCTAACATGCTGTTTAACCCTGGAATTCCAAAAAGGGAACTATGAAATTATGAGATTTTTACTCCTATTCTTAGGAGCTTTTAAAAGAGAACCATAATTTTCCTTTCACTCTTCCCCTCTTTGCATCTCTAATTTCGTTCTATTTTAACCTATTTCCTTCTTCATACTTCAAAATCCTTTATCCTTAAATGTAATTTGTCTGTCACATATGGCTTTGATCCTGATGTTCATTGTGTCCAAAATGTCCTGTTAACATCACTGCGTTACTAGTGACTAACATTTCCGGAAACATGCGGTATAAACTTATCACTTCATGAAAGGCGATGTAAACAAAAAATACAATTCATGGTCCTTGTTACAGATGTAGCAGTCCATCCGTTTCTTAGCCTTTGTTCCTGTAAATGGGAAAACTCAGTTATAGAACATTGTAGTGAAGAGGACTTCATGAATGGCCAGCATGTAGGATGCATTTGCAGTTTGTTTTGGAAAATCTTTTTCTTAAGATGATAAAAAAAATCCCCTGCATAAGAGTACCTGAATGTCATTTTCATGGTTTTAATTTGTTATATATATTCAATGGGTGATATTTTTCCCAGAGAGATTAGAGGAGAGAAGCATTTCAAGATGTAAAAATTCACTGGATCTTCCAGCAATCATATTCCCGATTGGAGGCCTGTGGTAAGGTGGAAGTTCCAGCTATAAGGAGCTGCTGACCAATCAGAGTCTGGCAGCTCCAGCACTTAGCAGCCATGGACTCCTCCATGGCACTGCTACCATACTTTCTGAATGGAAAAACTACGAAGGAAAAGGTGTGGAATTTTGGGGGTTACCTCTTTGGGTGGGAAGCATAAGCATCAGAAACAAGGGCAGGGTATGACACCCACTGGCCATTTCTTTGCCAATCTTTTAAAATCTAAGATCTTGGGTTCATTTTACTTTTAATTGTAAGTCTTGAGTCAATTATAACTAGATTTGGAGTTGGAAGAGCTATTGGAAAGGCGTTTAATTCAGATTAGCTACAAGTCATTATTGGGTATGTATGTGTGGTTATGCAAGTTTTACAAAACAAGTCCATAAATACGATACTTAACTAATGGCAGTGGAAAGCAGTTGCATTCACTGTATAACATCTTTCCTCAAACTCTCCTTTAACCATCTGGGGAAATAATTGTTTGGATGTTTGCTGCCATGGAATTTATGACCACCAGATAGTTGTTTAATTGTCCACCACCATTGACAATTGGATATAGCAGCACTTCAGAACTTAATTTGATCTGCTGATCGTAGTACCACTTAGCCCTGCTATTGCATGCTGCTTCTCCTGTTGGCATGTAAGTAGACATGTGATGTGCCATCACCAAGTTGATACCTCATTTCTAGGTATGCCTTGTACTACTGTTGGCGTGTCATTCTTCTCTCTTCGTTGAAAGAGAGTTGATTTCCTGATTTGATGGTAATGGCAGAGTGAGGGATATGCCGGCCCGAGAAGTTACATCCTGGTAATTTAGTACAGTTTTGCTGCTGCTGATGGCCCAGAGTGCCTAGTGGATGCCCCTGTTTGAGTTTCTAGATCTGGTCAAAATTTGTGCCATTTAGCACAGGAGTGGTGCCACACCATAATGGAGGCCATCCTTAAAGTGAAACAGACCTTTGTCTTCACAAGGACTGTGCCAGTGCTGTCACAGCGTATGCATATTTTCCTCTGATTGATTCCTTTTCCACCTGCTGCAGACCCAATCTGGCAGCTACATCAATAAGGACTCAGCCAGCTGTGTCAGTAGTAGTGCTACAAAAACACTCTTGGTGAAGGACATTGCCCGTGTACTGTACATTCTGTGCCATTAACACCTATAGTACTTCCAAATGGTGTTAAACATGGAGTACTAATTCATCAACTGAGATGGGTGTATGTGGTAATCAGCAGCAGGTCTCCTTTGCCCTGGTTCGACCTGACGCCATTTGATTTCATGGAATTCAGAGTCAGTGTTGACAACTCCTGAGCAATTCGTTCCTGACCGTGTACCACAGCACTGCCACATCTGATGTATCTGCCCTGCCAGTGGGACTAGTGATGGTGTTTGGGAAATTGTCTGTTAGGTATAATTCTATAACTATTTTGATATAAAATATGATTTACATATATTATGTATTGTAAGTTTGGGTTCCTGGCCTTTGAGTTTGCAACCAATGGCATTTCTGTGAATGTCTGAATTTAATAATTAACTGAAGTGTTTCTGTAGATGTGATTTATTTTAAAAAGGTTTTGAGGGTTAGCTTTAGAGTGAATGGATTTTGTTTACCAACAATTGTTTATTACTTATTTTAGATTATTTGAGACCTGGTAGTAAATAATGATTTCTGGAACTTGTTTGTTTTAAGTTTAAAGGAAACACCCGTAACTATGAGAGGCAGACTTTTTGGTTTCAGTTGTTACTCTGAGTGGGCAGTATTCTCGGAAGGACGTGCTCCTGAAAAGGGAAAGAAACATAATGAACCAGTTTATCTCAGTGTGACAGATGCTCTTAAGACATTGTCAAAGGTATCAGAGATAGTAGGAACTGCTGATGCTGGAGAATCTGAGTTAACAAGGTGGAGAGCTGGATGAACACAGTAGGACAAACAGCATCAGAGGAGCAGGAAAGCTGACGTTTCGGGTCTTCATTTTCTGAAGAAGGGTCCAGACCCAAAATGTCAGTTTTCCTGCTCCTCTGATGCTGCTTGGTCTGCTGTGTTCATCCAGCTCTACACTTTGTTATCTCTTATCAAAGGTATCAGAATATTTTTACTTTTTGTTTGTTGGCAATATGATCTGCCAGTTATCCCACTGAATAAAGCAACATAATCACTTACACTCTTGTAACTTTGTGTGTGGACCTGAATGAAGAAGAGTCTAAGCCCGAAACATCAGCTTTTCTGCTTCTTTGATGCTGCTTGGCCTGCTGTGTTCATTCAGCTTCACACCTTGCTATCTCTGTGTCTTGTAAATTGCTTCTTCCATGCTGAACATTTGATTTAATTCTCTATTAGAAGAATATGTAGCTTTGAATCTGCCAGTTTATGCGAATACTGTCTGCATTTCTTTATCCAAATTAATTGTCCATTTTAAATGCTGAAAACTTCTAAAAAGACTTGTTTAAATTCTACTGTCTCTTCAGCTTTTATTCTTTAAACTTGAATCGTGGGTTCAATTCAATTGCTGTAAAGCTTGTTGGAGATTTCCAATTTAAAGAAATTTTAAAGTTGTGTAATTAAATTTTAAATGCTAAATAATTGAACAGACCTTATATTGAAGCTTTAAATTAATTAGTATTTTTCATTTTTATAGCTTTTTTTCTTCAAATCATATTTGTTTTTTTGATTTTGAAATGTAAAAGCTTTTTAAAAAAATATTTTACATTTCTTCCTTAAATTGCCTGACATTAAGTTTGAAGCATTTGAGGACGTTCAAAATGCTTTAAATTTAGGTCAGACTGAAGAATTAAGATTTTACAATGAAGAACAAAGATAGAGATTTCACATTCTCCTTCTTGGTGACTTTCCCACTCTTTTTCAACAAGGTGAACAATTTATGTCATTTCAACTTCTTTCCCAATCCATTTACACCTTTCTAATTAAGAAAATGGCATTGTGACACTTCTGTGATTTTGAATACTTCAGCCTGAACAACAAGAAAAACCAACTTCTAAACAATTACTCAACATTTTTGTACTTTTTTTTTCTCTTCTCTCCTATTTAGCTTGCTCTGGATTATTTTCACTGATGTCATTTTATTCACTTCACACACAAGTCTGCACCACTGATTGCTGTTGTAAAATATGTCCACCATTGGCACCTGGTTGAGACAGGATCTTATTTGGGTAGATGTGTTATCCCCAACCCTACTTATAACACACAGATAATGTGAACTGCAGGTGCTGGAGAATCCAAGATAACAAAGTGTGAAGCTGGATGAACACAGCAGGCCAAGCAGCATCTCAGGAGCACAAAAGCTGACGTTTCGGGCCTAGACATTTCATCAGAGAGCTCTCTGATGAAGGGTCTAGGCCCAAAACGTCAGCTTTTGTGCTCCTGAGATGCTGCTTGGCCTGCTGTGTTCATCCAGCTTCACACTTTGTTAGCCTACTCATAGTACAAGTCTGTAGGACTTAGTAGTATTAAGTGATGTGGCGAAGGGTTAATTACTAATAAGCGTTCAGAAGAAAAGGTAATTATTTGAAAAGCAAGAAATAGTTTATTGCATAATAGTAATTAATACTGGTTAATTAGATTAACATTAGACACATTGCTATCTCCTAAGAGATTATAGGTAGGCCCATGTTACATGGCTGTTGACTGTTGAACATACAACAACTAACAACAAACTGACTAGCTCCTCCCAGAGACAGTCATTTATGTATCAATTGGTGTGGGTTAACTGCAATACTTAACAGTAGGGACAAATGTGCACAGGGGATTCCTGATTTACAAATGTCTGATTTCTGAACACAATCTTACAGCGGAGTGGAATTTTAAACACCAGTTGCACGAACATTTCCTATAGTTACAAGCAGCTCCATTACGTTGTCTTGTATTCCGGCCCGACTTGGGTACGAATAGACTTGTAAACGGAAACTGGAACGAAACCTCTTCACAACCCAGGGACTGTTTGTCTTCAGTTACTTAGTCCAACCAATCCTTGAGGTGAGTTATTTGTTGAAAAATTGGGTTTGTTAATTCGTGACACTATATTTGTGTCCTGTCATTCAGTCATGATTTTCAGTCAGGCTTGGAGTGTGGAATACTTGTGTTTACTGGAAGCTACATATATTAATATATAGCTTCAGACAGAAAGAACATGCACACACACTGCGCCTATTTCAGTTTAGCAAAGTAGCTAAAACACATTTACTGGTTCATTTCTTAGGACAATGCCCTGATCAATCAGAGTCGATTTGCTTGGTTTAAAATTAAAAGCCTGGTTGTTCACTTTTAACAATTATTAATTGCATTCTCCATGGCAACAGCTCTACCAATCTATCAACTCCTTTTTAGGGGAATTCGTCATTAAGGATCCCATGTTTTGTGTGTTTTGAATATTGTGACTGCCTTGAAGTTATTCTTTGTGTGCAGGAGGCTCAGACTCCAATCATTTGGTTTGCCGTAATGTCTGCTTTTTAACTTAAATGTAATTTACTGTTGTGAATAAGTCAAACCAGAGTTAATCAATTCCTAATGAGCAATTGATTATTATACCATTATCATTAATATGGCAGGTTCTTCATTTCCTAAGTAAGATGTCTTCTCTCCATGGACATTCTAAACCCCAGATTGACTGTACTGAGATCACCTTGTTTTCGTCTTGTGACTGCGGTATCTGAGTTCCCATTGTCCACCAAATGGTTTGAAACGCTAAACAGTTGTCACATACTGCTGAATACTAGCATCACCAACCTTCCAGTTATGCAGAGCTTCTGAATATCTTCTGTTGCATTCTATCTTCATAAGGCCTGCAGATCCATTAGTTGGAGTTACTTTGAGTTACTTCAACCAAAATGGACAGTGGCAATCAGCAGAACCTGGGTAGCTCTCTTGCGTTTAAAGTAACTCCCCAAGACATACAGAAACAAACAACAAAAAAATGTGCAGAAAAGTTGAAAGTTCAGGTCAGGACCCTTCTAGGTCAGTTCTGAAATTTAAAAGTAATACATCTATATATTCCTTAGGGTTAAATCTGGGGCTTATATATCAGGACTGGATTGGGGAGGAAGCAGATTGGGCAACTGAGGCATATAGCTTCTACCTCAAAGAAACCTACCCGAAATTATAAACATGTTGCACCATGTGTGGGAAGAGCGGTGGGTGACTTCTGCAGGATGAAGTCAGGCCCGTTGACCTTAGATGTAGGTGCTGGGAGGGCAAAGGGTCGGTGTGTTCCTTGGTGGTCTCATTAGAAAGCCTGCATCAGTTCTTTGAATATTGGTACCAGTTTCTTTAGAAGATGTTAGGCTGTCTAGCCCTCGGATCCCTGTAACACATACTTCCCATTCCCACTTCCCCTCAAAGACTCCCGTGATAAATTATTAATATCTCATGACTCTCAATCAACCCCATTGATCACTTCATGTCTTAATACCAATTCACTCAGGTCAAACATGGAAATAAAAATTTACATTTCTAAAAGTCTAATGCAATTCTCACTAGAACTCTATGGATTAGACAGTTTAAAAAAACCCTCCCATTCATGAAAGTACGAGGATTGCCAATCTCTTCAAAGTTCAAACTCTTACAGAAAACAAGCTACCTTCTGTTCATTCAACTGATCCTTTCAGAACTTCTTCCATCTACAAGTGAAACTGAGGTCAGAAATCTTTACTGAGGCAATTGTAGGTTTTGTAATTCAGCTGAGCTCTCATAATGAATAACTCTTCAGGATATGTCTTTGAAGAATTACATTGAAGGTCCTAAAACAGTTGTTATATCAGCTGGCTTGTCAATCGAACAGCCTAGCAGTAGTTTATTAACAATAGTTGACAACTGCAGCCAGATTTCTTTTTGCAGTTTAAAAAGCAGAAGATTTTTTAAAAAATCTCATATTACGCCCCCCTCCCCTTCAAATGCATTTACTTCCATTCCATAAATTTTTGACTCCCATACTGCAAGTTAAGTCCCAGGCACCAGCCAAAATAGAGTCTGTTTGAAATAATTTCAAATGGATCTCTTATGTTCAGGTTTCCCCTCTGTGAATCATATCCCATCATCTTTTTTGTCATGATGTGCAGTTGCTGGTGTTGGACTGGGTTAGACAAAGCCAGAAGTCACATGACACCAGGTTATATCCAACAGGTTTCTCTGAAATCACAAGCTTTAGGAGCATAGCCCCTTCATCAGGTGAAGTGTGAAATAAGCACACAGAATTTATGGGCAGAGAGTTCAAGAGCAGAGAGATCAAAAGATCAGACAAATGGTGTGAGTTGAATTTCGAATAATAAGTCTCCACAGGTAATCAAAAGTGTTAAACAGTGCGAGTAAAGTGTCATTAGCTGAATAACAAGTGAAGAGATGACCTATAATCTGATTAACTAAGCTGGAGAGATAATTACAAAAAATTAAGAATAAGGTGGTAATGGAGACAAACCAAATGACTGGAATATCATGATAGGTACAAGAGTCGCATGCCAAGGGTTTAACCAAAGTAATAAATAATCCATAATCCAATAAAACTGTACAAGCTAATCAATGTAGAGAGATCATAACAATTTAACAAGGTGATGGTGTCAAAACAGGACAGTAAGGAAGATTTTACAGATCTAGAACAGTGTAGTGGTATCACATGTAGTGCGACATGAACCCAAGATCATGATTGAGGCCATCTTCATGGGTACTAAGATAACAAGGTTTCAAGCTGGATGAACACAGCAGGCCCAGCAGCATCAGAGGAGCAGGAAAACTGATGTTTTGGGCCTAGACCCTTCTGCTCTATGCACGAAACGTGAGCTTTCCTGCTCATCTGATGCTGCTTGGCCAGTTGTGTTCATCCAGCTTTACACCTTATCAGTTTCTGCTTGGTGATTCTATGTTCTTGCACATCTCGAAGGCCTCCTTGGAGAACACTTACCAGAAGATCGGAAGCTGAATGTCCTTGACCGCTGAAGTGTTCCTTGACTGGGAGGGGACATGCCTGTCTGACGAATTTTGTGCTATGTCCATTCACTCTTTGCCCTTGATCTTGATGCCCATAAATTCTATATTCTGTGTGGTTCTCTGTCACTTCACCTGGTGAAGGGGCTACGCTATGAAACCTTGTGATTTCAAAGAAACCTGTTGGACAATAATCTGGTGTCATTTGATTTCTTTTTTGTCAGTACAGGGGTAAAAGGTAACTATAAGAAAGGAGGGCAAACCCTCTGGGGCAACTCTGGATTCTCCTTGCTATTTTTAACAGTTTGTGGAGCCTTGCTGGCCGTACAAAAATATGACAATAGATGTTTGCTAGATGGTTAAAGAGTGGCCAACATGATTACCCATTTTCAAAAAAATGTCAGAACGAAGGTGGAAATTTATGGATCCGTTCATTAATATAGTAAATCCTGTGTTTGAATAAAAGATTAGAATCAGATTAGAATTTCAGAGCCTGGAAACTGAGCTGGTTCTTTGCAGAATCTCTAATCAGGTTTGTGCCCAGAACCTGCAGCTTATTTCCCACTCATGACTGAGAAAAACATGCAGGGGAGGTAAAATAACTCCACAGAGGCTGGTAACTGTCACCAAGTCATCCATTATTTACATGTTAAGAGCCATTGATTACCGTGCTGCCTCATTGAAAGTCAGTGTTGAGAGTGTCAGTATGTCTGACATTCCCCTCTTTATACGTCAGTAAGTGCTCCCCGATTGGACCAGATTAACAACCTCAATCAGGAAATTCATATTCAATGAGGTCTCGCTGCCTGACCTTGTTCCAAACATGAAAGGAGAAATGCCATGGTAATGTCACTGGACTATTGGTATAGAGTCCACACCAATGATATGAGGATTAGGGGGTAAATTTAAAACTGAAATGAGACGACATTTCTTCAGCCAGAGAGTGGTGGGCTTGTGGAATTCATTGCCGCAGAGTGCAATGGAGGCCGGGACGTTGGATGCCTTCAAGGCAGAGATTGACAAATTCTTGATCTCAAAAGGAATCAAGGGCTACGGGGAGAGTGCAGGGAAGTGGAGTTGAAATGCCCATCAGCCATGATTTAAATGGCGGAGTGGACTTGATGGGCCGAATGGCCTTACTTGCACGCCTATGTCTTATGGTCTTATGATATGGATTTGAATCCTGCCATGGAAATGGTGAAAATTGAGTTCAATAAAAATCTGGAATTAAAATTTAATCCAGTTGTGACCATGTAACCACTGTTGATTCTCTTAAAAGTCATCTGATTTACTAACGTGTCTTTATTGAAGTAAATCCACAGCTGCTATCTTGTCAGGCCTATGTGTGACTTAAGGCCCACATCAATTTAGTTGACGCCAGACCAACGGCATTATAGTTGATTCCTACCTGAGTTCTGAATTGGCCCAGAAAACCACTCTGCTCAAGGACAATTAGGTTGACAGCTTACATCCGATGAACAAATTTTAAAAGAGGTTGCCACTGGTTCAAAATCATGGAACTCCTACAAACAGCACTTTGGATATATCTACCCCACTGAAGACTATAGAATTCAAGAACACAGTTCACTGTCACCTTCTTGAGGACAGTTATGTTGGGCAATAAATACTGGACCAGGCAGCGACATCCAGATCTGGTCAATGAATAAAAGTCCATATTTAAGTGTGAACTTCACAGTTTCATTGGGGTTATGCTAGTCCCCCATCAGATTTAATGCAGCAAATGTAGAGAACCCATACAACTTTTAAATTGAAGCAATTGAAGTAGGTGCTGATTAACTACTTGCATCATTAGCTAAGAGTTTCTCTGATATTTATGGGCCAAAATTTGCATTATAAATTTATGATCGCACCTGTTTGATGATTTTTGCACTTGGTGCAAAAAGTTTTCTGGCACCGTTCACAATTCTTGCTATAATTCTCACTACAACATGATTCTTGACTGCTTCCCACGAAGAGTGTTGTAGCAATGGTCTACTGTAATCCATCCACAACCATCTGTTGTATGCAGCACTCACATTGTGGTGAAGTGTTTTTGTTTAACTTAAAAAACAATATTAATGGAATAATGTAAACATCAGGCTTAACAAGATGGTAAAAGTTTTGGAATTAAAATTAGTAGTTGAACGAAGGTACAATATGCTAGAGTCTCAACATGCACACTGTGGAGTGGCTTAACAAAGTCTCTTAAGCCATGTCTTACCCAGCTGAGTTACTAATTAAAGCTGTGCTTCTTTTGGAAAGTATCAAGTTATGGTCTGATACTTTCCTGCTGGCATGAAAAGAAACATATTTTTTGAACTGGGGAGAGAAAATAATTTAGGCTGTTTCTGTAGAGGATCCATGGGAAAACTTGTTTTTAATTTTAGGGCAATAGAAATTTACAGCACAAAGAGAAGCCGTTTAGCTCGTTATCTCTAGCCAGTGTGCAAACAAGACAAAACATTCTATGTTCCAACAACCTTCAATATGTTTTTATTAACCTCTCTTGCAACACAGTAATAAGTCAACTCAAATTCGTAAAGCAAATGCATCACATTTCATGTTACCACAAAGATTTTGTCCCTGTTTATTTGACTAATTCTGAAAGTAACGTGGCCAAAACATTGTATTAATATGCAAACCAGTTCCTTTCACACAACTGGCAGAACTTAAGCAAAAACGAATATTTTACTCAAGTTCAAATTGGAGCAAACAGTGCCCTTAGTGCCTGCTGTGTCTAGATCTGCTTCCTGTGGCATTTCTAATCACCTACATTTATTTGGAAAAATAACATTACAATGTTAAACATTCTTCATTGCAGTTGTGAAAACCTACATGTTTAATGTTCCATTCTTCAGTGTGTGATGATATTGCAAAAGCTCATTCCAGAAAGTAGAAATCATTCCTTATATTCTAGAAGCAAGTGCCCAATGTCACTAAAATAAATTGCTCATCATTATTTCTACTTTGTTTAAAGATTAAATTTCATTGGCTTTAACAGGTACAGAAAAGAGCTGAGGAGAATATTTATTCACAAAACAAATAATTAAGGCAATAAATGACATTTATCAATATTGTGCAAAATTACAGAAAACCATTGTTTAAGCTTTAATTACCAGCATGTTTTCATCAGGAAATCACATTAGCAAGTTAAATTCCTGCCTACCTGCAACAGAATGACTCTCAGTCTGCATTTAAATTACACTGATTGGCTTCACACTGAGAACAGATACAGAGTTGGCTTCAAGTATTGGAAACTCACACATCTCCATGGCCCTTTGCTGAAATCAGGCAGGTGCTGAGGTTGCCTTTTGGCTTGGTAATGGTGATATAGTAAAGAAGGCTGTGAATTGCAGCAAGGGTGAGGGCTAAGCTTTACTTGTTGATCCCAGAGGCTCAGTCTCCTTGTCCTGGCCTTCCAAAGCACCAGCAAATGCTTCACACTTTTTGTGATGTTACAGATCTAATGTACATTTTTACTTTATCAGTTGGAATCATATCTCTACCAACTCATCCACAGGCAAGTTCTGGTCCACCTCTTTATTACAATCGACAGTCCTCCCAAGCATTTCCCTACCTGGGGAGCCACTTCTCATTTAAGTTTGACGTGTATGCCGTTATCCAACATTGCACTTGTGAGCACTGCCCTTGAAGCCCCAAGATGAGAGTTTTCAACAACCCTGAAATCTGTACTGATACCAAAATCTTTATGTGTAAGGCAGTCATCTTTCCAGTTTTTGTCTATGGTTCTGAAGCTTGCATTATATCAACACCACCTCAAGGCCTGAGTAGTACCATCAATTAAAGACTGATGCTCTGCATCAGCTGGGAGAATATCAGTTTCCTGAAAGGAGCTAACAATACCAGTATCAAGGCCATAATCATCTAAAACTAAGTCTTCTGGGCCAGCCACATGATTACGATGTGCTGAGCTCCAACCACCAAGGCCAGCAAACCTAAGACCAATGAACAATTCCACCTTCACGAAACACCTGCCAGATGTGTGGTCAGGTGTTCCACTCTAGGATTTTTATCAGCCACAGAAGGACCCACAAAACCCATGACCAGTGACATGAATTTCCTCGATGGACTATCATATTCATTAGAAAGCGATTGCTGCAAAGGACTGGTGCTCATGGAACTGAGGGCAGTATAGTGTCATTGAGGACTGTTTAATTCACAAAAAGCAAAGTAAGAATACCATCATTTTTGTGTTGGCTGGCTGTAGCAAGTGACATACTACAAAGATCAGTCCTTGTGTCTCACCAAATTCAATCTATGTCAATGAATTAGGTGAGTATTGTGGGTATAATATATCCAAGTTTGATGATGTGAAACTAGATGGGAAAATAATCTGTGAAGATATTGGAAGGAGGCTACAAAAGCTTTATGACTTGTTAAGTGATTTGGTAAGAACCTGACGGATGGAATATAATGTATAGAGTTATGAAGTTATCCAATTTGGTAGAAGTAAAAGAAATGAGCAACAGTTTTTAAATGGTGATAGACTGGAAAGAGGTTGTGTTCTCGAATATCATTGTGTATGAATCTCAAAGTTAATGTGCAGACGCAGCAGGATTAGAAAAACAAATAATATAGTAAACCGGTATTACCAAGAGATTGGACTATGAAAGTAAGAAAATCTTGTTGCACTTATTTAGGGGCATGTTGATCACTCACATGCAATACAGTATTGCTGACATAAGGAAAATATAGAGATAACAAGGTGTAGAGCTGGATGAACACAGCAGGCCAAGCAGCATCAGAGGAGCAGGAAGGCTGACGTTTCAGGCCTAGACCCTTCTTATTCTTGCTTTAGAAGTAACACAATGAATAAATGATTGTCCAGTCGGCAGAGACTGAGTGAGTAAACTATGTCCTTTGGAGTTTCAAAGAATGAGTAGTTGGGGGAGAAAATTGGCAAAATATGGCAAAAATGCTAAATCAGATTCCTGACATTGAGAACAATTTTTTTATTCATTCACTGGATGAGGGTATTGCTGGCTAGGTCAACACTTGCCCATCTGTAATTGCCCAGTGGGTACTTAAAAGTAATCACGTATGCCAGACCAAGGAACGATGGTGGTTTCCTTCCCTAAAGGATATTAGTGAACGAGATGGGTTTTTCTTGACAATTGATTCATGATCATCAGTAGATTCTTAATTCCAAACATCTGTTGAATTCAAATTTCACAATCTACTGTGACAGAATTTGAACCTGGGCCTCCAGGACATCACCTGAATCTCTGGATTAACAGTTGGATTACCACTAGGACATTGCCTTCTCATTTTTCAGAAGTGAAAAGCTCACTAATGAATGTTGTTTGCTTTATTTCTAAACACATTATGCTGCATTTCTATTCAGTTTCACATTCTCCCTTCCTTCCCTGAGAAACTAGATAGTACCAATTCCCAATGTAAACGTCAGAACAGTTATTTGGCATCAGAGCTCATCTCTTACGTCTCTGGACCTTCATCAAACTGTACTATCACCACTATTTCTCTACCTGCTGCAGACCCAGTCTAGTAACTGACCTTTATGACCTGACCTGTTCAGTGGGTGGTGCTTCTGCTGCCAAGCCTCTCTTGGTGGTGAACCTTGAAATCCCCAACCCGGAGTACATTCTGTGCCGTTGCCACCTTCAGTGCTTCCTCTGAGTGTTGTTAATATAGAGGAGTTCTGATTTATCAGCGGATGGAGAATGGAACGTGGTAATCAGCAGGTTTCCTTACCCATATTTGACCTGAAGCAGAAACACTTCATTGGGCCTGGAGTCCAATTCTCTCCCAAGTGTATACCATTGTACGCCACATCTGCGAGGTATGACCTGCCATTGTGACAGGAAATATCTAGGGATGGTGATGGTGGCGTGTGCAATATTATCTGTGAGATATTATTCTGAGACTATGACTATGTCAGGCTATTGTTTGACTAGTCTGTGAAACAGCTTTCCTAATTTTGGCCCTAGCCGCCAGATGTTCGTAAGGAGGATTTTGCAGGGTTACAGGGCTGTTTCTGCTGTTATCTTTTCCGGTGCCCAGGTTGATGTGGGGTGGCCCACCATCTGGTTTCACTTCTTTGTTTGAAGGTTACTATGCAGCATTACTGACCAGGAAGGAGCAATGTTGATGAATTCCTCAATGAGAACATAATCACCAGACCCAATGACAATCTCCATGGCTGTTGCACAGCCTGCAGAATCACAACAAGCAACTTTCCCCCAAAAGTGTAGAGGAGAATGACCAAATTCTAAATATATGAACATCACTGTCATTAATGAAGCTCTGGGAATGCAATACAAGCGCCACTCAAGTATATACCACAACGCTAAACTGTGCCGTCTGTTGGAGTAGCACTTCTGCTTCAAGGCAATGGGTGACCATCCCACCCCAGTGCCCATTAAAGTCACAGCTGTGTTGAATTTTTATGCTATTGGTTCTTTTCATGGAGCAACTTGCATCCTTTGTAACATCTCCCAATCCTCAGCCTGCAAATGCATCCAAGAAGTCATAAATGATATTACAGATGTGCCCGCTGCATCCACATTTCTTAAAGAGTGCCCTGTCAACAACTTGTAGAGTTTATCAACCGACAAAGTTCTACTCCATCAATAAAAACCAAAAGAACTGCAGATGCTGTAAATCAGAGATAAAAATAGAAATTGCTGGAATAAATCAGCAGGTCTGGCAGCATCTGTGAAGAGAAATCAGAGTTTAGATTTCGGGTTGAGTATTCCTTCTGAGGATCACTCAACACAAAATGTTAACTCTGATTTCTCTTTGTAGATACTGGGTTGAGTGATCCTCAGAAGGAATACTCAACCTGAAATCTGAACTCTGATTTCCCTTCACAGATGCTGCCAGACCTGCTGATTTATTCCAGCAATTTCTATTTTTGCCCTACTCCATGAACATGCAGTTCATTTGTCATGGTAGATTCTGGGGATGTGCACCAGTTATTCTGGGAACTGTCGTGATGTCTACTTACTGAAGAACTCATAGGCTCTTGCGTCATTCCAAGGAGCTTGGGCTGTATAAGGATGGATGACAGCAGGCAAAGCCTACCAGATCCAAACATAACTGACAGTTTTGTAAAATGTCAGACTGATGCAGAATGACAATACACTGCTGTCCACATTTCCACCAAGGCCACTGTGAAGCAGACACTAACCTTGCTTAATTTGAGGTTTTGATGCCCTGACTACTCCAGTTGTGCCTTACAGTATAACCCAGAAGCCTCACTGTGATGTGCTGTGCTCAATGTAACTGGAGATGATAATGGGACAATATTTTAGATGTAGAAATAATGGTGGATCAGGAGCAATTCTTTATGGATGATGATCAGGGCAGTGACTGGAAGGACTTCAAGAGACCATGGTAATGCAGTGCACCATTAAGCTTGAAAGACCTGTCAGAGCCTAACTGAGACCCATTTACATGAAAAATAAACTGGGTTAGAGCTTCCTTTCATTGTTGTGTAACCCAACAAGATATAACACAGTCAGGGCAGAAACAAGGTTATGGCACTGTGGTTAGGTGACTTATAAAGCTTCAATCAGAACATGATATCTGACTATTGTGCATTACAACCCTCATGATCAGCAGCGATTTGGGAAAAATCTTGGGGCATCTCTTTCACGTCATCATTTGGCCTTCAGTGTTTTAGGGTTCATGTCAGTTAGTAAATTGCATTGAGATGCTGGAGCATCCTGTAGGACAGTGTTTAACCAGAGAGCAAAAGCACTTTTGAGCAGCTTCTTTAACAGGCCTCTGAGCTATGAGGGAGAGTAGAGATGTGGACTTTTCATTGTATGTGTTTTCACTTCGAATGGAAGCATGCTCCCTCATAAATTGAAAGTTAGGATGCAGTGATGCTTCCAGAGTTGTGTGAAATCATCACAGATATCATCCTCTTTCCCAAAGAGTGGGTTTTATTGTAGATGTGCAAAACATCCATATCATCCGTATTGAAATGCAGTGTTTTGGATGCAGTCATTTATGTGATATTTCAAAGATCTCTACGTCAAATACTGTCTGCAGTAAAGGAGTTGGTTGCTTGTGAGAGGTGAGAAATGTTTATTTATTACAACTTCTTCCATCCCTGAAGACACTGTCCTTATGTTAAATAGATGTGACTTTGAGGTCTGACGTCCGCAAAGACACCAGAACAAACGTTTCAAGATTGGCAATGAATATACATTTACAGAAGTGTAGGATTGTAACAGTGAAGTGTCACAAGTCCACCTACATGTTCTCAGCTTTTTCTTCTCCCTTTCCCTCCCACCATACCTTATTGGATTCCTGACTCCAGAGCATGGATGGAAGTAGGCAGCTGTGTAGTTGACCTTGTTGGCCTGGAGGACAAGACTGGATGTCTCTTGGGATATTTGGGCCTACGGGGCCCAGACTTCCTGTTTTCCTACCAAGATGCAAATCCGCTCTTCTTAGCTTGAAGTTAGACTGTCAGATATAGGAGCAAAAGAAGGGTCATTCAGCCTATTGAGTCTGCTCCACCTTTTAATGGGTTCATGGCTGATTGGATAATCGTCAACTCCACTTTCCTGCCTTTTCCCCATCACCCTTGATTCCTTTAATGATTACAAGTATGTCACAGCCTTGATTATCAAATTAGTTTCAATGGCCCTCTTTTGTAAATAATGTTACAGATTCACCACTCTCACAGAAAAATATTCTCGTCATCTCTGTCTTAAAGTATTTGCAGTGAAATTGTGCCCTTTTTCTGTCGATTTTCCCAAAAGGGGAAATGACCTTTCTGCACCGACCTTGTCAAGCCCCTTAAGAATCCCATAAGTTTCAATAAGGTCTCTTCTCATTCTTCAAAACTCCAATGTGTACCCACCCAACCTACTCAATCTCTCCTTATTAGAAAACACAGCCATATCCAGGATAAACCATGTGAATCTTCCCTGGACTGCCTCCAATGCCAACATATCTTTCCTTAGGTAAGGGGACCAAAACAGTGGATGGTATTCCAGTTGTATTTTTGTATTTCATTCCATTTGAAACAGAGGCCAACAGATCATTTGCCTTCCCTATTACCTACTGAAACACGATGCTGGCTTTTTGTGGTTCATGCACAAGGACCCCCAGATACTGCTGTGTTGCAGCTTTCTGCAGTTTTTCCCTATTTACGTAAGATATTCAGCTTTTCTATTCTTCCTGCTAAAAGGCAAGCCTCACATGTTATCTTATTATATATTCCTTGCCCACTCACTGCATCCCTCTGTAGATTCATTGTGTTATCTTCACTCTTCCCACCTATTTTTGTGACCTCTGCAACCTTGGCAATAGTACAATCATTTTCCACATCCAAGCTATTGCTATACGTTAAGTTTGAGAATTAAGTATTTCTGAAAGTGAATATGTTCAAATAAATTCTGAATGACCATTGTAAAGTCCCAATATATGAAACTTTTAATTAGAATAAGACTAATATTTTGAATGAGAATGTATCATTGATGTTTTAAAAGAAAAGTTAGTGATCTTGTTTTCCATGGATGGTTCCATTGATGTCGTGATATAATGTTATCCATGTTTGCTATCATTCATTCACATTTTGTACTCATCAAAAAAAAAAAGCACTTTTGTTTTATACATTCATCCACAAGCTGTGGTAGTTGTAAGCATAAGCATAAACCAGCTCTGGAAGATGCATGGGCTACTGTCATTTACTGTCAGGAGGCAAGGTGCTCACACAGTTGTGCAGAGCCTGATTAGATTGTCACACCCTCTACCCCGACTCCTCTGGCCTCAGGTTCATGGGTTTGGTGTGGCTATTGAAATGCCATAGACCTTACAAAGCTCCAGTAAGAGCTTGCCCTAAAAGATGTGCCCTGATCATTTTGAATCTGATAGTGTGCATCAAAATGAACAGTCTAATCATGCACTAGCATGCTGGCTATGAGGGAGACCTTTTGGCCATGGTTTGAATGACTTGTGAAAACTCGGTGCAGAGTTTGAGAACTTGCTGAATCACATTACTATTGTGTTAAAGACAGTAAAAATCCATTACAAGGACCTCTAAAGGTATTTTGGAGACCAGGGATTGATGCTGCAATGAAGTTGCTTTCCCACTTTGCACAAAGTACATCTCTCACAATTGTGATGTTAATCCTCAACATCAGCAGTCATCCTCGGCCAGTAATACCAGTCTCTGCTCAGGGCGATCAACTTTTCCATTGCTTGGCATCCTGTTTGATCATGAATTGCTATTAGTACTTGATACTTGAAGCTGTTAGGAAGGATGACTTGCTTCACCTCTCTCTCCTTGACATGAACCAATTGATGGAGGACTCCATCCTTCGCCATCCTGATTATTTTCCAGCACCTCAACAGCTTCTGGTTTGGCCTCCCTAATCATCTGACTTTGAATTGATGGATGTTAGACTTTTTAGAAATGCTGCAGTTTACTGATCTCTGTGTCAATCAGCTAAACCTGTCTGAGGTCCACTTTTGTGATGGATAATGAACATGAAACCACACCTGTCTTCTTAACCTCTCTGGGTCAATAGATGTGAAGCTGGAAAAGCACAGCAGGTCAGACAGCATCTAAGAAGCAGGAAAGTCAATGTTTTGAGCTGAAACCTTTCATCAGGACTGGGGTGGGGGAGAGGAGCTCAAAACTAAATGGAGGTGTGTGGGACTGGGGGAAGGATAGGTGGGATGGTGATAGGTAGATGCAGGTAGGGGGTTATTGTGATTGTTCAGTGGGAAGAGTAGAGCGGACAGGTGAGTAAGAAGATGGACAGGTTATGGCAGGCCACGGAGGCGAGGAGGAGGGGTAGGCCTGAACTTGGGAAAATGCTGGGGGGTGGGGGGTGGAGGGATTTTGAAGCTGATGAAGTCAATATTGAGGCGCAAAAACAGAATTTGCTGAAAAAGCCTCAGAAGCTCTAAGGAAGAGTCACTAGACCCGAAACGTAACTCTGATTATGCTTCATAGAGGCTGCCAGACCTGCTGAGCTTTTCTACAAAGAACAAAGAAAAGAACAAAGAAAATTACACCACAGGAACAGGCCCTTCGGTCCTCCAGGCCTGCACCGATCAAGATCCTCTGTCTAACCGGTCAACTATTTTCTAACGGTCTGTGTCCATTTGCTCCCTTCCCATCCATGTACCTGTCCAAATATATCTTAAAAGACGCTAACGTGTCTGCGTCTATACCTCCGCTGGCAACGCCTTCCAGGCACCCACCACCCTCTGTATAAAGAACTTCCCACGCATATTTCCCTTAAACTTTCCTCCTCTCACTTTGAACTCATGACCCCTAGTAATTGAGTCCCCCACTCTGGGAAAAAGCTTTTTGCTATCCACCCTGTCTATACCCCTCATGATTTTGTAGACCTCAATCAGGTCCCCCCTCAATCTCCGTCTTTCTAATGAAAATAATCCTAATCTACTCAACCTGTCTTCATAGCTAGCACCCTCCATATCAGGCAACATCCTGGTGAACCTCCTCTGCACCCTCTCCAAAGCATCCACATCGTTTTGGTAATGTGGTGACCAGAACCGTACACAGTACTCCAAATGTGGCTGAACCAAAGTCCTATACAACTGCAACATGACCTGCCAACTCTTGTACTCAATACCCCGTCCAATGAAGGTAAGCATGCCGTATGCCTTCTTGACCACCCTATTGACCTGCATTGTCACCTTCAGGGAGCAATGGACCTGAACACCCAGCTCTCTCTGTTCATCAATTTTCCCTAGGACTTTTCCATTTACTGTATAGTTTGCCCTTGAATTTGATCGTCCAAAATGCATCACCTTGCATTTGCCCGCATTGAACTCCATCTGCCATTTATTTTCCCAACTCTCCAGTCTATCTATATTCTGCTGTAATCGCTGACAGTTGTCATTTGTTCCTGATTTACAACATCTGAAATTCTTTTGGTTTCTATTCAATATTGAGGCCATTGGTCTGTAAACTCCCAAGATGAAATATCAGGCGTAGTTCCTCCAGTTTATGTTTGGCCTCATTCTGACAGTGGAGAAGGCCGAGGAGGGACATGTTGCCAGGGAAGTGGAAGGGTAATTAAACTGGATGGCAAACAGAAGTTTGGTTTGGGTGATGCGTGCAGAGCGCAGAGGCCCCGTGAACCATTCTCTGAGTCTGTGTTTGGTCTCCCCGATATAGAGGAGACCACACCAGGAGCAACGGATACCATAGATCCAGTTGGATGAAGTGCAGGTGAATCTGCTAGATCTGGAAGGATTGTTTGGTGTCTTGGACACAGGAGGAGGTGTAGAAGCATGTGTTGCACCCCTTGTAGTTGCAGGGAAAGGTACCAAGTGTGGTAGAGAAGTTGGTGGGGAATGTAGAGGTGACAAGAGAGTCGCGAAATGAACAGTCTGCATAAAGTGGAGGATATATCTTTTTGGGATTGTAGGTGACAGAAGGAAGATACGTTAGATTGGTGGGGAGGGACGTGAGGACTAAGGGAGCTCTGTACTATTGGAGGTGGGGAGGGTTTGAGGGAATGGAGGAGATATGGTTGACGGCATCCTTAATTATGGGGTTGGGGGTGGGGTGGTGTCCTTTGGCCCTATAGTGGGAGGATATCTAGGATGTCCTGGAGTAGAATGGCTCATCCCCAGAGCAGATGTGATGGAGGTGGAGGAATTGAGAATATGGGTTGGGCTTTTGTAGGAAGGTGAGTGAAAGGAGGTGTAGTTGAGGTAGTTGTGGGAGTCAGTGGGTTTGAAATTGATGTTGGTGGTGAGTTGGATTCTGGAGGTGGAAATGGAGAGGTCCTGGCAGGTGAGGAAGGTGTTAGAAATGGTCCAGGTGAATTTGAAGGAAGAGTGGAAGGTGCTAGCGAAGTTCATGAACTGCTCAAGCTCCTCACGGAAGCATGAGGCAGCAACGATACAGTCATCAATATCACGGAGAAAGAAGTAAAGGATGGTGCTGTGGAAGGGGGACTGTTCCATAAATCCTACAAAAAGGCAGGCATAGCTCAGGCCCATGCAGGTGCCCATGGCCACCACTTTGCTTTGTAGGAAGTGGGGAGGAACCAAAGGAAAAATTTTTTGAGAGAACCAATTCTGCCAAGCGAATGAGAGTGTCAGTGGAGGGAGGCTGTTGGGCCTATGGGAGACGAAGAAACAGATGGCTTTTAGGCTCTCCATGTTGGAGATACAGGTGTAAAGGGACCGTGCAACCACTGCAAAGATGAGATGTTTGCGGCTCTGGAATTAAAAGTTTTGGAAAAGGTGGTCTGTGGATTGTGTCACGAATATAGATAGGGAGTTCCAGGACCAAAGGGGAGAGAATGGAGATGAGGTAGGAGGAAATAAGCTGGGAGGGGCAGGAACAGGCAGAGACAATGGGTCGACCGGGGCAGTCGGGTTTATGGATTTTGGGTAGGAGATAGAAACAGGCGGTGTAGCGTTGGGGAATTATCATGTCGGAAGCTGTGGATGGGAGGTCTCCCGAAGTGGTGAGGTTGGTGATGGTCTGGGAGGTAATGGCTTGGTAGTCAAAGGTGGGGTCATGATTGATGGGACGGTATGAAGAGGTGTCAAAGAGTTGGTTTCTGGCCTCAGCAATGTAGAGGTCAGTTTGCCATACCACTACCGTGCCCACACCGCCATCCTTATCGGTGGGTTTAATAGTGAGGTTGGGATTGGAGCAAATGAAGTGGACGGCTGCACATTCCAACCGGGAGAGTTGGAATAAGTGAGGGGGTGGAGGGATCCAAGCAATTGATGTGTGGCGGCAGTTTGAAATGAAGAAGTTGTGGTAGGGTTGGAGGCTGGACGTTATACCGTTCCTGCCCCTCCCAGCTCATTTCCTCCTACCTCATCTCCATTCTCTCCCCTTTGGTCCTGGAACTCCCTACCTATATTTGCTGGAGGCAGGAGAAGGGGTCATTAGAGGGTGGGTTGGATTCTCGTTCAATGAAATAGATGCAGAGACAGAGGTATTGGAAAAAGAGCTTGGCATCATGACGTGGGTGGAATTTGTTTACATGTGGGTGCAGAGGAATGAAGGCGAACCCTTTGCTGAAGACTGACATTCAGTGCTGGGAGTGAATGTAGAGTTGGGGCCCGGAGTAGGGGTGGAGACTTCATCAGGACTGTGTATGTGTGCTGGAGTGGCCACATGGGTAACCTGGTCCTCAATGATGTTGGTAGTCACGTGGTCTTCCTTGTTGGTCAAAGCAGCTGTTGCTTGGTTTTTCATATCAGTGGAAGCAGCAGTCACGTGGTTTTTGATGTCAGTGGACGCAGCAGTCATGCGATCTGTGGGAATGGTCGGAGAACCCATGCAGTCAAAGGTGCCAGGCTGATCCTGGAGAATCCGAGATAACAAGGTGTAGAGGTGGATGAACACAGCCAAGCAGCATCAGAGGAGCAGGGAGGCTGACATTTCGGGCCTAGACCCTTCATCAGAAATAGGAGAGGGGGAAAAGGGTTCTGAAATAAATAGGGAGAGGGGGGAGGCGGATTGAAGATAGAGGAAAAGATGGGTGGAGCTGTCGCAGACAAGTTAAAGAAAGTGGGGATGGAGCCAGTAAAGGTGAGTGTAGGTGGGGTGGTAGGGAGGAGATAGGTCAGTCCAGGGAGGACGGACAGGTCAAGGGGCGGGATGAGGTTAGTAGGTAGGAAATGGAGGTGTGGCTTGAGGTGGGAGGAGGAGATAGGTTAGAGGAACATAAGAACTATGAGCAGGAGTAGGCCATTTGGCCCTTCAAGCCCGCTCTGCCATTCAGTAAGATCATGGCTGATCTTTTCGTGGACTCAGATCCACTTACCTGAGTTCTCACTGCATCTGTTAATACCCTTACAGGTTAGGAAAGTGGGGACTAGCTGGGCTGGTTTTGGGATGCAGTGGGGCGAGGGGAGATTTTGAAGCTTGTGAAATCCACATTGATACCATTGGGCTGCAGCGTTCCCAAGCGGAATATGAGTTGCTGTTCCTGCAACCTTTGGATGGCATCCCCAAGTGGAATATGAGTTGCTGTTTCTATTATCTCTGATCCTGGAGAAGGTCCTGTTTTAGATGTCATTCAAGTGCATCAGTGACACTCTGTGGACCATAGTCGAAATGTCGTAGGAAATTGGGTTCAGGTGCTGCCCTTAACTTGTGTTTAGGTATGGCATCAGCTACAGACCCCTGTAGCTGGGCAGTTGTAGGTTCCCTCTTGTGATTATTCTTCCAACTCAGGAATGTACATTTGCATTCCTTTTGCCTGACCTCTACCAGATCTAAAATCAAATATGTGTGAGTTCAACAGCTCATTGGGTCTCTGTTGCTCCCAGTTTGGCAGGCATTCAAAAGTAGCTGAAGGGTTTGTTGTCAGTAAATTTTTCAAACTATGCACTGATCTTAATTTCTGTGAATTTCTGGAAAATTGCCTAACTCAAACCAAGCAGCTCAACTTTCCCACTGGAATAATTCTTCATAATCCTCTCATTCAGCTTGTGACTTAATTGGAAGCAATATTAATTTTTAAACCTGAGATTTTTTTCATTTTTGTTAACCATGGACTTATATATTTTGATGGAATTGGGATAACGATGGTCCATGCTCTCATTGAATGCTGACAAAAACTTAAGATGGTGCTTCAGTTTTTATTTTCTGATGTTTAGCCAAAGTAACTGGTTCGGATTGCTGAAATGAGACTCAGGATTTTACTTCACGCAATGTCACTTTTCTGTACCTTTTCAGAGTTGGTGAGCAGAAATGGACAAAGCAGCCCACTTGACTGACATTTGATCCACCACCTTTAACATGCTGTCCGTCCCTCTACCACTGGTTGCACCAGTGTGCATCATCTACAAGATACAACTCAGCAAAGTTTCTTAGAGAACACCTTCCTAACCAGTGATCTCTGTCAAATAGCGGAACAGGGATGCCTGGGAACTAGTCTACAAGTTCCTGTCCAAGTTACCTTGCATTCTGACTTAAAATTATACGGTCTTTCGCTCACTGTTGCTGTGTCGAAATCCTGGAACTCTCTTCTGACAGCACTATGATTGTACCTATACCATCTGGACTGCAGCGGTTCAAGACGGCAACTCACAAGCACCTTCTCCAGGGCGTTTTGGAATCTAAAATCATTGCTAGGCTAGTGAGCGACACTCACAATCCATGACAAAATTAAATTAAAAACTAAAGACTTGTTTGGCATTGGGTTTCACTTTTGGTATTAAATTGTCAAACCTTAAGACAGAATGACTTTATCGATCTTGCCCTCATTTCACTTGGAGCAGGGTCAAGGGGCCAAATAGCCTAATTCTGCCCCCGATTCATATGTTTGTTATATTTTTTCATTGGCATTCATGAATATTCAGTAAAACCACAATGATTGATCTCCCTGTCCCTAAGGGAATGCTGATTTTATACGTTTGAAAATTTAAGATGCTGTGTTCGGCACTGGTTGTAAGTTCGTGTGTTTTTTTTCTCACCAATAACGTTTAGTTTACTCACAAAGACATAAGTATAGCGTATGAAGGATTACGTGGGTGCTGTACCTGTATGAGCCAGAATCGAGTTTATAAGGGCTGTTAATCAATATTGAGGTGTAGAGTGCGTAAAATATGCTGACTGACTCATGAAACAAATGTCTAGCTAAGATAGCAGGAACTGCCAATGCTGGAGAATCTGAGATAACAAGGTGTAGAGCTGGATGAACACAGCAGCCCAAGCAGCACCATTTCCTGAAGAAGGGTCCAGATCCGAAACTTCAGCTTTCCTGCTCCTCTGATGCTGCCTGACCTGCTGTGCACCTTGCTATCTCGTCGAGCTAAGATTCTCACTTTTCAGAGGTTATATTCCTCCCAGTGGGCAGCAGAAAATGACAACCTTAATGTCCTTTGTCTGCACTATCCTACATGAAGTGCATGAGCGTGTGCAATGATCAGCAGCTCTCAGGTACTCTGCAATGAGAACAGAAGTAGTTAGAAGCTTTAACAGCTGGAAGAAACCAAAGTATTGTCAGACAAAGTGTTACATTTGTACAAAGTGTTAGGTTCTACAGAATGTTTGCACCCATGCACCCAAAGTGACCCGCATTATTCAATCGTTACCTTCCAACATCATGACTTCCTGTCACATCAGCAGCTACATTTAAGCTTGTGAACACCTTCTGACTACTTTGCCAGCTTGCCTCAGATTACTTTGTCAGACATCATATCGGGTCCAGGACACAAGTTCTAGTACACAATTGCAGCCTTTTCAGCCTGACCTGATGGAGGCATTTAGGTTTCTGGAAGGAGGAGGTGGTGTGGCAGGGAACGTCTTGAATATCTTCAGATGACAATCCTGGGTGCCCTTCTGTCATTCCTGTATCATCAATGATAGAGGAATGGCCTGCGCTGGCCATTGAAGAATGCTTTGACAGCATTTCCTGTGAGGGTTCCAGCTGTTTCTCCTTAGAAATATGTTCTGGGGAGTTGGGAGAGATGGGCCTGGAGGCTGGAGCTCTTCTTGAACTGGTCCTGTACTATGAGTGGAATGTGGAAACAGCAGAAAAAAGCATAAAAATTTGCTAGAGTCATCAGGTGCCACTTTTACCCAGATTTTATCTAGATTTAATTCTTCATGTATAGCTGGATATCGCCATTTGGGGAATTTTGAACTTGGCTGCAGATATCCAAACTCCACTTCTTCATATGCCACTCCACTACTAGCAACCCCCCCCCCCACCCCATCCCCTCACCTAACTGCCCACCTGGTCTTCAAATGTGAACACTTGATTACTGAGTGCTCCCTATTTGTGGTGCACCCACTTGTTGTGCATGTTCTTTCCCGAAGAGACATAATCTGTGAAGCTGGGACTGTTCCTGCGTGACACTTGTAAAGAAAAAAATGTAGTAAGGGAAAATTATGAGTGAGAATTTTCTGAATAAAAGGTGACTGAGTGTGATGAAAGAGCTGGAGCTGATAAAAGGTGTGTGTCAGAGATCCCAGTGGGGTACTCATCCTGATGCCAGCAGTTGTAATGGTGTGATTGTCCCATGTAAACATTTGGTGAGAAGCTGTGTGATGTAGGTTCCCCTAGTTCTGGTGAAAGGTTGTTATTGTGCCAGCTGCTGAGCGTTGTCGCCTTCTTTCTGCTTTAATTGTGACCCTAGGAGAAACTAGGGGCCAAATTGTATGTTTTTGGCTAAGTGCAGGTTGCTTTGAGATTTATTGGATGGCTTTTCAGTGCTAGGCCAGAGTTTTCTCACCACATCTCAACAAATGTGCCACATTAACTACCTACCTGCACTCTTATCCCAATGGTAGCCCTCACTTATGATTGCAACTCTCTTTTACCATGTGCTATTGCTAGAACTTGCTTCAAAAAAGCCCATACTGCATCCGGATGAACACTGTCAGTCCAGAGCAGCCCTCTGTGGCTTCTGACATTTGGCCTGAACCTGCCTGACAGGAGTAAGTAGTGTCCCAGCTTTGTAGGCAGAGTTCCAAAGGTAGATGGAGTGGTGCACAGATGGCACATTTCCCCCAGGACCAGTAATGAAGGCCACAGCACGAGACCATGCCATCATGGTCTGAGGTTGCTGTCTGGAGGAATGCTCAGCTACTTAGGAAGAGAGTGACCTCTTCACTCTGCCAATATAAGTGTCACCATCTTCTCTCTGATAACTCAAATTCAATCTGTGTCCGCTACAGCACCCACATCCCATGAAGACTCATATTGTACTGCTGTCACTGTTACCTTCAATATCTTTGCTCATTCACTGTCATCTACCCTGACTAATGGCACCACAAATCCTGTGTGACCTCTCTCTGCACTGCCTACTTACTCATTGTGTGACAACACACAGACAAACAGCCAAATCAAATCAGCTTTCTTAACCCTGGTGTTTGCGACACAGTAAAATTAAAATATTTGATGGCCCTCAAAATTGTCGCTATAATTCCTATCCAGACTTACCGAATATCTGGAACCAGACACCAAGTTTATAGCGTAAACAAAAAAAGAATTAATAACACCGAGGCTTTAGTAGTACAAGGTTAAACACCAAGGTAATCGAAATAATATCTATGATTTAATTGCAATCTTCTTTGTAGCCTCCATTTTCACAAAGATAGACAGGCAAACTGACACAGCTAGGGGAAAATAAAAGAAAATAAAAGACATGTAACTGGCTAGCTCATTTAAGTAGTTTCCATGATTCATAATATTACAGGTATGTGGGATTGTATCTTGCTTGGTTTCCATAGATACCAGTCAATTCAATACCTTGTAGTACGGTCTGAGAAATATTCACTTCAAACTGAGACTTTATACTCCAAACTTTCAATAAATTGACAATGGGAGTATAACTAGAAAGCAATCACATCTCCACCCTGTAGCTTTGACAGCCCCAATTCTTCTGATTAAAAACCCAGTTATACTTCAGTTCAACTTTGCTTTCTCTTTCTGGTTGATACTATCTCCCTCTGAGGTCCCAGTTAACATTCAAACATCTGCCATGTTTAAGCATAGTGTATCTCCAGAACTGAAATGTCTACTGTGTTCTTTGAACAATAATCAATATGTAATTAATTTCCAGACCTGACTTCATGAAAAAAGTATCAGTTTGTTCGTTCTCCTGTTTTCTTTTAAAACAAGCTGCTGCTCACAACTCATAGGTCACCTTCAGCTCACAACTTCAAACCGAAAATGGCAAAAAAAACAGAAAAAATTAAGACCTCAACATTTATGGCAACTACACACTTGCATGGAAGATAACAGCTGTGCTATGCACTTTCATCTCCCATAATTCCTCCTCTCTCTTTCATTCAAGAGGCAGACAGCCCCCTTGGGCAGAGGAAGTCAAAGTGGGTGGTGGGCTACTTTCGTTTACCTCCTCACAGCTTATGAAGAAAGATCCTGACTGTGACCACCTGAGCAGCTGACAGACATTGTGCAAAAACCTAAACTGATATTAGAGACTGCCCTTGAGTTACTGTGCCGAGACCCTCTGAGTGATATCTATCCTTCTTGACTTAATTGAGTCTGCTTACAACCATGACAAGTTTCCTGCCTTTTGTTTGCGCTAAATGGCAAGGTAAGGCTCAGAGTGAGTGATAGTGAGGGAAGAGCCCAGAGATGGAACCTGATCCATTCCATGACTCTATCCTTGAACACATGGTGTCCTTGCTGCAGCATGTTTAATGATAGTTGCTGGTGCAACACTAAGTGCAGCATTGAAGTGCAGAAGTATACTACAAGTGAATTGGAAGAGTGTCATGAAGGTTCCTCGAATCTGACACATATCTAATGGCAGAATCTGTGGATGTGGGGTGCTTGTAGTCAGTGCCCATGGAGCATGTCCTGAGGTGTCTTTGCTTAGTGTCCAGCATGGAGGTCCTTCAGAACAAGCTGAGGTCATTAGGCACCTGGTCTGGTTTTCATTTTAAATTTTCTTGATGTCTACCTTGTATGGTGTGTTTGATAAGAAAGGGAGCTGGATCATTAATGAGGTGAGTTGGGCCATTAACAAGGTGTTTAACAAATTAAAATCTCACTTTATCTGTCTGCCCAGCGAGAAGTTTGCAGCACCACCTGACAACCCCAACTTAACTCAGACTTAACTGAGATCCTCAATGTGCTTTGGACAGCCTGTGGGATAACCTGTCACACTGCGCTTGTTTGGCAATGCTAGGACTACAGAGTTTCCTGCCGCCCGACTGACATTTAATTGTTTTGGGAAACCATCAAGATTGTGGAAATGCAAACTCCCCCACCACCCTGACTGTTGAGCGGAAAGGGCAGGCAACTTGTAACATTTAGCCCAGATTCTGCATTGCTGGTTTGTTTATAGGTTTGGCCCCTGAAAACTTGGTATTGAGTACCTCAGCCGAGGACAGCCACCATTACCATTTTGGTGTAATATTAAAACATCGCAATTTGTTACTTGTAAAGTGGAGATTAAAAAGCTGTATTTTTGACTCATCGCCTTGACAAAGTTAAAAAAGGTAATATTAAACATAAGTTTAAAATCCCATGAATGTATTAGAAAATCTTCAAGCTGATTATATTATGTGTCAATTTGAAGTGAAGCAGTAAGTGGTGAACTTGCATTAGTTCAACAGTTATATTTTTAATCAGGCTTAACCCCAACCCTATTGAAGTTTCAGAATAATATTGGCCACTTCAAATCGGACGTTCACTATGATAATAGATTACCAAATAGCTGCCACTCACCTTATTAGTACCAGTCACTCATCAAAATACCAAGCAATAAATTGGATTTCAAGCAGTTAATACCCACAAGCTCCTTACCTTAGATTATGTAGCAATATTACTGCGGTAGCTTAATTTTATCAGCTACAAGACTAATAGTTGCTGCAAATAGTATGTAGCTTAAAGCATTTTGCAAATAACACAGTTGACATCGACAAACTACAAAATCTTTCAGTTAGCGCTCATTCCATATAAAGACACGTCTAGAGCTTCCTGGTGAACTGTTTACAAAAATAAAGCATTCTGCCCATTCTAATTATGGATAGTTCAGTACTTGACAAGGAAGATCATAATTGTAGTATTTAATGTAGCCATTTTTGGCATATGGGCAGCATTAGCAAGGTTAGCATTTATTGGCCATCCCTAATTACCCTCGAGGTTATGGTGAGCCACCTTCTTGAATTATTGCAGTTCATGTAACATGTACGCAGTGCTGTTTGGCAGGGAATACCAGTATTTTTACTCAGCAGTGATGAAGAAAAGATGATTTATTCCCACATTGTGATGTAATGAAACTTGGAGGAGAACTTGCAGATGGTATGTAGGAACATACAGTATTGGAGCAGGATAGGTCATATAGCCTTTCAAGCCGGTTCTATCATTTAATAAGATGTTGACTGATCTGATTGTAACCTCAATTCTACCTGCCTACCGTTGGTAACTTTTTTCCCACCCATCCCCCTTGTTTAGAAAGAATATATCTACCAGATGGCACAGTGGCTCAGTGGTTAGCACTGCTGCCTCACAGTGCCAGGGACCCTGGTTGATTCTACACTCGGGCAACTGTCTGTGTAGAGTTTGCACATTTCCCCCCTGTCTGTGTGGGTTTCGGATGGGTGCTGCAATTTCCTCCCACAGTCCGAAGATGTGCAGGCTAGGCAGATTGTCAAAGCTGAATTGCCCATAGTGTTCAGGGATATGCAGGTTAGTTGTATTAGGCATGGAAAATGCAGGGTTACAGGGAAAGTGTAGGGGGATGGGTCTGCGTGGGTGCTCTTCAGAGGGTTGGTGTGGACTTGTTGGGCTGAATGGCCTGCTTCCACATTGTATGGATTCTAATCTCACCTCTGTGTTAAAATATTTAAAGGCTCTGTCTCCACTGCCTTTTAAGCAAGGGAGTTCCAAAGAATCTCAGCCCTTTGAAAAAAAATGCCTCATCTCTGTCTTAAATCCAGTGATCCTTACGTTGACTCTTAATTTTAGATTCTTTCACAAGAAGAAATATCCATTCCACATCCATGCTATTGAGCCTTCTAAGAATCTTATATATCTCAATCAATTCACCTCTTGCTCTTTAAAGCTCTAAGGGATACAAGCTAAGCCAGTTCAACCTTACCTCATAGGACACTCTATCCATTGCAGGCACTAATAAGGAAATGATTCCCTGAATTGCTTGTAACACATGTACATCCTTTCTTAAATAAGGAGACCAATACTGTACATAGTGCTTCAAATGTAGTCTCACTAATATCCTGTACAATTGAAGCATAAACTCCCAAATTTTGTATTCCATTTGCCTCGCAATAAGTGAAAGCATAGATTTCAGAGTTGGTTGCTATATGCGCTTACTGGTTTTCCCCATTCAGGTATCAGTATACCCACGTTCCTCTGCATCTCAGAGCTCTGCAGTCTTTCACTATTAAGCTACTGCACCTTTTTTTTATTCTTCCAACCAAAATGGCCAATTTCTCGCATTACACTCAATTTGTCAGATCCTTGCCCAGTCAATTAACCCATTCATATCACTTTGTGGCCTTCTTATGACCTCTTCACAAATTTTACTTTTCTATTTATCTTTTGTCATTGGCAAATTTAGCAACCATACCTCTGGTGCTGTCATTCATGTCATTATGTAAATCATAAAATAGCGAGGTCTCTGTATGGATTCCATGGGACACCAGTCATCCTGTCTCACCAGCCAGAAAAGGTCCCATTTATGCCTGTTCTCTGTTTCCTATTAGCTAGTCAATCTTCCATCCATGTCAGTTTGTTACCCCCATACTGTCAGTTTTTATTTTCCGCAGTGATCTTTAATGTGGCATCTTAATAAATGCCTTCTGGAAATCTAAATATAATGCATCCATCTTTATCCACAGGAAAATGTTATTTTTTCAGAATCCTCCAATGAATTGGTTAACTATGATTTTCTTTTCGCAAAACCATGTTGATTCTGCCTGAATACCTTGCAATAACATTTTCTAGGTCAGATGCTAAACTAACTTATCAGCACAGTGCCTCACAGCTCTAGGGACCCTGGGTTCAATTCCAGCCTTAGGTGACTGTCTGTGCGGAGTTTGCACATTCTCCCCATGTCTGTGTGGGTTTCCACCGGCTGTGCCAGTTTCCTCCCATAGCCCAAAGATGTACAGAGTAGTGGATTGGCTGTACTAAATTGCCCATTGTGTCCAATGGTGTGCAAGCTAGGTGGGTTAGCCATGGGAAATGCAGCATCACAGAGATAGAGTTGAGGGGATGGGTCCGGATGGGATGCGCTTCAGAGGATTGTTGTGGATTCAGTGGGCCAAATGGCCTGCCTCCAAACTGTAGTGATTCTATAAAGTATCCTATAGTTTGCTATTTTCTGCCTCCTCTTTTCAGTAAATAAGTCACATTGGATATTTTCCAAACTCATGGAACCTTGCCTGAATCTATAGAATTTTGGAAAATTAGAACAAATACAACTATTGTCTCACTTCTTTTCAGACAGTGAATTTGATGGGAGTGCTTTTGTGTGGCTGTTGCTCTTGTTGTTCTAAGCAGTTTAGGCTGTGTGGCTGGAACGTGTTGTACATAAAACTTTGGTGGGTTATTGCATTTTGTCCATTAGGTGATCCACATTGTGCATTTGTAGTGAATGAGCCATGGAGTGGGGTGATAATTAAGCAGGCTTTTAAGTTCTGGATACCAAATACCTTGAGTATTTTTGGAGCTGCCTTTATCCAGGCAAGTAGAGAATATTCCATTAAACCCTAATTTGTGCCTTGTAGGTGGTGGACTTTGAGGAGTCAGAACACGAGTTACTACAGAATGTCCAATCTTTTACTTGCTCTTGCAAACACCATATTTATGTGGTTAATTCAGTTAAGTTTATGATACCTGGGGATCCACAGCACCGGGAACACTATTGAATTGCAAGGTATTGGATTTAATCTTTTTGAAAATGGTTATTCCCTGACATTTGTGTAGTTCAAATATTATTTGGTTATTAGTAGCCCAAGCCTGCAAGTTGCCCATGTCTTGCTGCATTAATGTTGTGGGCTGGACTATTTCAGTATCTGAGCAGATGCAAATAGAATTGAAGATGATACAATTACAACATCCACACCTTTGATCTTCTGATGAAAGGAAGATCATTGATGGCTATGCCTAGAAATTGAGAAAGTTTTGCTGTGATGTCTTTAACTGAAAGGATTGGCCTTCAACAACTGTCTTATGCTGTTTGAGTGTTTTCTTTGCTTTTCATTGATTTTGACTTTGCTTAGATTTCTCCATGCCACATTTGATCAAATATGCCTTAATACCAAAGGTAGTCACTCTCACCCCTCACCTCTGGAAGTCAACCTTTTTGTTCTTGTTTGGACAAAGACTATGAATCTAAAACTGGATAATTGTTGTGGATGCCAAAGTGAGCATTGATGGACAGATTATCAGTGAGTATATATTGCTTAAAAGCACTATTAATGACATCCTCCATTATTTTGATAACTTAAAATGGGCCATATTAGAGGTGTCACAAAATTTGTGGACTGGAAATACCTGGGACAGTTTTTCATATTGCCAAGTAGATGCCAGTATTGTTGCAGTAGTGGAACAGTCTGCCAAAGTCATGGCTGTTCTTGTGTTGGAGACTTCAGCACCACAGCACCACCCGGTTGCCAGGAACCTTAGCTTTTCCTAAATCCATTATACATCCCCATTACTCAATATTATGATAAGTGAATCAAATTGACTGAGTATTGGCATCTGTGCTGTTAGGGCCTTCAAGAGGAATGCTGAAATGGATCATTTTCTTAGTTTTTCTGGCTGAAGACTGCTGCAAATACATCAGCCTTGTCTTTTGCAATGATGCGTTACTTCATCATTCTCTTTTAGTTGATTAATCCACAATCTCTCATTACTGGATATGAGAAGACTCCAAAGCTTTGAACTGATATGTTGGTTGTGAGCTCGATAACTTTTGAGATTTGAACTTCTAGTTATTAGCTGAAAGAATGATCTGACAGGATAGCATGTTTCAACATTGTAATAAATGGCTCGTAAAACATTATTGATGTAAAGCCATTTTGGTTTTGAAGGCAACTTATGCTAACTATAGAAAGTGACATTCCATTTATTTATTTATCTATCACTCACCACACCACCCATGGAATTATAGTATCTTTTGGCATTACACTATGTTTAGCAAATACAATTCTCTTAGAAAATAGTGCACAATTACACCCAGCCTTCATTGCATTACTGTAATCCCATTTTGCTTCAATAACTTCAGGTGACCACATCTAGGCACTTTGCTCAGTTTTAAGTGAGTTTCTTAAATCTGCCACCAGGAGTAGAGCTTTTTTTCTCCCGTCCCACTGGCCAAACTAGAAGTTGCAGTACAGCGGTATACAGTTTTACACCCAGGTTCTGAATCCAGGGCACGGAGACTCCTGGGAGTGCTCAGCATTGACTGTGCACCTCATGAAGTCTGATGGCATCACGTCAAGCATGGGAAAGAAAACTTGCTGCTCTTTACCATCTACTGGGATTGTTTGGCTCATGAATCATTTTGAACACCATTTGGAAGAACCATTTAAAATATTAAGGTCACATATTGTGATTTTTCTTAATAGTCTTTCAGAAGCCGACTTTAGGAGGAACTTAGTAGCATCACATCTGGCCAAATCCCGAAAGAAATATTTGCCAGACTGCGTCGGCACCAGCTGCTAAGAGAATCAACAGAGAATCAAACAATCTATTTGGCCTTGCAGTCGCCAAATTAGTTGTCACAGATGTTTCCATCATAATATTGGTCGGAATAGCTACTACATAGACCTGCAACATAATGCATGACAGTACCGCTGTTCTAAATGGGATAATTTCAAAACAGGGAATCCATTATGCACTCTTGGCCAATAGCAGCAGAATTACATTCCACCTCAATTTGTAACATTATGGCCAAAAGTATCCTTTATTCTACCATGACCATCCTTAGTCTAATGAGGAAAGTTTAAGAGCAAACAAGGATCAACACCAGATGTACCTAAAAATGAGATACCAATTTAAAGCACAGGGTTACTGCTTCAGAACTGATGTTCTGGTGAAGAAGGCGGAAGGTCTGGCATGGATTGTTCTGAAATGCAGCAGTTGTCACGAGGGCGGACGCATCACTATTCCACAGAATTCTGGATCTGTGTCACACTAACTTGCAGAATTGCAAGTCTAATGGAAACTATCAGATTCTAAGATCGCTGAAGGACATTGAATGCTTCGTGACCAGAAATGACCATGACCTAGAAAGCACAGGGCAGGCTATTCTCTAGTCTGTCATGTTTGGATGCGAGAGCACCAATTGCTGTTTCCACAAAGATAAAAACATTTACTTGTTATTGCTGTACAAAGCATTGGATGATTCACACATTAATACATACAACATAGAAAAAGAGGTTTTCTTGTTGGTGTCACAAAGGAGTGATATAAATATAAGGATTGCTATATTTCCTCAGAACTGATTTCAGAGTCTACATTCAGTTACAGTAATCCTTGAACATTATTCAACCACTTTGAGTCAAAGAAACCCCTCCCATTTCCATTCACTGACTGGTTATGAGACTGATACAGATATATTTGTACGCCTAGGAGGAAGTCAGCCACTCTCAAGAGATCTTCCCAAGCAGTGTGCTGATGATTATATTGCAGCCATCCTGTTGATCTCAGCATGGACATGTACAATTTGTATGTTAGTATCACTAGTCAGAGGTATAAAACTTCAGTATAATGCCTTCAGTTGTAGGAATACTTAGTTACGATGCCAAACCAAAATAATTATTTTCATTAATCCTATTTTCTATCCCCCAAATTCTGCATTATATTTAAACATAATAAAGTTTCTGCATATATATCTGCACAGAAGCGTTGACCTCAGTCAATTGAAACATTTGTCTTTTATGTCAATATCTTTCTTCACCATTGTCAAAGCCATCTCCAAACTCACAGAAACTAACCAAAATTCAGTGGAAGTTTGGGGAAATCAGTGTCTTCGAACACTAGAGGAGACTACACTATCATTCTGTGAGATTTTAATTCAGAAACTGATAGTGCTGAAACCAGGTGGATGAAAAGAAAATGTTTCCTTCTGTAATATTAACTTATCACACCATGAGAAATCAAAAGATAAAGGAAAAGTGCTTCAAAAGTAAGCTTTTAGTACTCACATGATTTTGGCTATTAATGATACATTGGTTCTGAGCCCTCTAATCTGAGGCAGTTGACAAATTACCATCAGTTCTAGGTTACAAAGAAAGATAGGCAAAAAATAATTTGTTGTCTGAAATAGCAGTCAAGCATAATGTAGAATATTCTGTGTACGCAAAAGATACCAATGCCCATTGTCATCAAAGTTTATGCTGATGATATTTTTGAAAGGGGTGCCGATGTAAGGTATTTGGTAATTGATTCATTGTTTGCTTGTCTAACTTAAGGGGACCAAACTCACATTGGAAAGCTCTATTGCATCACAGAAGTATATGCATTGCATGCATGTGATGTCATAAGTTGTGAATGAGGAAGATCATTCAGCCCATCTAGTCTCCTGAGGTAGTCCTTTAATTTGCCCAATGTCAGCATTCAGTTGTTGCCTACAGGATCCAGGGGTTTTTACCTACACTAATTTTCCTGGCCTTTCTGTTACTTCCCCTTGGTTTACCTTTTATCACTCTGTATTCGTGCTATCTTGTCCTATTTTTTCAATTTAATATTAAATAATATTTTGAGTTTATATTTTCCTTTCTAATGATTGTATTATGTATTTCTGTAAGGTCACTTCCCTGCTACTTTCCCTTCAGATTGGAATACCCAAAGGAATAGCTTGAATATACGTTTTAACAGGAAACTGATACATTTGAAATGGCCATCTGTTTTAATACCAGGCAGGTAAAATCTGGCAGGACCTAAAAGATGATGTAAATTTAATAGTAAACAGAAGGTGAGATTCCCTTTAAATCTAGTAACTATACATCAGGATGTGAAGTTTCTGCATTGGTCTCAATTGGGAAAGTGTTCACAAAATGTACTTCCTACAATGTGCCAGTTAGGCCACATTTCAGGTTTCCATTAGAATTTATTTGCTGAATCTCAGATATGAAATCTTCCCATGAACTTGGTGAATTATGGGAAATGGTTTCCTTTTACTTTCTTATAAAAGTATGAATTTAACAGTGGCAACATGCAGTTTTATTACGCAATTGAAAATGGGTTTATCAGCTAATATAAGATTTTTTAAATACTAATATTCAATCCTCCATCTGAGAATAACCTGATTTAAAATCACTGAAAATTACTGTAAAACATTAAATAAGAACATAAGAACAGAGTAAGCTATTCAGCTCATGGAGAATCCTTCGCCATTTAGTATGACCTCAGCTGATTGAACACTTTAGTGCCTTTTCCCCCACACTATTCCCATAACCCTTTATATCATTGATAATGAGAAATCTTGTAGTCTTAAATTTTAAGAAAATTCAAAAGCTGAGCTTCCACAGCCCTCTTGGATAGAAGACTCTAAGATTCACAACCCTCTTAGTAAAAAATGTTCTCTTAAATAGCACCTCCTATTTTTGTACTGTTACACCTGGTTCTAGACTCCCCTATCATGAGTAACATCTTACCTGCATCTACACTATCTATCCTTTTAAGAATTTTCAAAACTGCAGAGAATACAGGCTAGGTTGCCCAATATCTCTTTATAGGACAGTCCTGCCATTTTGGAAACAAGTCTGATAAATCTTTGTTGCACATCCTCAATGGCAATAATATCCTTCATGAGGTAAGGTGACACAGTCTGCACAAAGTACTCCAGCTGCAGTCTAACCAAACTTCTACACAATTCATACAAAGCTTCACTCTCTTGCATTCAAATCCTGTTTTAATAAAGGCTAATAATACGTTCAGAATAAAACTTTTATTGAGATGCATTAGTCATTTCTTTAGTAGCATAATGCCTGATGCATTTTATAAGATAGTTAAATTTTAAACCACCTCTTTCAAATTAAAGTAAAATAATGCCCTGGAATGAGGTTGTACTGAACCTTTCCTGGTAACAAGCCCATGTGAACGCTTCACCATTGGCTCTTGAAAATAAAGTGTCAGGTTTAACATCTGGACAAAAAGAGAAGACAGCTGTTCTTGCAGCTAATGAACTTACAAACTCTCAGAGACAATTATACTGAAAACAGTCATACTGAAAATAGATGCTGTTTTGCCTGGCAGAAGAAAAAGACTTTTTTAAAATTAATCACCAAGTGAGTCCTGATGAGTCTAGAGCCACATTTGAAGGATCAAAGTTTGTTGCGGAAAATTGAAAACCAGAGAATAATGAAAGAATATTTTGTTGTTAGTAGTCCATTCAGTTATGCTCTGAAGATTGAGTGAAGGTCGAGTGAACCCAAAATAGTGGGGGAAGAAAGTGCAGAAAATAGGACACAAGTGATTTTGGCTGTAATACATTTTTAAATTTTCCCAAAGCTTTATGCTGACACAATCAGTTTTGTCTGGATTGTGCTGATACTCAACTGTAAACCACAAACAAAGCTCTAAACCAAGCATTCCGATTGCATGTCACTAGCTTATTTTGGTAAATAAGTTGTAAAGCACTGTTAAAATTATAGGGTAATCATGTTGTGCTTTGTTCAGTTAAATATTTCATAGTGGCCTAGCATTTGAAAGTAGCTAGTCAATGAATAGTGTTAATTAAAGTTGCTGTTGTCCATTTAAATTCCAAGAGATTTTCCACTGGACGTTGTGAGAAATATAAAGGTAGAAATGATATGGGCCTTTGATTGGATTGATGGAATGAACAGCACAGAGTCAGAACTAAGAATATATGTTATAATCATAAATTAAATTTCAAGGTTGGAGCTGGCTTGTTTTTGTTCAGACGTTTCACCATGCTAGGTGACATTATCAGTGAGGCCTCCGATGAAATGATGTTGTTTTACTTTGCTTGGAGTTTATACTGTCTGTCTGTTACGGTGAGTAGTGTTATTTCCGTTTTTGATCTGTATGGGTTTGTATGTTTTTACCTCAGTATACAGAAAAGCAACCCACACTGTTCAAATCCTCAATTTCCACAGCAACCACCCCAAAGTCTGCAAACAAAGCTCGTTAGGACACTATTTAAATGGGCCATGACACACTGCAACACTCTAGAATTATGCAGGAAAGAAGAAGAACACCGAGTCAAAATCTTTGCTATGAATGGATTTCTGCGCAATTTCATCCACAGATGCCTACTAAATAGACATCAAGAGGACACAATACACCCCAACACACTGGCCACACTGCCCTACATCAAGAACATATCAGAACTGACAACAAGACTCCTCCTCGACTACTAGGAATCATGGTAGCACTCAAGCCCACAGCCACTGTACAAATTAAAGACCCCTTACCCACAACACGCAGAACCAATGTAGTTTACAAAATGCAGTGCAACAACTGCCACAAACATTACATTCGACAGACAGGAAGGAAAGTAGCCATCAGAATGCATGAACGTCAGCTAGCAGCAAAACGACACGATGAACTCTCCTTAAGATTGGTACACTCAGACAATGAAGGCCATCAGTTTAACTGGGACAAGGCAACCATAGTAGCCCAAGCCAAACATTGAGACATACATGGGAATTTGTAAAGGTATGGATCTTAACCTATAATGCAATCAACAAGCATATAGAATTGGACCCCATGTATAAACTCATATAGATCAAAACCAGAAATGACACCATTATGGACCAGACAGTATAAATTCTAAGTGGAGTAGAACAACATCGCTTTATCGAGGCCTCACTCATGATGTCACCTAGCATGGGGAGGAAACGTCTAAATGAAAACAAGCCAGCTTGGCAAACAAGTCAACAACTTCATCCACAACTCGAATTACAAATCTTTGCGAAAGCTTTAAATTAAATTTCAAATCAGATACAGATGCAAATAAAGTAAGGGATAGGAAAATTGGTATAAGAGAAAGAGGAAGATATGATATAAAGAAATATACTAAAATGTATTTTTGAAATTACAGGAATTAAACATGGGAGGAGTGAAAGTTTATATCTGTAATAATTAAGGTTCAGTGCTAAAGAAACTGTTAGCAGCAAATAAACATCATTGCTTTATTGTTAAAAAGGATTAAATGGCCAAGATAACAAAGTATGGGGCTGGATGAACACAACAGGCCAAGCAGCATCTTAGGAAAGCTGATGTTTCGGGCCTAGAAAAGGGGGATGGGGAGAGAATTCTGAAATAAGTAAGGAGAGAGGGGGAGGCGGACTGAAGATGGATGGAGGGGAAGATAGGTGGAGGGGAGAGTATGGGTGGGGAGGTGGGGAGGGGATAGGTTAGTCCGGGGAGGTCGGACAGGTCAAGGGGGCGGGATGTGGTTAGTAGGGAGGAAATGGCGGTGAGCCTTATGGTGGGAGGAGGGGATAGGTGAGAGGAAGAACAGGTTAGGCAGGCGGGGATGAGCTGGGCTGGATTTGGGATGCAGTGGGGGGAGGGGAGATTTTGAAGCTGGTGAAATCCACATTGATACCATTGGGCTGCAGGGTTCCCAAGCGGAATATGAGTTGCTGTTCCTGCAGCCTGCGGGTGGCATCATTATGGCACTGCAGGAGGCCCAGGATGGACATGTCGTTTAAGAAATTAGAGGGGGAGTTGAAATTGTTCGCGACTGGGAGGTGCAGTTGTTTACTGCGAACTGAGCATAGGTGTTCTGCCAAGCGGTCCCCAAGCCTCCGCTTGGTTTCTCCAATGTAGAGGAAGCCACACCGTGTGCAGTGGATGCAGTATACCACATTGGTAGATATGCAGGTGAACATCTACTTGATAACCAAGTTTAGTTCACGTAGATCTTGTAAGCGCAGGAATTTCATATCATTCAAAGCACATGATTGATGACAGTGATAGTGAGTTACTATTTTTTGCAAAGCTAAGGTGGAGCAGCATATCCTGAACAGTATCTTGAGGATTTTGCATTTGACTGCACATATAAGTATTCACTGGAATTTTCTACGCAATTACACATGAATATTGTACCCGATTAGCCTCACTCTCGTTTTGACAGAAAAACCTGGACTATCAGTTCATAATTTTGAATCTCATTGCCGTTATGAACACACCCAAACAATTGTTATGAAGTAGTGAAGTGTTTGATTTTATTCGATACTTTGAATGATCAGGAGATAAATGATCTGACTGACCTTCTCAGAAAAAAAGGTTGAATCTCTTTTAGGCTCTCTTATAGGATATTGCGGAGCAAGTTTCCATCCTATTTCTTTACTGCAGTATTTTTCTTTTTTTAATTCTGCATCTACTTGACCTACTGCTTTTGACATTGAGAGGACATGCAAACGTCTGCTGCCATTTCGCTAGTGATTAGTTGTTGAGTAGTTCCTCCTTCTTTGTTAGGAAATGTGGCTGCCTTTACTTGATATCTCGTTTGTTAGTGAGGCACAGGTTGAAAGCTGCATGTTTTCCTATGTCACTGAGTGTTAATCCTAAGATTTACTAGTGGCCTGGTATGTTATCACACAACAAAACCAGAAGCACGCAATTGAGGGCGTAATGTTGACCATATTCCCTCAATTGAATTGAATTTTTTTTGTCTCACTAAAACACAGATATGTATAGACAATGTTTTTGATATTGAAAATGTAAACAATACAAAGGCTTTGGAGATATATCATAACTGGGATTTTTTTTGTAACACTAATTAATGTTATTTTTCTCTCTAGGAAGAAAGGTTTATCATGATTGGAGAGGCCTTATCACTCAAGAATCCTCTGGAACTTACTCAGTTGCAGTGGGGCGTCATTCTTCCCAGAGAGCAAGAAAGGCTTTGAAAACTACAAGGCAGAAGAAGTCAGCACCACAGACCAATGTACAAAAAGCTCTTGACTGCATCTTACACCAAAAGGATACTATTGGCCAGAGGGTATGAGAAAGCTGCTCCTGGGTTTGCCATACTTTTATTAAAGTTGATATACATTATCTCGGACTGGTTTTTGTTAAAAATCATAAGGACGTGAAAGAATCACTTAATATTTTGAACAGAAGTTTGAGCAGAAATTACTGTTTGTTATATTTACAGATGAAAATTCCTGTGATATCTCCTCTTTACATTTTTTTTACTATAATGGAAGTTATCAATCGTAATCTCCATCCTCCAAAGGATTAAATAATTTGTAGATGCATATCTTTTAATTTTTACCATATGAAGAGTCTGTCCTAAGGGGCAGAAATTTAAAAACAACATGCAAGGATCAAGCAACCCTATGTAATCACACATCTTTGTGCTCACTGCATCTGAAAATTTAAATATCTCATCTATTTCTTATTTTTATGGATAGTGTCTTTTATGAATACTTTCTTAAGTCCTCCAGTTAATATCTTGCTCTTTGAGTGAGAAGAAGTCTAGATGCAGAAATGCATTTGATAGTCCCCAGCAAGTCCAACTATATGGCCAACATAGGATTTCTTCATATTTACATAGAATCTCACAGCATTAATCACTTTTGTTTATTCCTGAAGAAGTTAAGTGTAAGGTCCTTTCCATTTGTATGTTTATTTATGTGACACAGTGGGTAGTGTGCCTGCCTCTGACTTTGTAGCTCCAGATTTAAGTCCAACTTCATGACTCGATGGCCAAGGAATGTATTTTCATAATATGTTTAAACAGAATAAATATCGACCTGTAGATCCTTCCAACATAGTAAGACCAAAAGAAATTTCTGTTCAACCGTGTAATGGAGGAAAGCAGCCTCTACCTTCTCTATTCATAGCTTTGGACTACAAAATGCATCTAAATGTGCATGCTGCCCGTGGGCAGAGCTGGTTGACTTGGTTGGCTAGATGGTGAGCGTGGATGGGATTGACATCAACAGCATGGCATGAATCCCCACTACAGCTGGGGTGGATATGGAACCTGATTCCTTTCTCTTTTGTTCCAGTACGAGTTAGAAATGACTTTGACCAGAGAATTCATAAAGAAGTGCAATCAGAAATTACTGTATTGCCCAGATTTTCCAGTGGCCAGACAGTGTTGTTCCAGTGTGGAAGGGAATGGATTATGCGAACCCTGTGGAGTCCACAATTTAGTAGACTCGGAAGCAATTGCTGGAAAATTAAATATTCCATTGGGCAATTTCTCGATTCTTGAAGCCTTCTGAAACTACCCATTCAAGTGATCAAACTCAAAGGATTTCAGTGAAATTAAATAATTAATTACCCAGGAAAAGTTATTAGTTATATTGTCTAATTTGAGTAACTATCCAACTGACCGTATCTTTATTGCACACACCCCAGTTAAACCTCCCCAGACACTTATGTTCCCCACACTCTAACCCGTTTCCTGTCACATACTGGGACCTGACACCACTGCCCTGCCCTGCACTTAAACCCTTTCCCTTGCTCGGGAGCCGACTTCCATTTATTGGCACCAGACTGACTCAAAGTTTGCCCCTCTTTGGACCCAGCTCATCTTTACCCAGGTCAGACCTGACCACCACCCCCATCCTGCTCCATACCTAATCTGCCTTAACTTGCTCTGCACCTGACACCCCTGACGCTCCTTAGCCCTCCACTGTGCTCAATTTCCTTGACACCTCGCACCCTGGCACCCTACCCCTACTCAGCTGATGCCCTATCGATGTGTCATCCTATCTACTTTGTTCCTTACCCTGCCAGCATGTTGATTTCACACTTACCCTAAGTACTTAACATTTGACAACAGCTGTCAAAGTGGTTGTTTGTGATTCTGAACCATTAAATTTCAGAATACAATAGCTGACTGCTATGAAAGTAGGGCATGGTTTGTTTCTCGCCAGCATTTCTGCATCATGCGAGAACTGTCATAGTGAAAGTACTGCTCTGCATTTTTAAAGGAATCTTGATCAGAATCTTGTCTCAGAAAAGCGAAGCTCGTGTCTTCTTTAAAAAAGAGGGGTGGAGTAAAATTTTACTTAAGATTCTTGCTCCTTGGTAAATTTGGCTCAGTGTTGCAACAAAATGGAATGCTCCCAGCCACTGATCAACATGGACATTACTGCAAAAGTTTGGAGAAACACATGGTGAAGAGGTTCCATTGTGAAGAACAAGAAGCCCCATTTTCTACCCAAGTTTGAAATGGCAATACATAGATTCTTGCTAGTGAGTGACAAGAGCCCTATTTGTATATATCAGTATGCAACAACATCCTCATTATTATGTCATCTTGCCTCATTGATTTGCTGTTTCTTATTCTCCCACCTGCTGCATAGAAACTAGATGGTGACAATTCCCATTAGGGTGGTAAGCTGGTAACTGCAGCACACCATTTGCTCCTCCAGATCACCATCAGTCCCAAATATCTTGGTTATTCTAGTGTCCTTCAGGATCTCCTGCTCTTCATTGGCAAAGTAGGTGTGAGTTACCCTCTGTGTGACATATCTGGGATAAATAAAATGAACCTGCAGTTGTTTGGGTATGTGGCTGAACTTTACTGATAGTGCAGATGCCAGGAGTGCTATTAGATCTTTGCAGTTGGCCAGTCCTTCCACCTGTGATGGGTGGGAAGATATGATGAGAAAGTCACCCTGTTCTGAGAAAGGCTCACCAGACCCGAAATGTTAACTTTGTTTTTTCCTTCACAGATGCTGCCAGACCTGCTGAGCTTTTCCAGCAACTTTGTTTTTGTTCCTGATTTACAGCATCCGCAGTTCTTTCAATTTTTATCCCACTTCTGGATCACTTGCAAGTGGCTGAAAGTTTTAACATCTCTCATCAGATAAAGGGTTGGTTGGTTGGAGATAAATGTCGCTCCCTTAAGACATGGCTGATGACTCCTGTCAGGAATCTGACACTGATGCTGAGGAGAGATGCACTGCTGTACATGCCTTGACAAGCCTTGTAATTGAGCGCATGATAGAACTGCTTAAAATGAGAATCCAGTGCGTGGACCACTTAGACAATGAATGGCAATATACATCAGAAAGAGGGTCCTCCTTCATCACATACCCTCCATTATCAAGATAACTTGATAATGAATAAATGGGAGACTGAGAAATCTTCTGCCATGAGGAAAGTGAAGATTACAACTGCCGTGGGCCAGAAGATCACTTACCAAAAAGAAGCTGCTTAATGGTCCAGTGAGGCAAATAGATCTGTGTAAATCTTACGGCTAACAATTTCAGAGCGCTTGAGCAAGCGATACATGTTTATTTTTATGATTTGTTTTTTGGAAACTACTGGCTGGGAGGCTGCTGCTTCATTTTTGAGACGTAGATTATGGATCACAACCATTTTAGTTTGTACTATTGTTTTAAATAGCAGTGCTTTTTAAAATTCAGTCTATTGATACTGTGATCACATACATACATCAAACCTGCACTGATAAAAGGGAGAGCTGTTCCAATAGGATCGGCTTCATTTGAACCGTGCTGGGACTGGTGTCCTGGTGAATCATATAACGAAGGTTGTAGATAGTGCTGTAAACTAATAAGTGGAAGGAAGATTCAATTGAAGGGAAGTTTAAAAAGAAATCAGAATGAAACAAGAGAGTAGAGGTGCAAGGCCATGAAAAGGGGGGTAAAAATCGATTTGTGATTGGAAGGGGTGGAAGGAAGAATGCAGCTGAAATTAGAGAAAGTTATTATCCTAAATGGTCAAAGTTTAAGGCTGTTTATCAGAATGCATGCAGCACTTGAAACAAGATGGGTGAGTTAATGGCACATATGAAAATAAATGAATATGACTATTACAGAGGCATGGTGACAGGGTCACCAAGAATTTGGAACTCAATATTCAAGGTTATTTAGTGTTCCAGAACAAAAAGTAACGGAGCTTTGTTAACAAAGGAAGGTATCAATGCAGTGACAAATAATGGTATCGGTGCAATAGATTCATATAGAATCAATTTGGTTGGAAACAAGGATTGGTTAGATAAAGGAGTAACAATGGGAATTATCTATAGGCTGCCAAAAAGTTGCCTTCCTGTAGCGCAAAATATATGAGAAATAATGGAAGTAAGAAGGGCACCACAGTTACTATGGTGATCTTAATCTGTACATTGACTGAATAAATCAGGTAGGCAAAGGTGACATGGAGACAGATTTCTGGAGTGCATCTGGGTTGCTGTTTAGAGCAGTATGTTGCTCCTGAACAGGCTATTTTAGAACTAGTAATATGTAATAAGGTAGGGTTAATAATAGGTTTCGTATTGAAGGGTCTTCTAAGGGGTACTGATTACAACTTTATAGAATTTCAAATTCAGTTTGGGGGAGCTTTGGTCTTCATCCATTGTCCTCAATTTAAATGAGGACATCTACAAAGGTATGAAGGAAGAGTTAGCAAAAGCAGACTAGGAAAGCCAGTGAATGAACAGTAGCAGACGGTGAGCTGATATTTTGTAATGCTCAGCAAAAATTTGTTACAGTCAAAAGAAGGAAGAACCACCCATGATTAACGAAAATGGTCAAAGTGACTGTTCAATCAAAAACTAAGGCAATACAAAGCAGCAAGAACTAGGCTAGAATTTGAGAATACTTTAGGAACCAGCAGTCAATGACTAAAAAGCTAAGAAAGAGGAAGAAAATTGATTGTAGAAGTAAATTGTGAAGAAATTGCAGTCAAAGAACAAGAGCTATTATGGGTGTAAAAACAATCAGAATACCTCAGGTAAGTATAGAAACTTTGTAGGGTGCAACTGAGGAATTAATAATGGGAATAGGGAAATGGAGATAATTTAAACTATTGTTTTGTAACAATCTTCATAGTAGAGGACACTGTAAACACCCAAGATAACAGATAGGCAAGGTACTAAAGGGAGGAATGATGTTGTAACAGTCTCTATAATGACAGACAAAGTAATGGGACTGAAGGTAGACAAGTAGCCAGAGCCTGAATCCAAGCATTTTAAAGGAAGTGACTGTGGAGACAGTGAAGGCTTTGGTTGAAATATCGCAGGACTCATTGGATTCTGTGAGTGATGCAGCAGATTGGAAAACTACTAATATAATCTTTTTCCCCCCCTGCCCCCTGGATAATCATGAAGGGAAGGGAACACAAAGCAGAAAACCATAGGCCAATTAGCTTAGCATTGGTCATTGCAAAATTACTAGAATCTATTGTTAAGTGAAAATAGCAGGGTATTTAGGAAAGCTAGATGAAATCAAACATGTTTAACAAATTTGCTAGAGTTCTGTGAGAAGTATAACAAGCAGAGTTGATAAAGGGGATCCAGTAAATGTGGTGTATTTGGATTTTCAGAATGTATTTGATAAGGTGTCACATAAACAGTAATTGCTAAGCCTGAGCAGCAGCAGAAGTGGGGAGCAGTTGAATGAACCTTGGTGTAAATGGCATAAGATCTTCCTGTTAAAAGCTGGAAAAGTGAGGATCTAATCCAAGCATCAGCGGTGGGGGAGTGGAGCAAAACCTTCACTGAATCCAAACCCAGAACTTTAGAGTGATGTCAAAATTCCAAAAGTGAACCAGGGACAAAAGAAGACCAAGCAGTTAATTGGAGTTTCAGTGTGTGGGGAGTGTGAAGTTAATTGGAGCTAGTGGTGAGCAGGGAGCAGACTGTTTGGAGCCAGTGGTGAATGGGGAATTTCGTGTTTAAAAGGGTGAGCGATGTGCAAGAGAGTGAGCACTGAGTGGGATGTATGCATGAGCTGGGAAATGAGCAATAATCTGGATAGTCTGTGGTGATTCATGCTGTGACCAGTGATCTGGAGAATGTACAGTGACCTGGCAGTGTATGACAATCTGGGGAGTGTGCTGTGATCTGGGGAGTGACAGCTGATCTCTGGATAGCAGCTGGAGTCTGGGGGAAGAGCTTTGGTATGAATGTCACAACTCCTGAGTGACAACAGGCAAGGATAATCAGCTGATTGGGTGAATAGTTTTCGTTTTCTATATCTTATACTGTCTAATACTACTTCAATATTTTTATACTGTTTTGTTATACTGCTTTTTAGCACACAAAGTTACTAAAGTATTATTTTTGTTTTAAAGTACATAATAGCTACAGTTTGGAGATCCAGAGTAGAAGAGCACATTTCCAGTGCCTAGGGTCAGCCCGTGTGTAGGAAGTGTCTCCAGCTGCAGCTCCTGGATCCTTGTGTTTTGGAGCTGGAGCAGTGACTGGGACACCATGGAGCTCCTGTGGTAGAGAGTACTGTGGTTAGAACATATACAGCAGTAGTCACTGCAAATTAAGCCTCGACAGGCAGCAAAGGAATGGGTGACCACTAAACAGAATGATAGGACTCTGCAGTTATGCAGGAATTCCCTGTGGCCATTTCCCTGAAAAACATACATGCCTCTTTGGATACTTTTGAGGGGAATGGACTCTCAGAGAAAAGTGATAGCAGCCAAATTCATTTCACAGTAATTGGTTCTGCTACAGGAAAGAGAAGGGAAAAGAGAAGGAATATTTTTATTTTAATCATTTACAGAGGTTGTGGGTGTTGCTAGGCCAGCATTTATTGCCCATCTCTAGAGGGCAGTTAAGAGTCAATCACATTGCTGTGGGTCTGGAGTCTCATATAGACTAGACCAGGTTTCCCTCCCTATAGAACATTAGTGAACCAGATGGATTTTTCCACCAATCAACAATGGATTCATTGCCATTATTAGACTCTTTTATTCCCAGATTTTTATTGAATTCTAATTCTATCAAGTGCCATGGTGGGATTCGAAACATGTTCCCAAAGCCTTACCTGGGTCTCTGGATTAACAGTCCAGCAAATAGCACCACTAGGCCATCACCTCCCCATTATACTAAAATAATAGGGGATTCAATAGGATGAGAAACACATTAATGGTTTTGTGGCTGTAAGTGATACTTCACAGTGGTATGTTGCCTCTTGTGTGCATGGGTCAAGGATGTCTCACAGCAGCTACAGGACTTCCTGAAGTAGGAGGGTGAATAGCCAGTAATTATGGTACACATCAGTACAAATGATATAGGTGGAAAAAGGATGAGAGCCTAAAAGCAGAATATAAGAAGTTAGGAAATTAGTTAAAAGATTGGGCCTCAAATGTGACAGTCTCAAAATGGCTACCAGTGCCACATGCTGGTCAGCAATGTTCCCTCTAAGGTGTGCAACCCTTCTGTACAGCAGTCAGAATCCAATTATGGCATTGACCGCTAACTCCAGAAGTTGCTGCTACCCATGGACCCTGGAAACCCATGCAGCCCAGTAAGAAAATTAAAAGAAATGTTACTAATCAGACTAGAAATAGCAGAACATATCAGATGAATGTGTGGCTGGTGAGATGGCACAAGGGGAAAGATATTTTATTCGTGGTACATTGGGACCAGTTCTGGGGTAAGTGAAATCAATATAAGTTGGACAGGTTGCACCTGGGCAGGACCAGAACTGATGTCCTTAGAGATGTCTTTGTGGGTACAGTTGAAGAGGGTTTAATTTAAAATGATGGCGGGGGGGCGGTGGTGTGTGGTGGTGCAAAGTGGAGGAGGGTGGAGGGTGCGGGTGGTGGAAACCTATACAGGAGGTAGTTGACATGGAAGTAAGGACTAAAATGAAAGATATCTTGGGAATTAAGAACGGTAATAGGCAGACATTTCAAGAGATAGAATCGAGCAGGGCCATAGTGAATGGGACTAAGAAGGCTAGAAAGACAAGCCATAAGGCTTTGTGCCTGTACGCATGGAGTGTTTGCAATAAAATGGATGAATTAGTTGCATAGTTAGATCTAAATGGGTTTGATATATTTTAAATTAGAGATAAAGCTGCAGGGTGACCAGGAATGTGAACTGAATATTCAGGTATTTTCAGGTTTTAGAGGGCCAGACAAAAAGGAAAAGGAGGTGGAATAGCTTTTCTGATTAAAAGGAATTAATGCTGTAGTGAGGAAGGATATTTGTTCTGGTGAAGTGGAATGTGCATGTATTGAACTTAGAAACAACGAGGAACATAAAATGATAGTAGAGATTTTATATACACCTCAAGTTATAATATTAGGAAGGCATTAAAAAGGAAATTAGAGTTTCAAGAAATATTGTATTATGATTGACTTAAATTTGTATGTAGCTTGAGCAAGTCAAATCAGTAGCAACAGCCAGAGGAGGAATTCTTAGATCATGTGTCGGATAGCTTTAAGGATCAATACTTTGAGGAACCAGCCTGCAAAATTCTTGATTGGTCATTGTGTAATGAGGATGGAATAATTGACCATCTGGTTGTGCATTGGCCCTTAAAGAACAGTAACCACAATAGGTGGAGAATTACTTGGTTTTTTTCTGAGTCTGGAGTCCTGAATTTAAATAAAGGAAATTACAATGGTGTGGAGCTTGAAGTAGCAATGATGAATTGGGATTCATTATTTAAAGAGATGATGGCAGTTAGGCAATGCCGTGTGCCAGACTGGCATAAAAACAAAATGGAAACAAATACTCCTGCTCCTGTATTTCTAGTTTCAGGGAAGGAGCTCAAGGTATTGTGGGTAATGGATTAGCATGAATTGAAGATTGGTTAATCTAAAGAATTGGAGTATTCATGGCCTTTTCTCATTTGAAATGACATTACTAGTGGAAGGCCACAAGGATCAGTCCTAAGGCCTCAATTGTCGACTGCCAATATTTATGAGTTTGAGGAGGGGACGGAGTGAAATACATCTAAATTTGGTTTTGCTACAAAAATAGGTGTGACAGCAAATTGTGATGAGAACATAAAGAATCTGCAAAGGGGTATAGATAGGTTGATTGAGAGACTGAGAACTTGGTAGAAAGATTTTAATGTGGAAGCATTGAGGTCTTGCAGTTGCGGGGGAATGAAAATGCAGATTATTATTTAAGTGGAGAGAGACTCCAGAAAAGCTGAGCGCAGAGGTGTACTTGTGCATGAAACAAAAAAGAAAGTTGACATGCAAGTGCTGCAAGCAGTTAAGAAGAGAAAATGAAATTTTGTCCTTTATTGCTAGATGTTGAAGTTTAATTATAGGGAAGTCTGCTTACACCTGTACAGGGTGTTGGTGAGGCTGTACCCCACTGTGTACAATTTTGGTTCAGTATCTGAGAAAAGGATATTCTGGCATTGGAGATTGTTCAAAAGAGATCAAGTAGGCTGATTCCTGGGAGGAAGGGATGACATATTAAGAGCAGCTAAGCAAGTTGGGCCATTATTTATTATCATTTAGAAGAAAGTGGTGATTTCATTGAAATATACAAGATTCTGAGGGGTTTTGACCACTTAAATGACAAGAAGATATTTCCAATGGTGGAGTACATAGCTACAAAATAAAGGGGCCTGAGTTTAAAACTGAAATGTGAAGGAATTTCTTCTCCCAGAGGGTAACAAATGTCTGGAATTCTCTGTATTAGAGAATTTGAGGAGGCTTAATCACTGAAAATATTTACAGAAGAGGTAGATTGAATCTTTCTTTCTGTGGATTGCCACTTGCAATGATGGAGAGCCTTGAGTGTTCCATTGAACCCAAGAGTGATGCCGTCAGGAGTTCTCAACTCCTGTCAGGTCCACCCGTGATAGTATGGTCAGATGGTCAGAACCAGACAAAGCACAATCCAAAGCAAGTCCTCAGTGAAGAGTCAGGCAGAAAATATTTGGGTGATATCAATGGCAGCAACGGTTGATGAAGGCTGCAGCAATAGGAATGTCCCCAGTCTTTTAGGTTTCCTTATCACTGGAACTAGATCTACCTGCTGTCAGGGACCACGTGTCTGCTGATGTTCAACAACATTTCCATATTACAAGATGTCCCACTCAAGGTATGAACTGAGAGGAATTCAACCAACACATCGCCCTTCAAAAGAAAAATCACACACAATGCAAGCCCTGTAGTGACCATTGAGTCGTGATGGGGACAGGATTTTGAGATCTGGAAGTTCCTAGCTTCAGATTGGCAAGTAAGCAGTGGAGTCTGATTCAGTTGTTCCACTTTTGGAACAGAAACAGGAGAGTGTTTCACCAGCATTCTTTACAAATGAGCAGCCCTCTTAAGGATCTACTCTGATCACCCTGCATGGGAAGTGGGTAGACAAAGTTCCATAAAAATAGTCTGTTCTGTTATCAACATGGCTGGTATCCAGGGTTCTCATCTACTGCAGTCTGAACATTGAAGTCAAACAACCTCTGCACCTGGTAATGTATACAAATCCTCGGGCATTTCAATATTGATATTGAAGAAGGCTGCAGACCCGCAACGTCAGCTTTCCTGCTTCTCTGTTGCTGCTTGGCCTGCTGTGTTCATCCAGCTCTACACCTTGTTATCTCAATATTGATATTGCTGCTTTGCAGGTGACTTAAACAGTAGGTGAAGGGCAACGGAGGCAAGAAGGTAGTGGTTACACCATCTTCTGGAGAGAAAAACTCAAAGAGCAATCCAGGACACATGGAACTAGATTCAGTACCAAGAATGAACTCATCAGCCAACTCTCAGTTGGCATCAGTGATTACCTCGTGACACTCTATCTGCAACTTGTCATGAACTGGCACACTACGATTTGATTCGAGTGGGAGAAGATGCTGAGTGATGTGGTTGACTTTAATTGCCCCTGGGAAATTAGGGATGGGCATTAAATGCTGGCCCACATCCCATGAATGACTAAATAAAGCCACGCTACATTGTCAAGCAACAGAGAAGGATTGACACACAAGGAATGGTGCAACTGAAAGAAATGAATGTACTGTGATAGTGGAATGTATATTAGCTATATTGCATCTAAATAGATTGAAGAAACATCAATGGATAGAACTCATATTCCACTTGGGAACCCTGCAACCCAATGGTATCAATGTGGACTTCACCAGCTTCAAAATCTCCCCTTCCCCCATCGCATCCCAAAACCAGCCCTGTTCGTCCCCTCCCCCCACTGCACCACACAACCAGCCCAGCTCTTCCCCTCCCACTACTGCATCCCAAAACCAGCCCAGCCTGTCTCTGCCTCCCTAACCTGTTCTTCCTCTCACCCATCCCTTCCTCCCACCACACGCCGCACCTCCATTTCCTACCTACTAACCTCATCCACCTCCTTGACCTGTCCGTCTTCCCTGGACTAACCTATCCACTCCCTACCTCCCACCAGAGGCGGAGGCGGACCGAAGATGGAGAGAAAAGAAGATAGGTGGAGAGGAGAGTATAGGTGGGTATAGATGGTGTAAGAACAGATTTTTCCAACAAGGTGATGCTTTATGGTGATACCAGAGGGAAGATAATCGTTAATGAGACAAATGGCCATTGTCAGATAGATAGGATGGACCTGACATACAACCTTTGAAAGTATATTTTTCAGATTTTCCACAGAAAATAGCTGCAGCCATGTCATCATAAAGCAGTTGCAGGATTGAGATGAAATATCATGGGCATCCAAATCTTTTGTGTACAATCCACAAAATCTCATGATTTACTGATTCACTTGCTTCGTCGGGTGAATTTTTTTCAAACAAATATAATCAAAGGGTATGGGCAAGCATTTACTGTCCATCTCCAATTGTGCTTCAGAAGGTGATAGTAAGTTGTCTTTTAGAATCGCCATAGACCATGGAGAGAAGGCATTCCTACTGTGGTGTTAGGAAGGAATTTCTTTTGTTTTGACCCAGTGATAATGAAAGAATGGCAATGTTACTATACTTTCAATTTGCGACCTCACTTTTCTTTTAATCTGACAATGAAGATTCCTTGTATCAGTGATAATGGGAACTGCAGATGCTGGAGAATACAAGATAAGAAAGTGTGGAGCTGGATGAACATACCAGGCCAAGCAGCATCTCAGGAGCACAAAAGCTGACATCTAGACTAGGCCTGAAACATAAGCTTTTGTGCTCCCGAGATGCTGCTTGGCCTGGTGTGTTCATCCAGCTCCACACTTTGTTATCTATGAACATTCCTTGATTTTGTTATAGAGTTTCAAATTTTTAATATCACATTTTTTCAAACCAATCCTGGTGACAATAATCCTAACACTCAACAATCTTAACACAGTGTGGCTAACTTTATTTTGTGCCAGTATTCTCTAATTGGATTGGATGTGTGAGATTTTCCAGATTGGTTATGAGCTGCGCCAGGTATTCCTCACTTTGGTCAAGCTGTTTTCACACAGAAATATTGATCTTTTTAAACTGTTCAACTTTGTGATATCTAGGTGATAGCTGGGTGTTCATCATCATTCAAATAAATTGATAATTGGTCTAGCAGGCATCAATCTCCCTCTTGGATGGAATGTTAAAAATATTTCTTTGATGCGAACAATGTCAATTTTTTTCCTGTGATGGAGGAGTCCCAAATGCCTAGAGGTTTTATCCACATTTATAACAGATGCAATTTTTACCAGGATTGAAGAGGAAAAGAGGCAGAGGTGATTCATACATATACCAGGAAGGTCATTTGAACTTAGTGCTGACTTCAAATAAGTTTGAATTTTAATGGAGTGAGGTCCATTTTCCAATACAGTATTATTTGTGTTTGTTAACAGCTAGAAGTGAATCTGCATAAAAGGTGGATAATGTCTGTGAAACTCTCAAACTGTCAATTATTTAAATCCTTTGCTTAAAATTTTGGAAAGAAATAACAACCTGCAGTGACTTTGAGCTGAAAAAGAAGCAATTTTTGTGTGATTTCAGTGGCTCTGTATTGACATCATTGTGAGGGTATAGTTATGAATGATGTTAGTCAGTTTATTCAGACCCATTATGACACATTGCTGGGGCAGATGGGACTTGAAGCCATCACATCAGCATAATGTTTGGGGCCCTGTATTTGGTGGATAATGAATGTGTTGGCTTGAAGAAAACCAGGGAAAATGGAGTACTAAAACATTGGCATAACGCAGCACTAAGTTGATACAGATGTAATAAAGTGATGAGGAATCATTGGCACTATAGTTAGCAATACAGGCTGAAAGGGGGCCATGTAGATAGGTAATGGACTGGATTGACATGAATGATATATGAGGCCTTGAGGGTGGGTAGAGATACCTACATTGGCACAGTTTAAATGTTAAATCAAAACTTTCAAACGAGGTGTTTCTTATAAGCACAGCTTACCATTTAGCCTTTCTTTGGGGATCCTCTTGTGATACAATGGTAGTGCCTCTGCCCCTGAGCCAGGAAGCTCAAGTTCAGTTTTTACCTGCTCCAGGGGTGTGTGTATTAACATGTGTAAACAGGTTGATATAAATAATTTCCAGAGCTGTAAAAGAAAGGGGGCTGTGTTGTGACATGGTGGTAGTATTCCTATCGCTGAACCAGGATGCCTAGGTTCATGTCCCACTTGCTCCAGAAGTATGTAATAACATATTTGAACAGGTTGATTAGAAAAATAGATCAGAATTTATTTGGGGGCCCTCTTGTGGTGCAATTGTAATGCCCCTTAGACTGGGAGATCTGGGTTCAAGTCCCACATGCTCCAGTGGTGCGTAATAACATCTCTGAACAGGTTAGTTTAAGAAAAGTTAACATTCGTTTGGGGGGCACTTGTGGTACGATTGTATGTCCCTACCCCAGCACAGGGTGCTCTGGGTACAGGTTCCACCTGCTGCAGAGCTGTATAATAACATTTCTGAACAGCTTGATTAGAAAAGTAGCCAAGTTAAAAAGAAAACTAAAAATAATTAGCATTTTTTCACATATTGGGTAAAATAACTTCAAAACTTCATACTGCACATTATTTTCAGGGAGCATTCGTGGAAAGCACTCCTGAAAAAACTCTGTGGAAAGATGCTGCAGTGGAAAGTCCGAAAAGTCCAAGGTAATTTCATTTATGTAACCCTGAAGTTCAGTACATTGTGACAATTTGATTATTTAGTTTAGATACTAATAAATCAACATCTAAGTGTTAGTGTACGGTTGGTGTTTATAGGTACGTGAGATCCGTTAAATAACATTAATTTGTTTCTATCTGTTACAGATGTTATACATGGCGTCTGTCTTCTGATGTACTTCTACAATTTTACTCTTTACATGATGCTTTGCTTAAGGTTGTAATTACATAGTAGTTATTGTTATGACATTAGTTCACCAGAGGCCAGGACTAGTGACTTGATAATTATGTTTTAAATCTCACATAGGTCTGGGTATTTATATTCAATTACTTAAAATAATCTGGAACTTTATTTGTTCAATTGTGGAATATAGGCTTTATTGGCAATGGCATCATTTATTGTCCATCCCTAATTATGCTTGGAAAGGTGACTGTGAGCTGTCTTCTTGAGTTGCTACAGTCCATGTCAAATAAGTGAACCAACAGTGCTTTTAAGGAGGAAGTTCCAGAATTTTGCCCTGCAGCAATGAACAGATAAATGTCCAAGTCAGGATGGTGTGTGAACTGAAGGACATGATGCATCTGCTCCCCTTGGCCTACTTTTTGGTAGAGGCTACCAGTTGTTAAAGCATCCTTGGCAAGTTGCTGTAGTGTGTTTTGTAGTGATGCCATGATATGCCAGTGGTGGAGAGAGTGAATGATCAAGGTGGTGAATAGGATGTCAGTCAAGCAGGCTTCTTTGTCATTGAAGATGTTAGCAAGCTTTTTGAGAAGTACTGGAGTTACATTCATCCAGGTGAGTGGGGAATATTTAATCACACTAAAAAGATAATATCAGTAATGATAACTAGGTGTGGTCTACTTTGAAGTTTAAAATTTGTAGAACTAAAGTGCAAAAACACCAGCTATGACACTGATGACTTGGTGCTACTTCATCAATATGCACAAAGGAGCAACCTTTTGGTTGTAAAACTGTCCAGACAAGTCTACTACTAGATGGATGGAAGTTGCTAAATAACTTAATTTTGCCTGACCCTTGGTACAACCCTCAAAGTAAATGAAGAAATTTTCCAAAGCTGTGCAATGTTTGCTTTGTGTATTTGGTAGAAAATATCGGTACAATATCACCTGAACGAATGCACAGTACAAGTATTCTTTTTTCCAACTTAAGTACTTTTTAAAATTTTCACAAAGGGCTGGATATAATTGATCACAGATCATGCGACTGGTTGCTGAGTTATGGTTCATTATGCTGAAACCATTTGGCTTCTGATTAGAAGAGCACCTGCAAATTATGAACATGGTGGTGGCGTCATTAAATTTGTAGATGGTGTTTGTTCAGAATTTGGCTGCACAGTTGTGGGTGTACTGAGAGTATGATAGGGGGCCGAGAATGCATCCTTGTGGGGCTCCAATGTTGAGGATTATCGTGGAGGAGGTGCTGTTGTCTATCTTTACTGTTTGTGGTCAGTGGGTCAGGAAGCTGAGGATCCAGTTGCAGAGGATGGAGTCAAGACCTAGGTCTCGGAGTTTTGAGTATCAGTCTGGAGGGTTTAATGGTGTTGAAGACGGAGCTGTACTCGATGAGTAGGAGTAGGATGTAGGTGTCTTTGTTGCCCAGATGTTCCAAGGATGAGTGCAAGGCTAGGGATATGGTGTCTGCTGCGGACTTGTTACATCAGTAGGCAAATTTCAGGGGATCAAGGCAGGCTGGGAGGCTAGAGTTGATATGGGCCATGACCAGCCTCTCGAAGCACTTCACAATTGTGTAGATCAGAGCCACTGGGCTGTAGTCATTGAGGCACATTGTGCTTTCTTTGGTACTGGGATGATGGTGGATCTTCTTGAAGCAGGTGGGGACTTTGGCTTGTAGAAGGGAGAGGCTGAAGATGTAAATGAGTATCTCCGCCAGCCGGTCTGTACATACTATGAAATATACGCCTCCCCTCTTCCTCTAGCTATCTGCCAAGAGGATCTGGTTGAGCCCAAAGCATTAAGTGTGGTAACCTGATTATTTATCACCTGTTCCTATATTGGGAACCTCCAGTCTGGATAGATCTCTTAACAGGATGGTGGAATGGGTTCCTTTCAATGAATTAGTGAAGCATAACAGTATGAGTGAGGAAGAGCAGCCCTGAATGGATTTGGAAGAATAACCTGTTGTTCAGAGTGACAACTCAAGTAATTGTCAACTTAAGATGCTATATTCATTGGTGTATCATTTCACAATTATTTACTTGATCCAGCACCGTGCTAATTTTTCTCAGTAGTACTATTAGAGCTGACATAACAAGTGAAGTTGTGGTTGATTCATCCTTGTTCATCTTGCTAAATCATTACCCTGTAAACACTTGTGAAATATGAACCTGTTGTTTATATTTAGAGATACCACAAAAGCATTGTGTCTAATTCTTCGAACAATGGTTAGTTAGTGTAGAACACTTTGGCCAAAATTTTACTGGTGTACCATGGGTCCTATCATTGGGATCAAATTCATGTTCCAAATCCATGTATGCAAATAGTAGGAACAGACAGAGAATCTTATTGGCTAAGTAAGAGGTCAACACTTTATTATTAAATCTGGCAGCTGTGCAATCTTGGCAGCTACCAGAAAGGAACATTCATCACCCCTCCCACAACCAAAGAATCTGCTGGGAGGCCACCCTGCATACCTTCTGCCAGGGAGTGAGGGCTAGATATTTTTAATCAACCTGTTCAGACATGTTCTGATGCATCTCTGGAACAGGTGGGTACTGAACCTGCTTCTTCTAGCCCAGAGTAGGGACACTACCAATGTACCACATGAGCCCTGGGGTTGGGAGTCATTCTGAAGCCAGTTAACTGTCAGCAGAAAAATAAGAAAAATGCTTAAGATTTGGTTAGGTAACTGGATTAATTGGCTGCCCAAATGCAGTTGTGGAGTTGAAGAGACAGTGTTGTTCCTGTCCGTGTTGGCAGTAGGTTGTGGGACTTTGTTTCATAACAATTACCTATCTTCCAGCCTCCTAGCACACCTCCAGAGGGGTCTTCAAATCAAAGAGCAATTGTTTTTAACATTTCTAGGATTGAGGTTAAGGTTTTTTTATTGTTTGCTTGTCACTTTTCAATAGCTTCACCTCTGTGAATCCCAGTGATTTTCTTAATGTTTTCTCATTGTTATATGGCAATCCCTCAGCTCCTTAATCCTCCTTGCAATTTGAATTCCTTCTGAAAAATTTACCTTTGTTTGTAAATGCTCTTGTGTTATTGACAAAGGTAAGATATTCCTTCCTGCATAAATCCTTCAACAAGTTATTAAAACAAAATATTGTGCCATTCTACAATCTGATTTTCTACCTGTGACGGGTGACACTTACTTCTTCGTCAATAATGTTTGAGGTAGATTCTCCGCATCAGCTGGCAGGACAGGCATACTAATATCAGTGTCCTTGAAGCAGCTAACTGCACCAACATCAATGCCATCTGAAACCATCTGGGCCAGCCGCATGCTTAGGATGCTTGAGCTCGACCACCAAAGCAAATCATCTTTGCCCAGCTCAAAGAAGGCACTCAGATGAGATGAAGACAAAGGAAGCAGTTCAAAATCTCCTTGAAGGCACCCCTTAAGATATACAACATAAACATCAATGCCTGGAAGGTCCTTGTTTAGAATTCTCATTAGTGAGTGGTTGCCAGCACAGAATTCTCATTAGTGAGTGGTTGCCAACAATGGTATTCTTGCTCTTAAATTCATCAATTAAGCAGCAATAGAATTTCTTCATGAGACCAGACTTCTTGATAATGATTGTCAATGGTCCCTCTAACTTGAGACGAATGTCGATCAAAGTAAATGATTGAAACGCTTGGAGGGCCAAAGGACCTGTTCCTGTGCTATACTTTTTCATTTGTTCATTAGAAAGATACACTCGCAGTCATCCTAAAACATGGAGGCGTTGATATTAGAGACAGGGAGGAGAAAGCTAGTGACCACTTGGTATAGCATCTCCTGATCCATTTAGGCACAAGCCACTTCTAAACACTTCGACTATGGGGTGCAATGGCAGCAACAAGAGAACGAGCAGGAAGCCAAACTAAGCTGCAAGCCCCATTTCCATAAACAACGCATCCCGACAGAAGAAAGACTTGTGGATCCACAAGTCTATGCTGACTATCATACCCTCATTATATTAAAAACAAACCTGCCATTTTTCAATTGGTATCCTTCTATTCCCTCCATATTCATGAACCGATCTAGGTGCCTCTTAAATGTCTTCAATGTGCCCATTTCCACACCTCTTTTGGTAGTGCATTCCATGTTGCTACCACTCTGTGTTAAAACCTTCCCTCACATATCTCCCTTGAAATTTCCCCCTCTGACCTTAAACCTGTGCCCCCTTGTAAGTGGAACTTCAGCCCTGGGAGAAAGTCTCTGACTATCCACCCAATCTATGCCGCTCATAATTTTATAGATCTCTGTCAGGTCCCCTGTTAGCCGCCTTCTTTCCAGTGAAAACAATCCAAGTCTTTTTTAACCTTTCCTCATAGTCAATGCCTTGGAAACACTGTCCAAAGCTATCACATGCTTCTGGTGGTGTGGTGCCCTAAACTGCACACAATACTCCAAATACAGCCTATAAGAGTTTTATATAGCTGCAACATGTTTTGTCAAATCTTGTACTCCATGCCCCCCGCCCCGGGCGATGAAGGCAGGATTGCCATATGCCTTCTTAATCACCTTGGCTACCTGTGTTGCCACTTTTTGTGGACCAGCACGCCCAGATCTGTTGGAATGGTAGTGTTCCTAAGGGTTCTGCCATTTACAGTATAATTCACACCTAAATTTAATCTTCCAAAATGCATCACCTCACCTTTGTCTGGATTAAACTCATCTGCCATTTGTGTGCCCAAGTTGCTAATCTGTCTATATCCTGTTATATACTTTCATAATACTTGGCACTATCAGCAACTCCACCAATCTTCATGTCATCAGCAAACTTGCTTATCAGACCACCCACATTTTACTCCAGATCATTTATGTATACTACAAGCACAAAGGACCTGGGAGTGATCCCTGTGGAACACCACTAGTTACCAAGCTCCATTTTGAAAAACATCCTTTCACCACTACCCTCTGTCTTCTATGACCAAGTCAGTTTTCTATCCATCCAGTCAGGCCACCCCAAATCCTTTGTGATTTTAGTTTTTGTACCAACCTGCCAAATGGGACTTTATCAAAAGCCTTATTAATGTCTAAGTAAACTACATCTGCAGCCCTTCCCTCATCAATTATCCTTGTTATCTCTTCAAAAGATTTAATCAGGTTGGTGAGACAGGACCTTCCCCGAACAAAACCAGGCCAACTGTCACTAACTAGTCCACTTACCCCTCCAAATGCGCATATATTTTGTCCCTCAGTATCTTCTCCAAGAGTTTCCCTACTACAGACATCAAGTTCACTGGCCTATAGTTTTCTGCATTATCCCTGCATCCTTTCTTAAACAAAGCAACAACATTGACTAATCTCCAGTCCGCTGGAACTTCACCTGTGGTCAATGAGGACATGAAGATACCTGCCAATACCCAAGCTATTTCCTCCCCTGCGTCTCTGACAACCTGGGGTAGATCCCATCTGGTCCTGGGGACTTGACTATCTTAATGCAATTTAAGATTCCCAAAACTTCCACTTCCAATATGTTAACATTCTGTAGAGTATTCACACACTTATCCCCGACCTCAGCATTGGTCAAGTCGTTCTCATATTGGTGAAAACCGATACAAAGTACTCATTCAGGATCTCCCCCATTTCCTGTGGCTCTACGTATAGCTTCCCTCCTTCGTCCTTGAGTGGACCTACTCTTTCCTTTGTTACCCTCTTTCTCCTAACATATGCGTAAAAGCCTTGGGATTCTCCTTGACCCTGTTTGCTAAAGACATTTCATGGCCCCTTTCTAACTTCCTAATTGCGCATTTAAATTCCTTCCTAATTTCCCTGTACTCCTCCAGGACTTTTCAAGTTTGTAGCTGCCTAGACTTGTTGTATGCTTCCCTTTTTCTTTTGACAAACCCTACAATTTCCCTTGTTACCCTTGGTTCCTGAAGCCTGCCATTCCTGTCCTTTAGTTTTTCAGGGACATGCGTGTCCTGCTCTTTGATCAATTGGTCTTTAAAATTGGTCATAGGTAGATTTGCCCTCAAACAACTGCTTCCAATCCACAATCTGCAGTTTCTGTCTAATTTGGGTGTAATTGGGTCTTGCTCAATTAAGCACCCTCTCCCGAGGGCCACTTGTGTCCTTTTCGAAGCCTGCTCGAAATCTTATGGCGTTGCAATCAGTAAGACCAAAATGCTTGACTACTGAAACATCAATCATCTGTTCTGGTTCATTCCCAGTGACCAAGTCTAAGGTGGCTCCTCTATGGTTGGATTGACAACATACTGCCTCAAAAAGCCCTCCTGGACACAACTAACAAATTCCTGTTCATCTAAGCCCCTGGCTCTAAGGGATTCCCTTTTTGCTGCTCTTTTAGCATTGACCAGTGGAGATTTGGGAGAAGATAACATCCCAAGAGAAGTGGCTTTTCAGACACAATTGCACATTCATCTGTGACACAGCCAGAGGAGGTCTTAAATGCAGGTGAAGTAGCCTCATGTGGATGCTTACATTGATCAAGTGATCCTTCCACTTGATTATCCAGTTTCAATGTGGGCATAACTGTTGGATGTTCTCAAGAATCTTAAAGTGGCATCCAGATTTTGCAGTAGTAATGGAGTGTGGCCCACAAAACAGCCTTATAGGTCAGGACTTTGTTGCCTTCTAAGGCCTCTCTTGTCAAAGGCATTATCTTGAAGATGAGATGACTGACTTCCAAAAGGCAAAACCATCCTCCTATGTGCCCAGTATGAGTCCAACCCCAGAGAATTCACCCTCCTCCTTCACAGTCAAAATTTAATTCTGATTTTGCTAGGGCTCCTTGGTACCCACTTACTCAAATGCGGTTTTCATGAAAGGGCTGTCACTCACCTCACATCTGGAATTCAGCTGTTTTGTCCATGTTTGAACCAAGGCTGTAATGAGCTTAGGGGCTGAGTACCATGTGGAGTTCGCACAGCTATGTGTGCAGTTGATTGCAACCAGCACCACTGAGAATTGTGCTATCATGGTGAATTCTCTGATTCTGTCTTCCTACTACTCTTTGACTGGAGGGAGGACTATGAAGCTCCTAATCTTCTAGATAACAGAAAAACTGAGTATTGCTGAGAATGCTCAAAATTTCAATTAATACTCAGAAATGCTAGAAATAGATCAGAGAGCATATTTGGCAAAAGAAAGAACTATATTTTCAGCCTGTTGTTCTTTCCTCAGAATTTGGAATTGATTGAAATGTAATAGTTTCTAAGCAAGTGAAGGGCAGGTTTGATGGGAAAAAGAACAAAAGTGAATATCTGTAATAGGTTAGACGTTAGGAGAGATTAATTGGCAGAAAAGTTGGTAATGTAAGGTCAAAGGGGGTGGGAATGGACAAAGGAACAAGAGATGTACCCAGAGGAAGTGTGATTGACAGAATGATGAACGGCTGTTGTCCAAAGGCAAAGCCAAGAGCAAAATCAGATACGGCCAACATCTGTAAAGAAATAGTTCTCTATCATAAGTATTATGGCACCAAGAACAGGTGAGGAACTGGAAATTCTTTGATGAATAGCTCACCTCCTAACTCCCTAAAGCCTCTACATTTGTGATAAGACAAATTTTGAGCTTTTGATGACATTAACTCCTCTTTCCTGGCTCAGCATGTCTCTAATAGCATACAAGAAGCTCAACACCATCTGGAACAATACAGCTTACATAATTGACACCTCATTTACCACTCCAATTTCTGAGCTCCTTAACTACCACAGACAAACTGTGTGTGCATCAGGAGCTTAGAGGTGGACATTTCATGACATCAAAAAGCTGTCTTTGGCAACATTTTTCAAACCCTTGTTCTCCACTACTTAGGGACAAAAGATGTATGAGAACATTACCATCTGCAAGTTCCACTGCTAGTCTCATACCATCCTGACTTGGAACCAAATCACTGTTCTTTCACAGTTGTTGATATACCGACACCAGATGGACTGCAGTAGTTCAAGAAGAGACTCAGTACTACCCCCTTAAAGGTAATGAGGGATGGGAAGGAATGCTGGCCTTGCTATTCATGATCACCTTCTATGAGAGAATATAAGAAGGTGAACAGATAGACCAGAAGCTTTTATTTGTTCATGGGATGTGAGTATAACTGATGGTGTCAACATTTGTTGTCAGTTGCTAATTGCATCTGAGCAAGTTATGGTCTGAAACTGTCGAAATTAGTGTTGAGCCCAAAAGGCTATAAAGTGCCTCATCAAGGATTAGGTAACGTTCTTTCGGTTTACATACATAGATTAGATGATCTAATTAATGCATTAATGGATGTTGAATTGTGCTGTGTTGCCAATTTCATCTCCATCCATCTGGAAGGATTCCCTGGTGTAGGAATTTAGAGGAATGTTGACCCTGACAGCCACTAACATCTCCTCCTCACTGTTAGTTGTTAAATTGCAAGTCAGATTGAAGGAGGTTGCACAGTTCAGTGACAGCCTCCTTGTTGACAAGTGACATCACACAACTCCTGAAGAGATTAAACTCGGAGGAGTGCTCATGACAGAGACTTGGCTTGTAGCATCTTAATAATAAGATCTCTGCTCGACCCTCTGCATACTGCTTCTGTGTGCTGCTACCTGTGTTCTATTTACTGCAGTCCAGGAGAGAAAGCACTTTAGTCCAGATAAATTCACTTGCAAGCCAAACAAAACTTCTGATCTAACAAAAACAGAAGTTGCTGGAAAAGCTCAGCAAGTCTGGCAGCATCTGTGAAGAAAAATCAGAGTTAATGTTTCGGGTCTGGTGACCCTTCCTCAGAACTGCAAACCTCTGACCTCATTGTTAGGCTGTAGCACCACTTCCTTGAAAATTTAGGAGAAGTTAAGGAAAATCCTCTAATAACACAACATAGCTTCCAAAGTTAAAATTATCATTTGGACTCATATGATTAGCCCTTTCCATAATAATGTTAGTAGATGCACATGTAGACTTAGAATGATTTTGAGAGGGCATTTACAGCATCTCCATGACCAAAAATGGCAGATTGTGCATTAAGGCAGCTTTTTGATGTTATGATCTGTCCACATCTAAGCTCCTGGTGCACACACACCATGTCCATGGTAGTCAAAATGCTCAGGAATTGGTGAGACTTTTCATTTCAAGGCTTACAAAATGCTGGCATCGCCAGCACTACAGAATTCAATTTTATGGCTGAAAATTTCTATGCTTCATACCTCGGATACATGTGACAATGTGACCCTGCTGTTTACCAAAGTAAATCATTGATTGAATGGATTGACCAGCGAGTTATGCCAGTTTGAATTCACAGTGTTTTCTTCTTGGTGGGACCATGTATTCTGACCTTACCATAGGTTTTATAGCAAGGTGTACACCACAATAATATTTCAACTCTGTTTTATTTACAGAATTGGACTCAAAGAAACTGAAATAGATTTGTGAACCCATTTTAACAAAGCTGATAGTCTCTTAATTAATGACATTTTTTGTCATATTTCTGTTAATGTGAAAAACTTTATAGTTTGCAGAGAACCAAGCCTGAACAGATTGACCAGTCTACCAGTAGTTCATATACTTTGTTGTCTCGTGACAAGGTTCAACAAGAAATTAACAGACCCTGCATGGAAAAATATCTCAAAGGTCAATTCTCAGATAACTCTTCAATTTCAAGAATTGATGAAGTGCAAGATGCAAATATATTGATAGAACAGAAATATCTTGACAGTATTGACATATACTCTACAGAGTCTGAGATCAGTGCCAAATCATTTTGCGATTGTGAAAAGACTGAAATCACTTCTGTTGGGATTCCAGATCAATTAGAAGACACATTTAAAGCAAATAGGGGGCAGGCCACTACTACTGAAAGTTCTTCTGATGGTCAGTGCTTGATTAACCAAAACAGTTCTAACAAACATGAATTTGATAGAAGACTTAATGTTGCATTAGAGTTTAATGAAAATGCTATATCGACAGTCACAACTGGAAACAAAGCAATGCGAGGTGATAACATGGAGAAGAGAGATAAAAATGGAATGTGGACCTCATCTATTCATGAAAAAGAAAACATCCTTAAGGTTAATCATAAAGACTATACCCATTTTCAATCATGTCAAAGTGATAAAACATTTGAAGAGCATATTCCAGAGATTTCATGCAAGGAGCATTACTCAACATTTACTTCTGAGACAGAAGAACATCCATTAAACATGGATCAAGAGCAGGATATGCATTTCTCCTTGGTCAAATTAATTGATTTACGTGACTGTTCCAGGTCCAATTTTGATTACCAACAAACAATGCAAACTATTCAAATGACAGTTTTAGGTCATCGCCTACATCCAAAGATTCCTTCAAAAGTAGAAGTTAAAAAATATTCTAAACTGATACATGATAGCATACAATGTCCAGAATTGCCAGCACACTGTAAGAAAGTACAGACTTCCCAAACTATGAAACCATCCAAAGCAGGACGACCACTCGCCTTGTATTTTCAACCTAAAGACAAAGTAAGGATTCATTTTCTTTCCACTAATAAAAGCTATATCTCATTAAAAGAGCAAATTAAAGTTGATGATTTCAATAAATTATTTCTTTCTGTCTCTTTTTTTCTTTTCATATAAATTTCATAGCAACTTGGAATTGTTACGCACAGAAGTGGGCTATTCAACTCGTGGTGTTCACACCAGATCTCCAAATGAACAATATAATTTAGTTCTAGTCTTGTGCCTTTTCTTTATTCCTCTGTGTATTGTTTCTTTACAGATAAACATCTAATTACCTTTTCAGTACCCCAATTGAACCTGCTTTTGTCCCCCCCCACTTCCAGGTGGTACATTCCAGACTCAAACTTCTTGCTGTGTGGCAACGTTTTTATCTCATTGCAGTTGCTCCTTTTGAAAAGCGCTTTAATTTGTGTACTGAGATAAAATGGTGTAGAGCTGGAGGAACACGAGCAGGTCAAGCAGCGTCAGAGGAGCAAGAAAGCTGATGTTTTGGGTCTGGACCCTTCTTCAGAAATGGAGGAGGGGAAGGGGGATCTGAAATAAATAGGGAGAGAGGGGGATGTGGATAGAAGATGGATAGAGGAGAAGATAGATGGAGAGGAGACAGACAAGTTAAAGAGGCGGGGATAGAGCCAGTAAAGGTGAGTGTAGGTGGGGAGTTAGGGAGAGGATAGGTCAGCCCAGGGAAGACGGACAGGTCAAGGGGGGCGGGATGAGGCTAGTAGGTAGGAGTTGGGGGTGGGGCTTGAAGTGGGAGGAGAGGATAGGTGGGAAGGTGTAACACCTGCCCATTTACTTCCTCCCTCCCGAGTATCCAAGGGCCCAAACATACCTTTCAGGTAAAGCAACACTTCACCTGCACTTCCAAGAATCTAGTCTACTGCATTCGCTGCTCACAATATGGTCTCCTCTACACTGGGGAAACGAAGCGCAAGCTGGAGGAACAACACCTCATTTTCTGCTTGGGACCCTACAGCCCTCTGGATTCAATATTGAGTTCAATCATTTTAGGGCCTAAACTCCCCCATGTCCCAGCCCCCCACTGCACACACCCGGCCTTGTACCACACAGTCTGCCATTACACACCCCCTGTTGTGGTCACTAACAGTCCCCATTAACAACTATCCACCCTCCCAGCCTGATCATTAGCAACTCCTTTGTCTGACCAACTGTTTTTCTCTTTCTTTGGGCTCTATCCTATCATTTACTCCCTACCCCACCCACCTCCCTATTTTCTCCATGTAAACTGACGTTTTCCCAGCTACAATCAGTTCTGAGGAAGGGTCACTGGACACGAAACGTTAACTCTTTTTTCTCCTCCACAGACGCTGCCAGACCTGCTGAGCTTTTCCAGCAACTTTGTTTTTGTCCATGAGATGGATAATGACTTTTTGGATGATACCTCACCGAATGCCTTTTGCAAATACAAGAACATCTATTGGTTTCCCTTTATCTGTCCAACTTGATAGCACCTAAAAAAAAGCCTAAACTTATCAGAAAGGATTTTTCTTTCGTAAAACCATGTTTGATTGTCTCTGAACTATACCATGGTTTTCTGGGTGCATTGTTTCGATTTCCTTAATAGCAGATTCCAGCATTTTCCTAATAACTAAATCAAGCTAACCAGCCTACAGATCTCTATTTTCTCTCTTTTCTCCTTTTTTGAGCTGTGGTGTTACGCTTGATAACTTCCAATTTACTGGGATGATTCTAAAATGCAGGAAATTTTGGAAAATCATAATAATGAAATTGTTACCTCTGCTGCATCTTCTTGTAGAATCCTAGACTATCGGCTGATATGTTGGATTTTAAGGCCCCGATTTTCATCAGTACTTTTTCTCTGTTTATATTAGTTACCTTAAAGACATTTTTAAAATAGCCCCTTAAGTTACCCTCTATTTTTGGTGTATAATGTGTTGTTTTCTGCGAAGACAGTCAAAAATTATTTGTTCAATGTCTTTACCATTCCCTCATTTTTCTGTATATCTTCCTGCCTCTCCTAAGTGACCAAATTTTACCTTAGTTTTTGACATTTTAAATAAATGTATATATACTTGTAAAAACTCGCAAACTATTTTCATATATCTGCTTGGTTTGTCCCATACTTTTCTATTTTTATACCTTTTTGTTTGGCCTTTACTAGTTTCTAAAATACTTCTGATCATCAGAGTTACACATATTCTGTGTAAGTATAATGTGAGTAACTTATTCAAATTTTATTATCATTTGTTTTAGGGTTTGGATTAAAGCTGGTGTTGGTTTTTATTTTTGCATCTGAAGGGGTTTAATAATTAACTTGTAAATATTTCTGCAGGCTTGGTGATTTATTTTTAAAGACAATCTGAGAGAGTGAGTTTGTGGAGACTAATGGGAATTTGTTTACATTGGGAGAATTTTTTTATAAGTGAACAAAGTAAACAGTCATGCATTAGGATCCCAGTTTAGAAGGCCAGAGATTATTTATTTTCTTTTGATTAGGGGAAGTACCCATTAGCTTGAAGTAAAAGCCTTTTTGGGTTGCACAGTTTCGCAGAAGTCTTGGCTGGATTTGGGTGTGTAAAATAATTGCTGCTGTGGGAAGAAGGTGGTTTAAAAGTTTTAAGAAATAGGCTACATCAACATAAGCAAGTTTAGTTTGCAAGTTCCAGACCAGGTGTCACACAGTCCTATAGCATAGAAACGTCATGTCTATGCCAACCAGCAAACATGATGCTATACTAATCTCATTTACCTACCCTTTGTCCATAGACTTCAATGCACAAGCATTTTAAGTGCTCGTTCAAATACTTCTTAAATGTTTCAAGAGTATATGCCTCCACCACCATCTCAGGCAGGGCATTCTATATTTCTATCACCTTCTGGGTGAGAAAAATGTTTCCTTGCGTTCCCTCCACACCGTTTCCTTCTCACCTTAAAATTATGCCCTCTGGTCCTAGACACATCCGCCATGGGAAAAAAATTCTTACTGTTCACCCTGTTTGTGCCTTTCTTGATTTTGTACACCTCAATCAGATTCCTACCATCGGCCTTCTCTACTTTAAGGAAAGCAAACCTATCCAGTTTCTCCTCGTAGCTGAGACTTGCTATACCGAGCAACATCTTGGTGAATCTCCTCTGCACCCTCTCCACTGCAATCATGTCTTTCCAATGGTGTAGCAACCAGAACTGCACACAGTATTCCATCTGTGACCTGATCAATGTTTTATAAAATTGTGACAAGATTCCCTTGCCCCGATATTCTGTGCCCCGGCTAATGAAGACAAGCATCTCAAATGCTGCCGATCTGTACTGATACCTTCAGAGATTTATTTTTGTACACCAAGGTCCCTTTACTCCTCAGTGCTGTCGAGGCACCTGCCATTCATTGTGTATATCCTTCCTTTATTGGACCTCCCAAAATGCAACACCCCAGACTTAATAGAATGAAATTCCATCTGCCATTGCTTTGCCAAATTTCCCAGCTGATCAATATCACACTGTAGCCTGAGACCATCCTCCTCACTATTAACACACGAACAGTTTTCATGCCATTTTAATTATACTTTCTGCATTCACATCTAAGTTGTAAACATGCATAACAAACAGCAAGGGTCTCAGCACTGATTCCTGTTGTACAGCACTGGTCACAAGCTTCTAATCATTAAAAACAACCCTCCAACATCGTCCTATGCCTCCTATTTGCAAGACAATTCTGGATCCTGCTTGGATTTTATGGGCTTGTACCTTTTAAACCAGCCCTCACAAGGTAAAAATTATTGCTTACAATCTTGAAGGAGTTACTTAAAGCAGAGAAAGTATAAACATAGATGTATGAAGGCTACAGGAAAAGACTCAGTTTCTCAATATGGGGAATTGTAGTTACAGTTAAATTACGCCCAGTAGATGAAAAAGAGAAAGGAATTCCCCCATATGTTGTAAATGAATGTGTTTTTGTGATTAATGGGAATGAATTTAACCATGTTTGGACACCTTTAAATTATACTATATACAAATAGTTTGGTTCTATTTATTTTTGCTCCATTTTATCTTCATTTGTTTTGTGTAATAAACTTATGTAATATTGTTAAAATCAAATCTGCAACATTGCACACACGTTTCAGGAAGATTATCACATTAAAGCCAAATAGTACTAGGATCTATCCAGCCAGATTTCAGTCTCGGATGTAACTTGTCCAGTGATAACATAGCAAGAATTGTAAGAACACAATTATAAATGAGTAACTAATATGGGTTGTTTTAAACTTGGATTTGTATTGCAAAATCATTGTCATCCATGCTACTGGACTGTGACCTAATTTAGGACAAAGCAAGGGGGGAGCTTTATCAGTTTCTTAATGGTTAAAATTCACTGAACCACCAAGCTTGGAGGTATGCTAAGGGAATATAGCTTTACCAAAAATATTTTGTGCCTTCTTATCATCAGGCACACTCCACATATGTGAAGAAAATTGAAATTACCTCAGAGTATAGATTATGCTGGAAGTGGTGCTGGAACTCAGTTCTGATGAAGGGCCACTGGACTCTAACGTTAACCAACTTTAATCATGCTTTTTCTTCACAGATGCTGCCAAACCTGCTGAGTTTTTTTCGTGGTTGGTTGGCTTGCCAAGCTGGTCCTTGTTCATACCCTACTGGGTAACATCATCAGTGCAGCCTCCGATGAAGTGCTGTTGTGTTTTCCTGCCTGTCATTTAAGTCTATTGAGCTGGGTTACCTCACTTCCGGTATTCTTTTGCAATGGAAGCTACCAACCAAGACTGGACAACGAGCCATCAACATCAGTCAACAGGCCACAAGAGCCAGGAAAAGACAGATCCTTCAGGAAATACTGGCCAACCTAATCCACCAAAACGGCAACAAGAGAGCACACACCTGGATAAGAAACTGTTCAGATAGAAAACTAACAGACACAAAGAAAGCTGCTCTAATTCGTGGACTCAACTACAACCACTGAGACGCCAACAAGACAGAATTCCTAGCTATACTGAAGACCAACGGCATCAATGAAGAAACACAACAAGCCATAAGACGGACAGTGATCCCAACACTGACCAGAAAAAAGTGAGCTCAACACATCAGAAGGCCCTAGCAGGACTGAAAAAGGACAAGAACATCATAATACTACCAGCAGGCAAAGGGTGCATGACAGTAATACTAAACAAACGGGACCACCTCTCCGAGGCACAAACGTTTATAGCCTACGAGAACATGTACTGGCAAGTGCAGATAGATCTGACACGACAACAGGGAAACAAGATTCTCAACGCACTAAAGAAACTCAAACAGACTGGACATATCAACAAAACAGAATACCTAAGAATGAAACTTGAAGGAACCAACACCCCCCCGAAGGTACACAAACTGGAAGTACCCCCCCCCCAGACCCACTTTCTCCCTGCCAGGCACATCATCGCATAGATTAGCCAAGGAGTTACAACAGAGACTAAAGCACCTCATTTGCAAATCACCCCAGTCAATCCACTCAGCCCAAGAATTCCTCAATTCCATCAAGGACATAAAAATAGACGACGAAGAGACCATGGTATCGTTTGACGTTACTGCCTTATCCACATCAATAGACATACCACTAGCAAGAGAAACACTGGCAACACTGCTAAAACAAGAACAAGACCCTGGTGACACCATTTACACAGACAACATGTTGAAATTACTGGACCAGTGCCTGACCACCACTTCACCTTTACTGGCCAAATATATGAACAGATTAAGGGGATGCTCCTGGGATTACCTATCCCTGGACTACTAGCTGAAGTGATAATGTAGAGACTTGAAAGTATGGCCCTTCCACTAATCCAACGAAAACTATGGATACGCTATTTGGATGATACCTTCAGCATTATTAAACAGACCAAACTAGAGGAGACACACAAACTAATTGACAACCCCTTCACCGGGGATCAGATTCGCCAGAAAAGAGGAAAAGAACAAACGACTCGCATTCCTGGATGTCATAGTGGAACGCAGGACCAATGGGGAATTCCTAACAAAGGTACACAGGAAAGCTACACACACTGACAAAGTACTGAACAGCAACCACCCTAACACACACCAAGTTGTGTGAGAACATTATTTAAATGGACAACAACACACTGCAGCAGCTGAGAGCTACGCCCTAAAGAAGAAAAATACCTCTTCCAAGTATTCAAACACAATGGATACCTGAAAAACTGGGTCAGAAGATGCCTATTACATGAATGACACCAGGAAGATACTAACATGCCCCGACACACACATCACGCTACCTTACAACAAGAACACACCTGAACTGACCACATACTGCTATGACCACTGGGCATTATAGCACAGCAAATCCACATCAACCTTACGATAACTGTTCACCCAAACCAAAGACCCTCTACCCACTAAGGACAAGATCAATGTTATATTCAAGATTCCATGCAGAGATTGCGACAAACATTACATTGGACAAACAGGAAGGAAATTAACCACAAGGATATGTGACCATGAACAAGCAACAAAAATGCTCACTCATCTCCATCGACATGGATAAGGAAGACCACCAATTTGACTGGGAAAACACCAGGATCCTGAGACAGATGAAGCAGAGATAAGAACGGGAATTCCTAGAAGCCTGATTCTCTACTAAGAAAGCCATCTATAAATACATAGAGCTAGACCACATACACACTCCATTGTGAAGGAAAACAGGACGTGAGGCAATCCAGCTCAACAGACACCAGAGTTTAAATGACAGACGGAAAAACACAACAGTGCTTCATCAGAGGCTGCGCTGATGATGTTACCCAGCAGGGTAATGAAATGCCTGCAGAACAAGGAACAGCTTGGCGAGCCAACCAACCACAATATCCACAACCCGAGCTACAAATCTACTCCAAAACCTGCTGAGTTTCTCCAACAATTTTTGTTTTTGTTCGTTTTGTATCTCCAGCACCTGCAATTCTTTGTTTTACTTCTCCAATATACAATTGATCAAATCACTGCCACAAAATTTAAAAAATCCTTGAAAGGCATTTCATTTTCTATCATTGTATCTAGTTTTCACAATTTCTAAGCTGAATTAACTGCTGAAATAGTTACATTGAATACACACCGATTTTTCAGTCATTCTAAACAAGTCCATTTTGATAATGGCATTCAGCTTGCTTCATTCTTGCATTTGTTTAAATTGTATGGCGATAACGTTAAACTCCAGTGAAACAGTTATAATCCAAAAAATTAACAAATTACAATCATGTAAAATCAGACTCTTCAGTAATGTTGGATATGTGAATTTCAAGTTGATGTGAAGCCAACACAAGGGCTAATGTCTCTTCCATTATCAAATATTTCTGTTGATAAGCAATCAGTTTTTGAGAAAAATAATTGACTGGCTGTTAAATTCCCATCTCACCTTAATATAGTAAATACTGATGTGCATCATCAGCCAGTTACTTTTCATAATTCAGTGCTGCTAAAACCAATGAATTTAACAGCACAGCTTTCTAGTTGTCAGTAGTACTGTGGCATTCTTTTGTATATTTGATTTTTTTTCCTTTCTTCAATAAATTTGACAAAAGAACCACTACAGTGTTAAAATGTGGGACAGACCATTAATAAAATGTGAAGAAAATGTAAAAGAAACCTCACAACCTTTAAACTGTTCTTGGATGAGCACCTGAAACATTAACATTTGTAGCTTTGGTTACTAATGTATATTTAGAGTATTTCTTCTCAGTGGTGACCCGATGGGCTGAATGGCCTCTTCTTCTCTATGATTTCACAAAAATTAACTCATTAAAATATGGTGGAATTTGTCTTTTTGTTTTAGCCACAGGAAAACCCTAAGTAGCCTTTATTTTCACTTCCCTATGTATTCCTGGATGTTGTTCTACAATAGATCTCCAGCACATCCCTCACCTTCCTGGACCTCTCAGTCTCCATCTCAGGCAACCAGCTTGTAACTGATGTCCATTTCAAGCCCACCGACTCCCACAGCTACCTAGAATACACCTCCTCCCACCCACCCTCCTGCAAAAATTCCATCCCCTATTCCCAGTTCCTCCGCCTCCGCCGCATCTGCTCCCAGGATGAGGCATTCCACTCCTGCACATCCCAGATGTCCAAGTTCTTCAAGGACCGCAACTTTCCCCCCACAGTGGTCGAGAACGCCCTTGACCGCGTCTCCCGCATTTCCCACAACACGTCCCTCACACCCCACCCCCGCCACAACCGCCCAAAGAGGATCCCCCTCATTCTCACACACCACCTCACTAGCCTCCGGATACAACGCATCATCCTCCAACACTTCCGCCATCTACAATCCGACCCCACCACCCAAGACATTTTTCCATCCCCACCCTTGTCTGCTTTCCGGAGAGACCACTCTCTCCATGACTCCCTTGTTCACTCCGCACTGCCCTCCAACCCGGCACCTTCCCCTGCAACCGCAGGAAATGCTACTCTTGCCCCCACACCTCCTCCCTCACCCCTATCCCAGGCCCCAAGATGACTTTCTATATTAAACAGAGGTTCACCTGCACATCTGCCAATGTGGTATACTGCATCCATTGTACCCGGTGTGGCTTCATCTACATTGGGGAAACCACAGGTTTGCGGAGGCTTGGGGACCGCTTAGCAGAACACCTCCGCTCGGTTCGCAATAAACAACTGCACCTCCCAGTCGCAAACCATTTCCACTCCCCCTCCCATTCTTTAGATGACATGTCCATCATGGGCCTCCTGCAGTGCCACAATGATGCCACCCGAAAGTTGCAGGAACAGCAACTCATATTCCGCTAGGGAACCCTGCAGCCCAATGGTATCAATGTGGACTTCACCAGCTTCAAAATCTCCCCTTCCCCCACCGCATCCCAAAACCAGCCCAGTTCGTCCCCTCCCCCCACTGCACCACACAACCAGCCCAGCTCTTCCCCTCCACCCACTGCATCCCAAAACCAGTCCAACCTGTCTCTGCTTCCCTAACCTGTTCTTCCTCTCACCCATCCCTTCCACCCCAAGCCGCACCTCCATCTCCTACCTACTAACCTCATCCCACCTCCTTGACCTGTCCATCTTCCCTGGACTGACCTATCCCCTCCCTACCTCCCCACCTATACTCTCCTCTCCACCTATCTTCTTTTCTCTCCATCTTCCGTCTGCCTCCCCCTCTCTCCCTATTTATTCCAGAACCCTCACCCCATCCCCCTCTCTGATGAAGAGTCTAGGCACGAAACGTCAGCCTTTGTGCTCCTGAGATGCTGCTTGGCCTGCTGTGTTCATCCAGCCTCACATTTTATTATCTTGGATTCTCCAGCATCTGCAGTTCCCATTATCACTGTTGTTCTACAATGTTATCTACAGGGAAACAAATAAGGGAATTCCTTTATCTCAATCATTGGGCCATTCCTAACAATAAATTCAATCATGGTCTTTAAGGTTTGATGCCACTTTTCCATTTCTACTGGATGATAAGCTGGAGGTGTAAATTGTTCTTTTTTGTTCCCAGCCAAATCAGTATTTCTTTGAATATTTGTGATGTAAAATTGGAACCTTATAATACTTCTTTGGCCGTACATATCTTATAAAAAAAACTGAGCTAACTCCTCCATCAGCAATTTTACCATAATTTTTGCCAAAGGCACCAGTTTAGCAAATCTCACTGAAACATCCATAATTGTTAAAAGTTACTGATTCCCACTCCTGGTTTTACTTAAAGGTACCACACAACTATTAATATCCCGCTAAATGATACATCAAAAACTGCTTTGGAATTAAAGCTGCAGGTTTCTTTGGCTGGGGTTATCCCACTACTTTACTGACATAGTAGATCTAGCAGAACATCAATAATCCTGACAAATAAAATGCTTTTTTTGTAACTGTTACAGATATTTCCTTGTATTACAATTACTTAATGGAAGGCTCCACAAACTAGCAGCAACTCAGCTATGGTGACATGTTCCCTTGAACTAAAACTTGATTCTGCTGTTAACGAAAATATCCTGCTTTTTGCAGTAAACTCTTGATTCTTTGGAACTTTCCGTTCTGAAGTCAAAACTAACTCTGGTCAGTTGTAAACTCCAGTGAGATTTGCTGCATTTCTAAATCATTTAAGTCAGACTTAAATCGGAAAACAAAAATCTGTCCTTCTGTACAAAGAATTAGTGTAATTCTCCAGGTCTTGCAATTTTGAAGTTGTTATAATTTGCCCCATATTGTTGTGATTGATAGTGTGGCATGTTGTCAAATCCAAAGCTTATAACTAGTTCTGATCAACAAAACGTGTTGCAACTAGTGCTGATTGTCTTCGAACATCACTGTAACCAACAAACACTGTACAATGAGTGCAGTTCATTAGTTAATGCTTTACTGAATGTGGTTACATCACTTTTAAAGGAAGAAATTCATGTTCAGACTGACATATGAATTAGTTATTCCTTCAGAGGAATTGCTGTCTGGCTATCACAGAATAAAATGGTCCTTTGCTTTGTTTTCTAACTTGTGGCAATTTCCCTTGTGTCATGTTTACATTATAGGATGAAATAACAAAAGCCTTTGAACTTCAGAAGAAGGTTAATGAAGCCGTGAATATCCATCAGCTATTTTCAGGATACATCAATCAGAAAGATCTCTTGAAGTTTCTGTCAATTCAGAGTGAAAAGTATTTGAAACTATGGGAAAGACATTTACGAAGGGAGAGGTATTTTTGCACAATTAGATGGACTGCTTTTTTATGCTGCTCAATATGAGATATTGCTGTGGGCAGGGGAATAATATGTTTTTTAACTTCTGTGCCATTTTCTTCACCTTTTAAAGTGGACCTTAAGACCTTGCTGTTTCACATCTTAGTGTCTCCTTAAGAGCCTTGAAGATAAATTTTACTTGATATTTGCTTCTGTACGTATTTGGGAAGGTTTTATGAAATTAAAGGTATGCAGGTATTATTGTTTTCTACGTCATTATTTTACATGAATGCGACATGCAAACATCTCCGTGAAATTTTTTGTATATCTTATTTCAACAGGTCTTTTTGGGGAGAAGTATTTCCTGAAACATATCTATTTCCCGTTGACATTTTAGTTCTTTACATCAACAGTTCACTAAATAGGTGGAATAACTAGCTAATATTCTGTGCATGAGATTGAGCTCATTAAATGGAAGAAAAATAAATAAGAAACATATTGGCCGAACTATACTTGAAATGTCGGAATCCAGCACTCATCATCACAAATCATTTATGTGATTTAACATTGCTAAGTGTGTTGCACAGCCCATTTTAAAAAAACTTAAATCTTTCCTATGAAAATTCCATGTTAAAATTTCCATTTTCCTTGTAATACCTGTTGTGCTGCTCTAATCTTATTTTCACTGTTAACCAAAGTTATGAGAAGTAGTTTATAAAATTAATACATGGTGTCAATTATTATTTTTGTTCTTTCATTTTGTGTTCTATCAAATTCATGGGGGTCAGTCAGTTCAACTGGATGGACAGCTGGTTTGCAATGCAATATCTTTGTTTGATTTCTGCAATGGATGAGTTAACTATGAAGGACACTCCTTCCCTCAGGTTAAATCTTCACCAATTATCTTTCTCAGATAGCAGCCCTATGATCCGTTAGGATGGTGACTTTACCACATTTATGAACTGCACCTTTTGAGAAAAATTGCCAATTTCCATTGTTAATGCATGTTGAATGTTTGGGATACAATAAGGCCTGATTTAATTGCCATCCCCTATAAGAAGGCTGAGAGTAGATTGGAAATCATAAAATCCCTACAGTGTGGAAGCAGGCCATTCTGCCCAACGAGTTCACACCAACCTCCCAAGAGGATCCCACCCAGACACACCCCCTATCCTTTTCCTGTAACTTTGCATTTCCCATGGCTAATCTACCTACCCTGCACATCCCTAGACACTGTGGTAAATTTACCATGGCCAATCCACCCAACCTGCGCATGTTTAGAATGTAGGAGGAAACACACGCAGCCATGGAGAGAACTTGCAGACTCCACACAGACAGTTAGTCATCGGTGATATTGAATCCAGGTCCCTGGTGCTGTGAGATAACAGTGCTAACTGCTGAGCCACCATGCTGCCTCCTATCTACAGTTAAGAAACGGATGTAATATAGACTTGAGTTCTATTGAGGAAATATGAGGGAGTCAAAATGGAAATTGAGATGTGCTATGGGGGAACAATATCAGATAGGATAAATTTTGTTCACCAGGAATGCCTGTTCTAGTGCACAACACGTGCAGTGGAATTTTCTGCTTCCTTGAGCAGAGTAGACAATAGTGAAAAAGTTGGGAAAATAGAGTGAGAATAAGAACAATGGAGTCATTATGTCTGGAAAAAAAATCCCGATTTCCCTTTGGGGAACTCCAAATAGAAATTTCAGACGCTTGCTAATAAGTGATGAGTATCTTCTTTCCAAGCATTTACCCCTCCTTATTAGCCCAAGGCACGTCTTGTATGTGCCACTTCCAATTTTCCTGTTCTGTGAGAAATTTGACAAGCCCAGTTTCTGACGTGAATGTCGGGGGAGTTACCTGGTGTTAGTAGATTGGTATTTGGTTGTCTCCACTTTTTGTCCAATTTTGCCCTCACTCCAACATTCCTGCTTATTCTATGGTCATTATTCTTCTCTGCCTTTTGTGCATTGGCCAACCACCAGCTTCAGCAAATCATGTCTGCTCTTGGTTCAACTCACCCACCATTTCAATCCTTGAGGACTTCACCTTGAAGCTCAGCATGGTCAGCAAGTCCAGAAAGAGCAGAAACCTCCAGCAGCTTCTGTACAGCCTCTAAATGGAAAAACAGCAGGAGAAGATCCAAAAGACAGGGCAAATGCAGATTAAGGATGTCCTTAGAGTGGTTTTTTACAAGAAGCACCTGTATGACATCCCAAACTTTGGCACAAATGTACCAGATTTAATGATGCCATTTTCCTCAAATGTAGCTGTTGATATCCTTCCCCCATAGCGAGCAGAATCAAGTAACCCTGATTCTCTGCCATCACTGGTTTCTTTGAGGTGCAGGGTGCAATAGGCTGCATCTACATTACTTCGAGTTTATCCTATCAGCAACCTAGAGAGGTCATTAATAGAAAAGATTTCCACCCCACAATGTTCAAATTGTATGTGACCATCTGTGCCAGATTTTGGAATGTTGTGCTTATCTTGAGAGCTGCCGTTATGTTTACAAATTAAAGAACCCACAATTTCATACCCCCTTGTAAGTTCCTTTGACCATCCAGGGATGGTTGTTTGGAGAACAGTTTGAATGCTTCAGGTTTCACACTCCAAAATCCTGCTTCAGTGAAGTCAGTTGATAACTTAAATGACTAGCAGCCTCATGAAAGCACAAATGTGTGAAATACTTTTCGTCCTGCTGTCATTCCACTGGGAACTGGTATGTTCAGGGGCAGGACTTGGCAATTTTGGACAATTTTTGCCTTGGTGAAAACATTTGGTTGAAGCATATAACCTAGTGTTCGTTAGGGGATTCAGGAGAAAGCCCTTTACCAAGAAAGCGTTTACAATAGGGAACTGTGACCACAGGAGTAGTTGCAACACTTGGCATAGATGCACAAACAGAGAAGCTAGATAAGCGCAAAGAGACAGAAAAGAAAAAGAAGGATAAGTTGATGGGGTTAGATAAAGCAGGATGGGAGGAGGCTGACATAAGCAGCTGCACAAGACAAGATGCCTATATTTGTGCATCTTATATAATACTGTCCAATGTCAACAAAGCATTTTTATTCAATTGTAAATGCAACCTATATTTTTACTTTCACAATTATAACTATATTTAAATATATTTCTGAATTATAATTTCCTTGGCTACTAAAAGAACACCATTCATTAGATCAATTTGTATACTTACCTCTTTAGGCAAAATGCACTGCACAGAAATACACTCAGTTGGATTTATAGCCGACCACAAAACACGGAAATGATGGCAAGGCAAAAATATCTGCGCAAAAGAAAGATTCAACACAAAATTGATAGAAGACGGAAATTCCTATCATATCAAAGACGGTAAACAAATTACACCTTTACTTTACTTTATAAAATCTTTTGTTTCTGAACAGAGTCCTTGGAAAACCCACAGCCCTCATTGAGGCTGAATCCTGCTGTTTGTAGTGAATTGTATATACAATTTGGTGATTGTTTTTCTATGATTTCTGCGTGGTTCAAGATTTCAATCATATGTCAACCATAACTCTTGTACGACTTTGGACATTAGAAGGTTTCTGGAGCTGAGGTGTTTTCAAAAAGCAATTGTTCAAAAAAGGAGGCTAAATTTTATCAGAAATTGGCTCAGTATCAAAATTCTTGTTCTTCCCTGTCTCAGGGATCTTCTCCACCCCACGACTTTTTGAGAACTAACTTCTAATTCCAGCTTTTTGAACATTCCCGATTTTAGTCCCTCTGCCATTAATGGCTACATCTTCACTTTCCCAAGCCTCAAGCTCTGGAACCTCCACGTCTTTCTCACTTAGCACCTACTTCTTTCACTAAGGTTTTGGCCGCCTGCTTTAATGTTACCCCTTGTAGCTCAGGGTCAGATTTTGATTTATAATGCTCCTGTGAAGTGTCTTAGAGTATTTTATTACATGAAATGTGCTATACAAACACAATTTGTTGTTATAAAAGAGAAATCTTTTCAGTAGTCTGTGAAGAATGTTGCAAGTTTGTAGTAGGAATGAGTCCTTATTGGAAGAAATTTCACCTAATCTAATCTTAAATGTCAGACAATCAGCATGACAAATCAAAGATTGTGGAGGAATTGAGGTAGGGCTTGGTGAGGGGAAGCCATGTATCTATAACTGACATGAGAAATCTGACGTTGTATTGTTCAGTGATGCTGACAAGGGGGCAGTAGCTGATAAGCACTGGAAAGAGAATATACAATAGTTAGCCTGCAGTCCATGCCTGTATTAACCAGATGACTGAAACTGTGGGCTGAATCTTATCCTTTTGACTAACTGCAAATTGATTTGAGTTTTTTGGAGGGATTTTCCCTATGATGCCTAGCAGGTTTCCCTACAACACTTTACCAAAGTGCCTTACTAATTACTTGCCCTACCCATACAGGGTCCCTCAAGTCTGATTCTCTCCCCACCTTATCACACTCCAGCTATCCTTCAACAGATCAGCATCACTGGCCCCCTGCTGTCTTTAAAAGACGACTGTGCACCTGGGCAAGCACTGATGTTCTGAAGCTGTCATGTTTGGCCATTGGTGGAAATGGAAGATGTTGGAGTGGGAGGGATGGCAGCATGATCACCTGGAGGTCCTGCTTGAAGACATGGTGCAAATGGGAGAAATTCTCGTTATGGAAGACCAACAAAGGAGGCTACATCACCAGACTCTGATAGCCTAGACTGAGGTTGCTACCTGGGTCAGCACTGTCTCCATGTCTGGAGGAAAAGTCAATCGTGCTGTAAAAAGGTCCTAGACCTTCTCTGTTCCCCAGAGTAAGTGCCACACTTCTCTCTTCTACTTTACCCTCACATTATTTCCGCTTTTGCACCCATCTCCCAACAAGGCTCACGCTCTGCTGCTCTCACTAATACATACAATATCTTCCCTTACTTACTATCCTTTTCCTCCAACATTTCAAACCACTACATGGCCTTTGTATAACCTACTTAAACTCTCTGAACGCCTACCACATTCAATCACCTACACCTACGCAGACTGCTGTACCACCTAATTTCACCTCACTCAATCACTCCCCTTCTCTCATATCATGGATCTGTGTGTAATATTATTCCCCTTTTAAGGTCTTCACAGTGTTGGATCCTGCAGCCCCTCCTTCACTGGTCAAGTCTACTTATCCAACACACTGACTCTGGTTGCATACATTTTATTCCCCAATGCACACTTTCAATTTCCAGCACAATGGAAGGTGACTGTATTTGGCCAGTGGCTTCCACATCCCTCCTTTATGCATCGATGAGGATCTGGATTCTTTTCATGATTTCCTTCCCTTGAACCTCAGAGGCTTTACACTCCCTGTCAACATGAAGCTTCATCTGCCCATCTATTGCCCCAACCTCTGGTGTATGCAGTAGCAATGCCTCAGGTGATTATACATCATCTGCCCCTTGAAGCCAGAGTGCTGCTGACAGAGGCTAAAACCCCCAACTCACGCATGACCCACTTATCCAGTCATGCTTTACCCTACCTGCCTATGCAGCTATTTTTCTCCCCTCACGATTGTCATTGCCCCATTCTCCTCAGCCTACAGCCCTCAATTCTGATGAGTAGTTAAGACTTGGGAGCCCTCTGGCTCCCAAACTACCACCCAATCCCTTTTCCCCTTAATTTCTCTGGATGGATCTGACAGGCTAACTGTGGTCCATCCCCTGGTTGACCAGACAGCCTCAGATGAGGAGTGCCGTAGATCCCTTCCTGTTGTCTATTAATCTTTCTGATCCCATTAGCTCTACCCATATCCTGCATACTGCAGAGGAAGGACCCCCCCCCCCCCCCACCACTCCGAACGAATAATAACACTATGCTTGGAGGCCTATTTCCAATCCCCAGGATTGGTGTAGAAGGCTGCCCTTCACTTACTGTGCCAGGACCTGATGACTGATGGGTGTCTCCATGGATGTATATGATGAATATTCTCTTAAGACTTTGAGACAAGGCTGCCTACTTGCTGCTGCACATGCCATGTTTTTGTCCCATTGTTGGCACTCAGTACACGTGTGAGATTGATGAAGCACACTGCCGCACTGGAAGATGACTGATCCCTTGACTGAGGACTGTAGACCAGCAAGGCAAGACATGTTTTTGTGTGGCTGTGCTAATTGGCAAGTCAAGTTAAGGCAAAGTGTTTTTTTTTCTTATTCATTCATGCGATGAGGGCATCTCTGGCCAGGCCTTCACTTATTTCGCATCCCTAATTGCCCAGATGGCAGTTATGAGACAACCAAATTGCTGTGGGTCTGGAATCACATGTAGGCCAGACCAGATAAGGATAGAGTTTCCTTCCCTAAAGGACATTAGTGAACCAAATGGGTTTTTCTGACAATCAACAATGGATTCATGGTCATCATTAAATTCTTAATTCCAGATATTTCTGAATTCAAATTCCACCATTCAAACCCAGGTGCCCAGAACATTACTTGTGTCTCTGAATTAACAGACTAGTGATAATAACACTAGGCCATTGCCTCCCCTAAAGTATGAACGGTGTGAGCATTCAGGTGGCACGAAGTGCACAAGTGCTTAGAAAGCAACAAGCAGCTCTATGATGCAACCTGGTCTAATCTGTGTGCTAGATGCCTGTTCCTACTGTATCCTTTTCAACACTGGTTGTCAGTGCTTCCCGCAATGCAACTTCGTGCCACCTTGGTGTCCTGTAAGTGTTTCGGAGAGATTCTGTGATAGTCTTGAGGTATTGGTGATAATTGTCAGATGCCAATATCCATGGATGAGAGATGCAAGCAGCTGGTGCCTGTGGATCATGCTCTGAGTTGCTGTTGGAACAACATGGAAGCTGTTCACGATCAATATTCAACTAAAGTCACGAGGTATCTAGGTTCGAGATAACACAGTGTGGAAGTGGAGAAGCACAGCAGACCAGGCTGCATCAGAGGAGCAGGAAAGTTGATGTTTTGGGTTGGGACCCTTCCTCAGAAATTTTTACTTAGGGAGGAGGACAACTTCTTCAAGGTGGGCATCCTTAGAAAGGCTTCGCAGTGGGGCTATAATTCAGAGATAGCAAGAACTGCACATGCTGGAGTCAGAGATAATACAGTATTTCCTTAGGGAGGAGGACAACCTCTTCAAGGTGGTACTTAGGAAGGAGGATAACTCCGACTCTAGCATCTGCAATTCTTGCTATCTCTGAGGCACCTGTTCTAACTTGTTTGTTGAGAATTCTTGATGTCTAGCTTGTTTGACATGGTCGATAAGATAGAAGTGGAATATTTAAAAATGTCAAGCTGTTAATAAAGTGTTTAACAAGCTAAAATGTTCCTTAAATGGTAACACACCCCTGCTTAGTGAGAATCTCATCAGGCCATTCCTCCAAAGCATAAAAGACAAAGCAAGAAGCTATCAACATCAAGATAGGGGTCTTTGAATTTCTTACCTGTTTCTACCACAAATCTCGCTGTAGTCCACATTGCTCAGATACCTTTAAGATTAAGTTCCCTGTTTGCAAATGCCCATCAAGTCGTACCTTCTCCATTGGGCACCTGGAATCATTGCACACATTCCCCAGTTACAAAGTGTCATTGCCTGCACCTATTTAGCCTGAGAATGAGCCAGCAATATTTTCAACAGTAAGGGTATTAATTCCCTTTATGCCCAGTTGCTCTGCAATCACACTAGTATACAATGCAGATCTGTGATCCCTGTCTTTATAGCTGCCAATTCTCCCTGAGGCCCAACAGAATCTGGTTGCTTGGCAACTAAGGCTGTATTCCTCATGCCTTGCCCGTGACATTTCTTCAAAATATCTGCTGGCCAGCAGAATTGCAATGCAACCAGATTTATTAGTTAACAGAAACCATTTTCTTGTCACAACTTGCAGTGGTGAAGCAATGCTTCTGCTGCCTGAATAGGTCTGTGAATTTTCAACAATGCAGGCCGGCGAGTGTGTTCCTGATTGTGATCTTCTACTGTATTATCCTTAACTGTTAACACAGTGCATCACCTAAAGAAAACCCCTGACAGCAATGGTGACACAGAAACAGAAAAGCACCAACACATTGCTCAGTCCTTCATCTGATTTATTCTTGACTTCACTTGCCACCCCCAATACATCCAGAGTTAACAATTCTGAGCAACATACTTTCAAATCCGTCCACTGTGCAATGAAGTTCTTGTACAGCATGAATATGCATGATATCATGGAATTCAGGTCCTAAAGTTACTCATGCGTTTCTTAAATGAAATATTTGATACTCAACATTTTCTATGAAATGATATGCCATCCCAAAGTAACATACAAATAGGAGTAGGAATAGTCCACTCTGCCCATTCAGACTGCACCATCATTAAATAAGATCATAGTTGATCTCATTTTTCTAGATTCCTGCTGACCCATGATAACTTCTCAGCCTCTTGCTTATCGAGAATCAATCCAACTCTGTCTTAAAGCTGTTCAGAGATTGTACTTCCTGTACCTTGTGAGGAAATAAGTTCCAAAAACCTGTGTCTCTTTGTCATAAAATGATCTTTTCACCTCTCTCTTAAATGGGTGACCCTTCAGTTTTAAGTAGTTACCTCTAGTTCTAGTTTCTCCCACAATGGTTAAATGTGCTTTCTATGTCCACCTGTCAAGATCTCTCAGGATCCTGCATGTTTCAATCAAATCATGTCACTCTGTTCTAAATTTCAGCAGGTATCAGCCTGTCTAACATGCACTATATCTTAGTTGTTGGCATACCAGAATTGAAGGCCAGACTCATTTGAGGCTGAATGAATTTATTAAAGGTTTAACAGAAGTTCCTTTCTTTTGTACTCTATACTTCTATCAACCAAGCCAAGTATCCAAAAGTATTGGTACAGTTTATTCAACTTGCACTGCCACCTTCAAAGATCTGTGTACATTCTACGAAGCTTCTCTGTTCCTCCACATCTTTAATATAATGCCATTTAGTTTATCATTCCTTTTCATTTTTCCAATGAAAACATATCATTTCTCCACTTCTCAACAGTAGCTTTAATCTGCCATGAGTCTGTTGTTTCACCAATCTGCCTGTATCCTTCTGAAATCAGTGTTAATCTAATTTTTTTTGCATTTGAGCTTTTTTGATGGGCAAATTTTTAAAAATTGTTGCCTGTGTGTACAAATCTAGGTCATTTATATGTATCAAAAAAATTGACTAGGTATGATGGAGGCATTACACAGTTCACCATTGGTCTCTGCTCTTAGTTCCTCAGATAATTCCATATCCATGTTGTCACTCTCTCTTTAATTTTACTTGCGAACCTATTTGGTGGTCTTTACCAAACATCTTTTGAGTAGACTGTACAAATACTTATAAGCAATATTAATTGTGATACTCTTGCTAATCCCTCTCCATTATTTCATCAAAAAGAAATTAAGTTAGGCATACACAATTTACCTTTACCAGATCTGTTCAAACTTACTGGCCATAATTTTCTAAATGCCAATTAATTTTTCCCCTGTTTAATCTTTCTAAACATTTTTCCATGACTAATGTTAGACTGACAAGCCTACTACTTTCAGGTTGATTGCTCTGCACCAATATTTGCCCTCCTCCAGTTGATTGAAATAAACACAGTATAGCTCTTCCATTATTTATAATCCTTAATCAAACTAACACTGAGGTTTATCGATCCAGATCTTTAACTCTACCTAAGTAACAAAGCTGTCTTAGCCTGGGAGTTAAACCCTCCTCTGCAAGCCTTCCCCAAGCTTTTGTCATATATTTAAATGATTTGTATGTGAATATAGGAGGAATGGTTGATAAGTTTCCAAATGACACCAAAATTGGTGATGTAGTTGACAGCGAAGAAGAATATCTCAATGTACAATGGGACCTTGATCAGTTAAACTGATCGGCTGAGGAGTAGCAGATCGAGTTTAACTGAGACAAATATGAGGTGCTGCAGTTTGGTAAGGCAAATCAGGGCAGGACTTATACCCTTAATGGTAGGTTCCTGGGGAGCATCGCTGAATAAGGAGACTTGGAGCGCAGGTTCATAGTTCCTTGAAAATGAAGTCGCCAATAGACAGGGTGATGAAGAAACCATTTAATCATGGCTGATGGGCATTTCAACTCCACTTACCCGCACTCTCCCCGTAGCCCTTAATTCCTTGCGGGATCAAGAATTTATCAATCTCTGCCTTGAAGACATTTAACGTCCCGGCCTCCACTCCGCTCCTTGGCAATGAATTCCACAGGCCCACCACCATTTGTAATGGCATGTGCACTGTTCCCAACTGAATGACAATGGTTTTCACTCTAGTTGCACTAGGTAGAGGAAAAGGTGAGTGATGTTATGGATATGATGTCGGTGATTCTGTTTTTAGAATATGCAGTCAGAAACTCAGTTCATTGTCTAATTGGGGGTACGTTTAGTTAGCTCAAAGTATGCAAGTTTCTCATACAAAACTATTCCAAACATATCACAAAGACCAGAAGCAAAACCATATACAATTTGCAAGCCACACGGCATGTCTACAGTTCTGTTCTTCCAGGTGTTCAGATAATATCATCACTGAAGTTCGTGTTTATTCCACAGTGAACTTTGTTAATTAGGTGTTCTGTGGTGAAACATCAGCTGATGATGATCCATCTAATCATACTGTTGGCATAAATACACCAAATGTAATATTTTTAATGGACCTGAAGCCAAAACCTTCCTTCAGTCTAGTACTGTATTACTTCTCACGAATGGAAGCAGACTTATTTTTAACAGATGAATGGCCTATTAATTGACCAATTTAAACCCTAAACACAGACGTACTCATTCACAGGTAATAAACTATGCTTGTAGAACAATATATAATAATTATTCTGAAGCCATATGGTTAAATTTCAATCAGGATGGGAGAAAAGGTCCCATGGACTTGATGACTCCTGAGCTGGTGGGTCTACATTGAAAACAAGGTAGATCTGAGTCATGTGGTAGGAAATTGTGGTTGATTGGTTGCTGTATGAGAAGTGTTGAGTAGTTTAGCCTTGTATTCGTTGGAGTTTAGAAAAATAAGAGAGATCTTGACAGGTAAGATGCTGCTTGGATATGTCCCCGAGAACTTCACATGGATGATCCCTGGAATGGTAGGCCTAACATACGATGAACAGCTGAGGATCCTGGGATTGTATTCATTAGAGTTTAGAAGGTTGAGGGGGGATCTGATAGAAACTTACAAGATAATGCATGGCTTAGAAAGGATGGACACTGGGAGGTTGTTTCCATTAGGCGGGGAGACTAGGAACCGTGGGCACAGCCTTAGAATTAGAGGGGGTCAATTTAGAATGGAAATTAGGAGACATTTCTTCAGCCAGAGAGTGGTGGGCCTGTGTAATTCATTGCCACGGAGCGCAGTGGAGGCCGGGATGCTAAATGTCTTCAAGACAGAGATTGATAAATTCTTGATCTCGCAAGGAATTAAGCGCTACAGGGAGAGTGCGGGTAAGTGGAGTTGAAATGCCCAATCAGCCATGATTAAATGGCAGACTGGACCCGATGGGCCGAATGGCCTTACGTCCACTCCTATGTCTTATGGTCTAACTAGAAAGGGAGGTTTAAAAATAAGGTGTCTTTCATTTAAAATAGGGATGAAAAGTCTTTGTTTTCTGTCAGAGGTTCATTAATCTTTGAAATTTGTTACCTGTGACAGGATTAGAGCCTGGGCCATTGAAAAGACTAAATATATTCAAGCTGGAGGTACACAGATATTTGATCAACAGGCAATCAGGTGTTTTTGGAGATTGGAAAGTGTAGTTGCGTCTACGGTTCAGATGAATTGAATGGCAGACCAAGTTTGAGGGACCGAATGGCTTGCTGTGCACCTCATAATGCTGCTCATATTTCCTGTGATCTTTTGATTATATTAAGGACAGAAAGATATTTTGGAATTGTATTCTTCTACACCTGTGCACTAGGAAGACATTTTACATAACATTCCTTTATTTGAGGGTTTTATGATTGGAGGAGGGTGATTCACTGGTGTGGGAACAATTAAGTGTACAAAGGAACTGAGTAGCCTTTTATTGTTCTATGATTTAACTTATTGTGATACTTTTTGACTGTATGTTACATGAAAATTTTGCAACATATCACTAATTCTTATAATTGGGGTCTAAGTTTTGTGCTCCCAAAAGGTAATGTTTTGCTACTTAATGTAAGTGCATTTATCTTTCCTTTATTTTCTTTATCTTAAAATATTTAAGTGTAAATGATTGATGTCTGTTCCACAGTACCATTTAAATGGACAGAGGTACAAAAGAAGCGCATGTCTGCCTGAACAGTAACAACAGCATTAGTACTTTCATTTTTAAAATTGATTTTAGTAGAGCATTTGGCATTTTAAATAGGTCATCAGGGCTGCAGATCAGTTTCAGCAGTTTATATTCAGTTTTACTGCCTTCTTCACAACATCCACTCTTAAGGAGCTGGCACCATAAATGGCACCAACATACACCAATTCAACAGGGCCAGTTGTCCCTTGAGGACAGGTTTGTCATGCAATCACATGAACATATAAACAAAGAACAAAAGTGGGCCACGTGGCCCCTGGAGCCTGCTCTGCCATTCAGTAAGATCATGATTGATCTGATTTTAACCTCAACCTACATTCCTGCATGTTCCCAATAATCTTTCACCCTGAGAATCTGTCTACCTCTGCCTTGAAAATATTTAAAGATTTTGCATTCACTACCTTTTGAGTAGGGGAATTCCAAAGACCTATAACCCTCTGAAATTAAAAAAAAATCCTCATCTCTATTTTAAATGGTGGCTCCTTTACAATTAAGTTATGGCCCCAGCTCTAGATTCTCCCATGAGAGAAAACATCCTTTCAACATCCACCTGGACAAATACCCTTAGGATCATGTAGGTTTAAAGTAAGACATCCCTGACTCTTCTAACTCCAGCAGATGTAGCCTTTCCTAATGAAGAATCCACTAATTTGAGCTATTAGGAATTCTCTAAATTACTTCCAAATCATGAACATCCTTCTGTAAGTACAGTAACCAGTCCTGTATGCATTATTCCAGATGTGGTCTCATAATGCCCTGTATCCTCCCAACTCTTGCATTCAGTTAGCTGGACTGCTGGTTTATAATGCAGAGTAGTGACAACAAGTAGGTTCAGTTCTTGCACTAGCTGAGGTTAACATGAAGGACTCTGCTTCTCAACCTCATCCCTCACCTGAGGCAAAGTAACCATCAATCGCTGCCAGTTGTTTGTCTCTCATGAAAGACCATCCAGGACTATGGCAGCTTGACTATTAAACAATGATATTCTATTAGCTTTCCTGATTACTCGCCATTTTTACGCACATTTTAGATCCTGTGATTTATGCCTTAGGGAACTCAGATCTTTCTGCATCTCAGTGTTCTACGGTCTGTGATAAAATGCTTTTTTAATCTTTCTGCCAAATGGACAATTTTAGACTTTCACATGACATACTCCATTTAGCAAATCTTTGTCCACCCACTTAACTTATCTACATCTCTTCATAGGAATCTTATACCCTCCTCACAATTCACTTTCCTACCTATCTTTGTGTCAACAGAAAATTTAGTTACTATACCTTCAAGCCCTTCATCCAAATAATTAAATAGATTGTAAAGAGTTAAAGCCCCAGCACTGACCCCTGTGGCACACAATTTGTGACATCCCTTCAGTCTGAAAAAGACCCACATTCCTACTCTTTCCTTCCTGCTGGCAAACCAATGTTCTATCCAAACCAATACATTACCTTCAACGTCATGAACTTTTATTTTTCATGATAACCTTCTGCTTTCTGGAAATCTAAATACAATTACCCTTGATCAACAGCACAAGTTACTTCTTCAAAGTGCTCCAATAAATTAGTTAAACACCATTTCCCTTTGACAATTCCAGGTTGACTTTGCGTGATTACATTTAACTTATTTACATGCCCTGTTATAATATTTTTAATTATAGTTTATAGCATTTTTTCAATGACAGGCAGTGAGAATGAAAGTTTTTTTAAAAAAACCCTGAGCATCACTTCACTATTGCAGGAATAAGATCAGCTTAAGCATGTCTGATTTTTAAAATGAATAAGTGAAAAATAAATCAGGGCATTGGTCAGCGCATTTGCTGTTTCCTTTAATAGTAACTCACTAGTGCTAGATTTGTCTATGCAATCATTCATTGCTTGCCTGTAACCATCACTGGCAATGCTCAAAATGAGGCAATAATCTTACTACACCACTTGGATAAAATTGAAACCATATTTATCTCAGTGTATAAAGCATATGTTAAATGAATTTCCTTGAATATTTAGTTTGAGTGCAACATTTTATAGTTTGCAGAAATTGAATGCTGTATGTGCTAGAAGACTGCAGAAGGTAAGACCACACAAGGATCTTCTAGCTGCTTTTCATCCTGAGAAGACAGGTCCATCTGCTTATGAAAGGAAAATGGCAGCTATCTTTATTCAGAAGCATATCCGAGGTTGGCTTGTGCGTACTAAATACAACAGAATTAAAATCAAAGTGAGTGCTTTACCTTCCAAGCTATTTTTAGTTTTCCAGTTGCATTTTTTTCCCATAGAATCCCTACAGTGTGAAAGCAGACAATTCAGCCCATACCAACCTTCCAAAGAATATCCCACCCAGACCCACGCCCTTCCCTATCCCTGCATTTCCCACCCTAGATACTATGGACAATTTAGCACAGCCAATCCACCTAACCTGCACATCTTTGGACTGTGGGAGGAAATTGGAGCCCCCAGAGGAAACCCGCAATGTGCAAATTCTACACAGACAGTCACCCATAGCTGGAATTCAAACCCAGGTCTCTGGTGCAGTGGGACAGCAGTGCTAACCATTGTGCCACCCACAGTATCTCTTTGTAATTATTGGGAAATTCCTTGTGGTCATTTTAATTCTTCAAAACTGTATTAATGCTGCAGAGAATTACAAAATTTTGCATTTATATAACACTTCAATGTAGTATAACTCTGACCAGAACTTCACATGGCTGCAATAATTAAAGAAATGGAACTTGCACGAAGGAAGATGTTAAGATTGTATCACCAAATGATCTTGGAAGGAAGAGGTTTTAAAGGAAGTATTCAAGCAGGAGAGACAGAAAGGTTTAACTGGGAAATTTCAGGGTATGAACCTAGGTAGTGCAAAACACCACAGTGATGGGGTGAAAGATGCACCATTGGACAAAGCCAGAATAACTAGAATCTGGGGTAGTGGGGCTGTTAATGAATGCAGGAAAGTATTATTTAACACGATCAGACTATTTTAATAAAGAGTAGATTTTGATCTTGGGCCGCTTGCCAGGATTATAGTGAGCTTTGGAGTATTGAAATTGGATGGAAAAAGGAATGACAGCGTCATGGGACTATGTTCGTTCCTTGTAATTGCAAGGAATTCTCTTGCGAATTTAACATGCGATGATGTATAAATTTATGGCACATTTAACATAGGATAATGCCCCCAGTCACTTCACAAGAGGATTATCAAACCAAATTCAACACTGAGGGACAGAGAGCAGGCAAGCAAACAAAAGTTTTGTCAAAGAGTTTTAAGGAGCACCTTGATGATGGAAAAAAGAGTTGCAAAGCAAAGAGACTTAAGGAAAGAAGGCTCAAGGCTAAGGTAGCTGAGAGCACAACCAACTCTTGATCTGTTCGTTGCTGACTGATTTTTGGATGAGGTTCATTGTTGAGCATTAGGACCCTAATTTACATAATGAGAGTCTATTTTAAACCTCAATGCATAACACCTAATAGAGAGATTCCAGCATTTTATCAGCAGGGTAGCCTGCATTCAATCTGTACAGGCATTTGTTTAACTGCTAAATTGCTTTGCTTTGTGCTGTTTATAGACCAAAACATGGATGAAATGTGTGCCATATTCTATAGCCCAGTGTCACTGGTAAAATAACCTGTGTGCCATTGGAACCATTCTTTTCTTGTATCCCTGGAGATTAGGTATTAGAAAATCTATTTTGAAGCAGTTGTGCAGTGGCAGCATCTAGGTTTCCCTCTATGACCACCCACACACAGCTTCAATTTGATTCTGTGAGATCTGCTGGTCTCCTGTTTGCTAAACCTATTGAACTTCAGAACAAGTTACTCTTAATGCAAGTGCTAATCCTTCCTCTACCACAATGACTAATTGTTTTATAGCCAACATAATCTGAGCTAAAATCTACAGAGGTCAGGATAACTTTGTATGTTCAGGCTACAGCTGGAGGAGCACCTCATACTGTTCTGGTTATCATGACATAAACAGCTATTTAGGCCAGGAAGCAGTCCAAAAGAAAGAAATAAAACTGCTGTCCACATTCAAGAGAGTTCTGGCAGTCAACTCAATAAACACGAACTTTGAACATAGATACCTTGGGGAACTTTACAAGGGTGAATATGATTCTTAACACGATACAGATTCAAAATAGCTGATAAACCAGACTTTCCATGGAGCAACACAAAGGATACAGCCCAAATCAAGACTGTAGATGTTAGAATACTGTAAGATAAGGGCTATATCAGTCCCAAGAGCAGTTTGCTGGAATGTATCAGTCAGCTACTTCAAGCTTTCTTGTTGCTACCTCAGTATAGCAGAGTTAGGTTTAAGAATGCACACTTCATACATATGCATCAAGATGAAGCACAGGTATCGACTCAGAAAAGCATGAAAATTACAGTAGCTATGTTGTGCTTGCAGACATTTTTGGAATTTATTACATAAGAACCTAAAAATAAGAACTATGTGGATTAATGCACAAACAATTTTCTGTAAATGATATTATATTTCTGGCAGGAAGACACTGTATGGTTCGTGTAGTTGCCAGATGTGATCCTTCAGACAAGATTTCCTGTTTCAACATGACATGCATGTTTATTGCTGGCAATAAATTATTTTCTGTATGCTATTTAAGCTGGTGGTTTGACTTCTCTTGCGAGTGCCATTTGCTTTTCATGGAGGCCTTAATTCACCAAGGCAAATTATAAGCAAAGTTATCTACCAAGATTCTTGAAATCATAGCTGAACTATATTGCAGGAAATCCCCAGTCTTTTGGAGCTAATGTGCAACATGACAATCATAGAGCATAACCTGAAGCAATGCCATGCCAAATGGCCATGTGTGTGTAAATTCCTTTGCACTTGGAAATCCTGTCACTTGTGTTGTCACTAGTTGTGCCTGTGGAAAAATAACACTTTAGCTATACCTGTTAATATCAAATCCAGGCCTTTTGCATGTTTGTCCATCATTTCCATTGTGCTTAATAACCAAGACATTCATAAGAAATGGGTGAGAATATTATTCATCAGAAGTGATGACAAATGGGACATAAGGAGTGGAATATTATTGGGGGCCAGAGTGATGTGGGCTTTGGCAAGAAATGTGGCAGAATCATGTGAGAAGTCCAACACAACATATCCCGATGTCAGGAAAAATAGTTGCATCTTTTAACTAAGTTTTAAGTGTTGTAGTGAGATTTGTGCTAGGCAATAACAAGTTGCCTATTAAGGGTATTGTTGTCTGTTAATGACCTCATTAACGGCAGCTCTCACTCCATAAATGTGAAGCTTTTTATCTTAATATCCACTGTAAGCAAATTGAATGCTGAGAATTCTCGACATGGAAATCAAAGTGATACCTGATGATTTCAGCTCACTGCTTGCTCCAGACATTTTCCATGTTAGGACACAAGGCACAAATATCTTTGGGCATGCGCCATGGGCAGCGGCTGTACACACCTCATGTCCATGGATATTGGCATCACACAAGTGCCAGCAACTAAGAATCCTCAAGTCTTCTTTCTGATCCACTTTCTGTGTGTTTCTGTACTTCAATCCTGTACCTTGGGGTACACAAGCAAGTAACATTGTAATGCTGCAGGCAAGGACTCCGCTTGCTGAGGGACATGCATCAAATTCAAGGACAGGACCAGACTGCACTCTGGTCTGTTTGCTTGCTCTCATAGTGGTCATTCACTTTCACCTTACCTGCCTTCTTACTGCATCCCAGCATTGCCTTGCTTCCTCAGTCAGAGACACCAGGCTCACCTTGCTGTCTTGCCTTATCATTTAACACAGACGCAAAGCAAGGAAGCTTGTTATGGTTGTCAGCAGTTCTCAACCAAGTCAAGAAAGATAGCCATTGGTCAGGAAATCCTCATACTGCAAGTCAAGGGCAGCCTTCAATACCAGTCCTGGTATTTGGTCACGGCCAGTAAGCTGCTCGAGATAGTCAGAGTCAGGTCCTCTCTTCACATAAGGGGTAAGGAGCGAAATGCCAGGGAGTTCATCAGCCATCTGCCTTATAGTGGGCTATTTACCTCTTTGAACGAGAGGGGCAGGCAATTAAGAGAGATGAAAGTGGATGGCAAAGCTGCTGCTTTTGGTGCAGGCGGGAAGGTATCTCAAGTGAGTGCGTAGGCAGGGAATACGGCCCGGAGGGTTAGTGGTGTCAGGGACAATACAATCAGAAATTGCTGGAGAAACTCAGTAGCATCTATGGGAAGAGAGCAGAGTTAATGTTTCGAGTCTAGTGACCCTTCATCAGAACTGTGCTGTCAGGTGTTGAAGTGAATGACACCAAGTGAGGGAAGATGTTGCGGGTAACAATGAGAGTGGTAGAGAATGAGCCGTGGTTGGAGATGAGTACAATAGCAGAGATAATGAGTGTGAGATAACCAGAGAGAAGATGGTGGCACTTACCCTGGCAGAGTGGACTCTGCATTCTTCCAGATGGCTAACACTGCACTGACTTGTATGGTACTGTCTTATCAGGCTGGCATTTTTCAGTATCTTCACCTCCTATGTTTGTCTTGGGAAAAGAAAATCATAAAGACTATAAGATATAGGAGCAGAATTAGACCATTCAGCCCATCTAGTCTGCTTCAATATTCAATCTTCCCTGGTATGTTTCTGATATATTTCTCAAGTTTATTTTCCTGCTGTCTCCTCATAACATTTAATCCCCCTACTAATTAAGAACCTACCCATCTTTGTTTTAAATACACTCAGTGACTTGGCCTCTACAGCCTTCTGTGACGATAAGTTCCACAGATTTATCACTTTCTGGCTGAAGAAGTTCCTTCTCATTTCTGTTCTAAAGAGTCATCCCTTCACTCTGAAACTGTTCCCTTAGGTCCTAGCCTCTCCTACTGTTGGAAATATCTTCTCTAATTACTCTTTCCAGGCTTCTCGGTATTTTATGTTTCAAGCAGATACCCCCTCATCCATCTAAACTCCATCAAATACAGACCCTGTGTACTTGACTGCTCTTTATATGACAGCCCTTCAACCCTGGGATCATTCTTGTAAATTCCTCTGGACCCCCTCCAAGGCTAGCAGGTTGTCTTTTGATATGGGTCCCAAAGTTTGCTCACAATTTTCCGAATATGGTCTGACCACAACCTTGTACAGCCTCAGCACTACATCCCTGCTGTTGCCTTCACTGAAAGAATGCTATGAATGCTTTGACCTTCCTCACTGCCAAGTGGACTTGCGTGTTAACTTAAAGAGAATCCTGATTAGGACTCCTAAGTGACTTTGTGTTTCAGTTTCCCAAAGCCTTGCCCTGTTTAGAAAATAATCTACACTCTTAGTCTTCCTACCAAATGGCATAACCTCACATTTTCCCACATTGTACTGCATCTGCTACTTCTATGTTTATTCTCCAAACCTGCCCAGGTCTTTCTGCAACTTCCCTGTCTCCTCGATGCTGTCTGCCACCCAAACTATATTAGGGAATGTCTCCTATCTGCATCACCCTATCTACCAGGGCCTCCTGGTCCTTGCCTGAAGAGCAAGGCACCCAATTTCCTCATGTCTGCTATTTTTGGAACAAATATCAGGAAATGTACATGGCAGCTCCAAACAGTGTTTGTCCCGGTACACAACAGCTTTTTAGAAATGGCACCAGTACAAGGAATTCTGGTCAATTCCAATATCCTGGCAATGACAAATATTTCATGATGTGGAAGTAGTAGAATGAAGCTAGACGGGAGAGAGAGGTGCTTCATAGGGTTAGGCTAGATAGTTACTGAGGTGCATTTGGTTAGATACAGTGAAAGATCTCATTCAGTCTTTTAGGGAGAAACCCACCATAAGACTTGACCAAATTGAGAACTAAAAAAAGTGCATGATTCAGCTCATATGTCACTACATCATTCTGTTTTTTTTTCTGTTGACAGCTTCCCAAAATGAATGAATACTTCCACCAACTGTTGGAAATATAGCAGAATTGGAAGGAGTGGTAAATCAAATTGAAATTTGCTATTATTTCTTCTACTGTCACCTTTGACAGTCTTTATTCCTATCTGCTTTTTATCTTTGATTATCACCAACATAGAATGTGACCTGTAGAAACTCTCACCTTAAAGCTTTTCTGACTGGTACTTTTGCTTTCTGAAATATTGAGTAAAAGTCTGAGTAATTACAAAGAATTGTCTAAACTATCCATTTGCAACAATTATTGAAGGTAGATCTAATTAACTGAAATAGCTGTCTGCTCTGAAATGAAAGCACCTTGCATTCTTATCTTTGAAATTACATGCAGTACCATTGATGTAAATTATACTTGACATGGGCTTCGGCAACCTCTGAAACTAAAAGTGATATGCTGTAGAATCATGTCAATTTTGCAGTTAATACCAACTGCAGTATTATGCTTGGTTTCTGATAGCAACCAGGAAAAATAGGAGGTGTAAGCACATGAGGAGGAGGGCAGAAAGGTTATTTGTATCTAAAATGGAAGAACTGTTTATCTTCATTAATTTTCAAAGGAAAGGTGGAAACTGAATTAAATGCAGTGCTTTAATACAGCACAGAACTGGATGTTTTTATTGACACTAGAGACATAAAAACAAAGATACGCAGACTGCTGCCTCTAGATTTAGAGAGATGTTCAGTAATCTAATAGTTCTGTTTGTGGCTGTTTAAAAACAAATGTCATGAATGTTCTGTAATTAGTCTTTCTGGCCAGTCAGGGATTACACTAGTCTTGGTCCACATACTTTGAGCATGTGCATTCAATATTCCAGATTTTGTGATTCTGGTTACCATGACATCAAGCCAGATCATGTTTGACTGTTATAGGTACATTTTTTATTAATGAAGTAACAAAGAAGGTTGATGAAGGGAATACAGTAGATGCTGACTATATGGGTTTTAAGAAATTGTTTGATGAGATACCACATAAAAGGCTAAATAACAAAACTGAAATGTATGGATTAAGAGGTTCAGTGTCCAGTTGGAGAAAAAAATTGAGTTACGGACAGAAAGCAGCTAGCCATGTTGGATGGTTGTTTTTCAGACTGGAAGCTCGTGAACTGTGTATTTTCCCAAATGTCAATGCTAACATGACTGTCTTTTTAACTTACATTTAAAGGATTAAGTTCATAGAATGTGGAGTAAAATTATAAAATTTCTGATGATTCCAAATTTGGAGGGCAGTGAACAAGGTTGATTGGATGATTTTCCTACTACCGGACATTAATAGGCCAGCAGAACCTGCAGACAAGTCGCAGTTGGAATTTAATATGTGTTACATTTTGGCAGATTGGGAAAAACAATGAAGAATTAATTTGCATTTATTTAGAATTAGAATTCATTGAAATTCTAATTGTGGAAGGGACAGAGTGACACAGGGATACAGGTGTACTGATCTTTGAAGGTGGCAGGATATATTGAGGGAATGTTTAGTAAATGATTCGGATCCTGGGCTTCATAACTGGAGACTTTGAGACAAAAAACAGAGGTTACACTGAACATCTTTTAAACTCGGACTCTGCCCTCATTACAGTGCTGTATCAAGTTTTGATCACCATGTTTCTTGAAGGATGAAAGTGTTCTTGAGAATACAGACAAAGTTTATCAAAATGGTTGCAAAGATGAGTGTGGTGGCATGGGAGAGGTGAAGCAGGGAGGAAAGGGGCATTTAGTGATAAGGTTTGGTTAGAAATGATGGAGCTGTTCTCTTCATGGAGAGAAGATTTGACAAGTGTACAAAATTATGACAGTCTTAAATAGTTGCTTTTTCTTTATTTATTCATGGGACAAGAGCATCGCTGGCTAGGCAGCATTTATTGCTTATCCCTAATTTGCCCAGTTCAGAGCCAACCACATTGCTGTAGGTCTGGAGTCACATGTAGGCCAGACCAGGTAAGGATGGCAGTCTCCTTCCCAGAAGGACATTAGTGGGCCAGATAGATTTTTTTTTCCTGACAATCAACATTGGATTCACGGTCATCATTAGATTCTTAATTCCAGATATTTGTTGAATTCAAATTCCACAATCTGCCATGGCAGGATTCAAACCTGGGTCTCCAGAACATTATCTGGATCTCTGGATTAACAGTCTAGTGGTAATACCACTAGGCCATTGCCTCCTGTAAGGTAGATAATAAAAATCTCTTCCCCCTTAGCTCATAGTATAATGATCAAAAGATATGTATTTATGATTTTGAGCAAGAGATGCAGGAGGAATGTGACGACGAGCTTATTTTTATGCAGCGACTGGTAGTGCCCTGGAGGTTGCTTTCTACTTGGGTGGTAGAAGTGGAAACAATCAATAATTTCAAAAGAAAATTGGATGGACACTTGAAGGAAATAATCCTGCAGGATACAAAGATAGAGATAAGGTCATAGGACAAACTAGATTGCTCTGCAGAAAATGGCCTTGTTCTGTACCATAAAGTGTTCTAGCCTGATTTTTGCTCCTGAGGTGGCTAGCATGATTCAAGAAATTTCCTGACTTGCCAAGCATTCCTCAAAAAAACCATCTGAAAATAGCACGATCATCATTCTGGAAAGGATATGTGTGTGTTAGAGTTGGACCCACTGCTCCCAGACATAGCTGGTAGGCAGTCATACCGTCTGTTGAGTGCTGAGGTAAGATAGTTTAAAGGACTGTTTCAGTTCTCTGGGATCTTGTGCCACGTGATTCCTTAAAGTCTAGAACCCTTATCTCTGATTGTTCACAATATATTGCCATCACATTTACTCCTGACATTACTTCCAGGGTCCCGTTGCAACTTAATTCCAATCCATCTACCCCACCTACAACCCTGGCTTTTTAATACCATAAGACAACTCATGCCATCTACTCAACACCCATGACCCTTACACCCTCCTTAGCTTCATTCATTGGCAGACTTTGGGAGCTATATTGAGATGAAATAAAATAAAGTCTTAACAATCAGTTACAGCTTTCAGTATATTTAAAAAATAACACTCCTATTCATGAAAGCCCATTCAAGAATTGAAATGGTATTTCTGAATTCTTATAAAAACAAAACCAGCTTACACTCTTAACCTATTAAGGATAGCTAATTCTTTAATCATTTCTTTGATCTGTTGACCAAACTGTATCTGAAGATACTTACAACCTGTGGAAAACAGCCAAAGTCCCATAATAGCACAATGACAGCTCAGAGAAAATTTCATTAAAGAGCTATTATACATGATAGAAAATAGTTTTGTCAATGATGCGGACATCCACTATTTCAATTTTTTTTATTAAGGACTGAAGATTTTAATAGCATTATGTCATGACAATAGTGCAGATCTTATCCACCTTTACAAATCATTAACACTTATTCTAAAAATCTGTGATTTCCACTGCAAGTTAAGATTCTTGTCGAAATGCCATCTGTCTGAATTCAGCACTGAGTTCTCTACTGAGTTTGTGTTTCCCTCATTTGTGAATCACCCTGTATCTTTTCCCCAACTAGCAGGAAAAGGAGCAGACATCTGCCATTTTTAAAATGCATGGAATCTCTGTGACTTCCTGAAAATTAGGGCTTAGGACTCAATGATCCTGTTTTCAGTGTGCAAATAATGTTTAGTGCCCAGGAAATTATTTTTGCAGTAGGTACCAAATTCTGGTGTTCAGTAAAAGGCTCCATATGGGTTCATTTGATTCAATTACGTATAAGACCCCATGGGTAAGAATTTTTTAAAATAGGAAACCCTGCCACCTGAAAACTCAATGGAGAACTATTTTATACTTCCTGGGGTGTTGATTGACTGTAGATGGAGATTTCCACCCCTCACTCAGGAAAATAAAAGTCCCATCTTAGGTTGATTGGCTGAGACCCTTCTAATCAGAGCAATAAGAGAATCTGGAGAGAACAGGACTACAAACTGCCGCTAAAATTAAGTCCTGAATCAGATCATTGTGAGAATTTCACAGCAGGGAGGACAGCTGAGGCCAGGGGAGTGGGTAGCAACAGAAGGGGGTTGAGGGTGATGCTGGAGAGGCCAAAGTGGCGTTGGAGGCACTCATTGGGCAGATTTTGATGGGCAGTGGATACTTTTTTTCCTATTCATTTGTGAGATGTGGGTATCGCTGGCCTGCCAGCATTTCTTGCTCATCCATCCCATAGATGCCCTTGAAAAGGTGGTAGTAAGCTACCTTCTTGAACTGCTGCAGACCACTTGCCATTAGAAAAGGAATTCCAGGATTTTGACCCAGCAATAGTGAAGGAACAGTGATATATTTCCAAGTCAGGATGGTGAGTGGCTTGGAGGGGAACTTGAATGTGGTGGTGTTCCCATATGTCTGCTGCCCTTGTCCCTCTAGATGGAAGTGATTGCCGGTTTGGAAAGTGTTGTTTGAGGATCTTTGATGAATTTCTGCAATGCACCTTGTAGATAGAACACACTGTTGCGACTGAACATCAGGGGTGGAGGGAATGGATGTTTGTGGATGTAATGCCAATCAAGCGGGCTACTTTGTCCTGGATGGTGTCAAGCTTCTTGAGTGTTGTTAGGCCTGCACTCATCCAGGCAAGTGGGGAATATCCCATTACACGCCTGACTTGTGCCTTGTAGATGGTGGACAGGCTTTGAGGATTCAGGAGGTGAGCTACTCACTGCAGTATTCCTAGCTTCTGACGTGCTCTTGTAGACAGTGTGTTTATATGATGATTCCACTTATGTTTCTGGCCAATGATAAGCCCCAGGATGTTGATAATGGGGAATTCAGTGTTGGTAACACTATTCAATGTCAAGGGATGGTGGTTGGATGTTGAATGGAGGGCACTGATGGAAGCACAAACACCTTCTGACCTGAGGTTTGAGCAACACTACCCCAGCTACTGAACTTGTCCAGTCAGCCTGAAAATTGAACCCAAGCAGGAAATGGCCTCAAGGTGGCCATTGTTTGGCTGCTTAATAATTTCGTTTCAAGTGTAGGTGGACTTGCCTCAGTCCTCCCAGCACAAAATTATGGAGAGCTTAGGGTCGGCAGAAGACAGGAATAAGGACATTCGATGAATATTGCAGCTCCCTCAACATATGTCTACAAACTTGCAAGTGATAGAAGTAAGAGATAGTAGGAACTGCAGATGCTGGTGAATCTGAGATAATCAGGTGTAGAGCTGGATGAATAGAGCGGGCCAAGCAGCATCAGAGGAGCAGGAAGGCTGACATTTTGGGCCTAGGCCCTTCTTCTTCTTTCTGAAGAAGGGTCCAGGCCCGAAACGTCAGCCTTCCTGTTCCTCTAATGCTGCTTGGCCGGCTATGTTCATGCAGCTCTACACCTTGTTACATCAATGATAGAAGTAAAGTCTGCTCATGATTCCCTCATGTCCATTCCACACAAGGCAGATGTTGTATATAGTTAGGGGCAGAGATCTAGAGGATTGCACTCTTACTCAATATAATATAGAAGGATAAACTAGACAGTTCCAGGCCAGTGAAAATCGTGGTGGGAGAACGTTTAAAATATTAATGTAGCAGAAAATTAACAGCTAGTTGAATGAGTAACAAATAAAGGAGGGCCAGCAAGAATTGTTTTAAGGACAAATATTTGACTAATTGAATTTTTTGATGAAGTAAAGTGAATAATGCAACTGAGGGCAGTGTAGTTGATGTTTAGAATATAACTGTTCAAAGGTATTTGATGATAGGCTATTGATTCATCAATCCAAATAACCCAAACATTATGCTATCCAAGCCGTAATGTACACCAGGCATCTTAACCCTCCTCATTTGGCACCCTATTAACCTGGTGTCCTACTCTCTATCAATCTGGCATCCTAACCTCCAGAAACCCTAATACTACCTGTGTAATTACTATTTAACAGCGGCAGACAAAGTGGCTGCCAGGAGCTTTAAATTTCAGAATACAGCAACTGACTGTCTTGAAATGGGGTATAGGTTGCCTTCCCCTGACAGTTCAGCATTAGGATAGAACTGTCAGAATGGAAGTATGCTTCTCCATTTCTGAAGGATCCCTGATCAGGATCTCCTGTCAAAAATAAAAGGAGGAAGGACTGGAGTCACAAACTGTAGCATGAAAGCTACAACACCAGAAATTCAAAACTTATGAATTAATATTAATTGGCAACAATTACTGACTGATGTCAGGAGGTAATAGGACAGAAATTATTGATAACTAGATTCACAAATCATATTCTACACACAACAATATATATTAGATCACACACCAAATTCACTGTTGAAATCTGCAAAAAACAGCCTGTCAACATCTTATAGATGACTTATAAACAATGTTTTTGTATCTGTAGATTGACTCCAACGTTTCATTTTCCCAGTGGTTTATTGCGATTACATCATTGCATTTTTTTTTCCTGACCTTTTACAGGGTCTAATTTTCTGAAGGTTGTTGACGATTGTTAAACAAGGTTCTCACAAAGCTGTCTCCTCTTTGGGATTTAGGGTTTTAGTCTTCTCCTAAATATGCTTTCACATCATTCTTTCTGCTCAGTAGAATAAAGTTCCCAGGTTGGAATGCTGTTATGGATCAGCTACAACAATGCAGTTTTGACCTCACCCAAAGACTCAAAGTGCCTCGTTCTCTGTCTATTCAGTTTTTTAAAGTGCTTCAATCTATGCTACCCCTAAGAATAGTTGAAAACCCATTGGATGAACATGAAAAACAAAGTTAATTTTAGATAACAGTTTAAAGCATCTCAATACTCACTGATCCAAAAGGGACAATCATTGTTAAAGAAATAAAACAAGAATTCTTCTGATGGCCTATTTCTAACATGCACAATTATCTAAGAAGCATATAAAATTGAGTACAACTGATGTTGGAAATCTGAAATAAAAAGAAGCATCAGAGAAACCCAGCAGATATGGCTGCATCTGTGGAAAGAGAAACAGCGTTTTAAGTCTGATGTGACTCTTCTTTGGAACTGGAAGGGGGCTGAAATATTGCTATTTTTATTCTGCCAACAAAGGGCAGAGAGACTAAGTGCAACAAGTGATGATGGCACCTAGAAAACAAATGAAAGGGAGCGCTGGTTGTAATGCTAGAGTGAAGTCTTAGTAAAATAGGTGTTAATAGGAGGTGTGAATAGTAGAAAATAGATCCGCTTTTATGAGAGCATTTTAGTGGACATGCAAGAGGTCGCTGAAATGATGGATGATGATCCTTTGAATAGTGAATCCTTCTGACCTCATTTGAAGCTAGTTGGGTGGAAAATGAGCTCAGTAGGAAGCCAACCAGTGTTGTGGGAAGGAAGGGTGAGGCTGGGAAATGTGTTGCATTTGGCTGAGGGCCCTGTCAATCACGTGGATGGAATCTTTGGTTGTGGAAAATAGAGGACAGGGTAGTGGGACTGCTGACTAAGAATTTTCTTTTGCTTTAAAAAAACATTATTTTTTTAATTTTGTTCACAAAACATAAATTTCTGGATCAGAAGATTAAGTGCTATAAAGGTAGTAAGCTAGTGAAGATTGATTGTTAATTGCAATGCATATTTTCCGTTTCACATCAATTCATTTTCTGTTGTGTGATTTATTTCTCAAAATCAATTAATTATATAAGCTGAAATTACGTGTTAAAATGATATATGAAACCACACATTAATCTGCGTTTCACAATTTCTTTTACGTAATAAAATATTTCAGTGTGTCAAAAGCAAAAGAATTGCCTGAAAATGGAAGTTTTTTTTTAATGAAGGAAAATGCTGCATGGAAGCAAACATTAAATATGTGTGTAATTGGAATATGGCATATTTTATATATTAAAAAACTCTGGAAAAGATTAGTTATGAGTACAGGCAATAAAATGACACAAAGCTACAGTACATGTAGCTGATGTACTATATTAATTAGGTGTTAATTGGTTATAGGCTGGGTAATACCCCACCTATTCTAGTGATCACTTAAATTTCTGTGTCTTTGTCCATTCCTATTTGGGGAGAATCATGCAAATAAGATATCAGTAAAGTGTTGATATCCCATTTCCAATCATTCTTTGTTAATTTTTGATAACTTTTGTTGCAATGATTAGCATTTAATTCCAGTTTGCCAACTGCTGCTCTAGAGGCAGAAATAAATTGAAATGGAAGAGATTTTCAGTTGAAACCTCATTATTCTGGCGTTTTCCTTGTGTTTATATCGGTTGTCCATGCTGCGTCATTTTCCTGTGCAGCTTTTCCAGAGAGGGAGAAATGAGATTCCTACCAAGGATTTCCTTCCATCTAGGATTAAGAGATAAGGCAATCATTTGGGGCAATCCAGCAATTTTCCAAACCAGATATTGTAGAATATATCCCATTGGATATGTAATGTTATAGATATTTTTAATCAGCTTGTTCAGAAGTGTTATAATACACCTCTGAAGCAGGTGGGACTTGAAGCCAGATCTTCTGGCTCAAAAGTGGGGACACTATAAGTATGCCAGAAGAGCCCTTGTGAACAAGAGCCCTTCTATATAAACTATATTTAGTTCTATTCTGCCGAAGTCTGCTAAATGTCACATCAGATCATCCGGAAAACAGGCAATTTTCCATTTTGCACTGTCGTGGTACCAGCCAACCCAGTGTTTGGAATCTCCCAGTATGACTTGGAATAGTTGCTAGCATTTCCAGCATGTATAGTTCCCCAGAATTTAGTAATTGTCCTGTTGTATCAAAAGGGACAAGAATCCCAGCTGCCTATGTGTTAGATAATAGTTATTTCACGCTGACTGATTTTTGGGCTTTAAGGCTTTTTAACTGTTTAGCTGATACAAAATCACAAAAGGGATTAAATTGGATAAATCCTGAAAGTGTACGTAAGGATTACAATGTAAGATTTACTCCTGCCCATTGGTTGCAATATAGACAGGACATTAAATTTGTGATGGATGAATATTTATTACCATGATTGTTGTGTGCAGCCAATGCTCCTAGTAAAGTTTGCACATGAGCAATTGAAAAATTACCCATCTGAGTGGAACTCAGCAGAGTGCCTTAATTGGGAATTTAGAGCACAGTGGGAGTTCATTACAAGGGTGAGAGCTTATGGCTTTTTTTTGGTTATATCTTGAAAGGACTATATTCTGCAGTAATGAATACCAAGGGATAAGGCCCCTGGAGTATTTGATATTGTGCATCTTCCATTTAAAGGAGTGAATTATGGTGGCAGGGCTCATAGCTGTGGACTGTTCTTCCTTCTGTGTGTGGGGAACTGGCAACATTTCCAATGCCCAGCTGTAGCATCTGCGCAGAAGGTGTCTCCAGCTGCGCAGAAGGGGCTTCACAGCTGGAGCATCCGCGAGGTGGAGCATACTTTGAAAAGCGTGTATTAGGAGGTTATCACACCTCCAAGACTCCAAGGCAGGAAGGGAATGGGTAACAAGCAGGCAGAGCAAGAGGACTAGGCAGGCAGTGCAGGAGTCATCTGAGGCTATTGCCTACAAATCAGATATGAAGCTTTTGAAACTGTTGAGGGGAATGGTGGCTAAGGGGAAAGGAACAACAGCTGACTTTATTATACCATGGTTGGCTCTGTTGCACAGGGAGGAATAAAAGGTGTGGGAGTGCAATACTCACGGGGCATTCAATTGTAAGGGGAATAGACAGATATTTCTAGGCTGCAGATGAGATCCCATGATGGAACGTTGACTCCCTGATGCTAGGATCAATGATGTTTCAGAGCAGCTATTGGACTTTCTGGAGGGAGCAGTTGAACAGCCAATGGTTGTTGCACACATCAGTACAAACAGCACAGGTTAAAAAAAAGGAAGTGGAATATGGGGAGTTAGGAAGTAAATTGAAAAGTTAGACCTCAAAAGCAGCAATCTCAGGATTGCTATCAATGCCATGTGCCAATCCGTATAGAAATGTTAAGATATATCAGATGAATATGTGGCTAAAGAGATGGTGTGAGGGGGAGGGTTTCAGATTCCTGGGGCATTGGGACTGGATCTGGAGGAGATAGGACTGGTGCACACTGGTTGGATTACACCTTGACAGACTGGGACTGAAATCCCAGGTCAAAGAGTTGAATAGACTTTAGACTGAAATTACAGGGGGAATGGGAACTTATGCAAGGATTCAATGGAAGGGGAATCAGGACAAGAATAAAAGCTAAAAAGGGCAATAAGAGAAGTGAAATGCAGAGAAATCAAGAGCCAGGATTAAACAGTGAAAAAGAATAACAATGGGACAAGTGATGTTAAAAAGATAAGGTTTTCTGCCTTAATGTGCAGAGTGTTTAGAATAAAATTAATGAATCTTCGTGCAACTAGATGAAAGCAGATTTGATATAATCGGCATTATGGAGGCATGGCTGCAGGCTAAACAAGGCTGGGCCTCTGAATATCCGGGGTATTCAATATTTAGGAAGGCCGACAAAAAGAACAGCGAGGAAGTGTATTATCTCCAACAATGCAGAATCTGTATGAGTAGAGCTGAGAAACACAAAGGGGTAAGAAATATTAGTGTGTGTTATATATAGACCATAAAAACGTAGGGGTGATGTGGAAATGGAATTTAACAGGAAATTAGATATGCATGCAAGAACAGAACATTCGTAAATTTGTATATCTCTTCGTTGGATCTAATACTATCTCTGAGTTTCCTTGTGAGCCATGATCTGGACACTTTTCCCATTTTACTTTTTAATTTGCATAAACATTAGGCAACTTAATTTAGTAGCAATAGCATAGAGGAAGATTTCCTGGAGAGTATATGGAATGGAGTTATGGATGAATGTGTTGAGGATCAGCTAAAGGAGAGGCAAATGTAGACAGGGTAATGTGCAATGAAAATGGAATAATTGGCAATCTAGTTTGTGTGAGGACCCTTGGGGATGAGTGATCTTAATATGTTAGAATTCTTCACCAAGATTCAAAATGACGTAGTTGATTCTGAGGATAGGGCCCTGAATCTAAATAAAGGAAACTGTGATAATATGTATCAGAGATAATGGGAACTGCAGATGCTGGAGAATCCGAGATAACAAAGTGTCGAGCTGGATGAACACAGCAGGCCAAGCAGCGGCCTGATGAAGGGTTTAGGCCCGAAATGTCAGCTTTTGTGCTCCTAAGATGCTGCTTGGCCTGCTGTGTTCATCCAGCTCTACACTTGTTATTTGTGATAAAATGTAGCATGAGTTGGCAATGTTGGTTTGAGAAGTGCTACTCTAAGGTATGATGGTGGAAAGTCAACAACTAACATTAAAAGGGCATATGGGTGAACTGCACCTATTGTTCATTCCTGTTTGGTACGAAAGTGAAATGGGAAAAGTGTCCAGACCATGGCTTACAAGGGAACTCTGAGATAGTATTAGATCCAAGGAAGAGGCATATGAATTGGCCAGAAGTAACAACAAACCTGAGGACTGGGAGCAGTTTAGAATTCAGCAAAGAAAGACAAAGGGGATTGATTAAGAAAGGAAAAATAAGAGTATGTGAGTAAGCTCAGAGGGAACATAAAACTGATGGTGAAAGCTTCCATAGGTATGTGGAGGGAAGAAAATTAGTGAAGACAAACATCTTATGGTGATAAACATAGGAATTAATAATGGGGAATAAAGGCGTGGATGACCAACTAAATAAATACTTTGGTTCTGGGTTTACAAAGGAGGACAGAAATAATGTTTTTCAGAAATATTGGAGAACACTGGGTTTAGTGAGAGGGAGGAACTGTAGGAAATCAGTATTGGTAATGTGGACTTCACAGGCTTCAAAATCTCCCCTCCCCCGACCACATGCCAAAACCAGCCCAGCTAGTCCCTGCCTCCCTAACCATTCCTCCCACCTCAAGCCCCACCCCATTCCCTACCCACTAACCTCATGGCGTCCAAACCCAACCTGTCTGTCCTCCCTGGACTGACCTATCCCCTCCCTAACTCCCCACCTACATGCACCTTTACTCCCTGCCTCTTTGACCTGTCTGTCTCCTCTCACCCTATATTCTCTTTTACCCATCTTCTATCTGCCTCCCCCGTTTCTCTATTTATTTCAGAATCCCCTTCCCCTCCCCCATTTCTGAAGAAGGATCCTGACCCGAAATGTCAAGCTTTCCTGCTCCTCTGATGCTGCTTGGCCTGCTGTGTTCATCCAGCTTCACACCGTGTTAACTCTGTATTGGTAAGGAAATGATTTTGGGGAAATATTTGGAACTGAAGGACAGTATATCCCCAGGGCCCAATAATCTACATCCCAGAGTACTTAAGGGAGTGGCCCTAGAAATAGTGGATCTTTAGGAGTTATCTTTCAAGATTCTATTGACCCTGGACAGTTCCTACAGCTTGGAGGGTAGCTAATATAACTCCTGTATTTAAAAAGGGTGGTAGAGATAAAACTGGGAATTATAGACCAGTCATCTTGACATCTGCCGGGGGAAAATGCACAAGTCCATTTTAAAGGATCAATAGCACAACACTAGGAAAATAGTGTCAGGATGGATGAATTCAAGAAAAGAAAATCTTGTTTGACAAAATCTATTGGAATTCTTTGAGGATATATCTCATAGAGATAGTCACAGGGAGCCAGTGGATCTGGTTTATTTGGACGTCTAGAAGGAATTTTTCAAAGTGCCACATAAGAGATTAGCGTGTAAAGTTAAAGCGCATGGAATTGGGGATAGCATAATGGGATGGATTGAAAGCCAAATGGCCTACAGGAAACAAAGAGGAAGAACAAATCTGTCTTTTTTCCAATGGCAAGCATTGACTGGTGGTACACCATAAGCATCTGTGGTAGGGTCCCAGCTATTCACAATATATGTTAACGATTTAGATGAAGGAATATGATACCAACACATTTGTAGTTACACAAAGTTGGGTGCGAGGATGAACTGTGAGGAAGATGCAGATATGTTTCATTGTGATTTTGCCAAGCTGAGAGAGTGGGCAAAAACATGGCTGATGCAGTATAATGTGGATAAATACGAAGCTATCCACTTTCAGAGCAAAAACAGGTAAGGAAAAGCCAGGGGACTACAAACTGGTGAGTCTGACATCAGTGGCAGGCATGTTGTTGGAGGAAATCCTGAGGGACAGGAATTACATGTATTTAGAAAAGCAAGGACTGATTAGGGATAGTCAACATGGCTTTGTGTGTGGGAAATCCTGTCTCACTAACTTCTTTGAGTTTTTTGAAGAAGTAACAGAGAAGATTGAGGAGGGAAGAGTAATGGACGTGGTCTGTATGAACACAGACTAGAGGGAGAATGAGCCATTTGGGGATATAGAACTGGCTTGAAGGTAGAAGTCAGAGGCTGGTGATGGAGGGTTGCTTTTCAAACTGGAGGCCTGTGCCCAGTGGTGTGCCACAAGGATCGGTGCTGAGTTCATTGCTTTTTGTCATTTACATAAATGATTTGGATATAAACATAGGTGACATGATCAGTAAGTTTCCAGATGACACCCAAATTGGAGGGGCAGTGGACAGCGGAGAAGGTTACCTCAGGGTATAATGGGACCTCGATCAGATGGATCAATGGGCCAAGGAGTGGCAGATGGAGTTTGATTTCATTAAATGTAAGCTGCTGCATTTTGTAAAGGCAACTCAAGACACGATAATTACACTTAATGGTAAGGTCTTGAGAGGTGTTGTTGAGCGAAGAGACCTTGGAGTGCAGGTTCATATTTAGTTGAAAGTGGAAACACAGGTAGGCAGGATAATGAAGATGCCATTTATATGGTTGCCTTTATTGGTCAGTGCATTGAGTATAGAAGATGGGAGGTCTTGTTGCAGCTGTACAGGACATTGGTTAGGTGATTTTTGGAGTACGGGGTGCAGTTCTGGTCTCCCTGCTTTAGGAAGGATGTAGTGAAAATTGGAAGATTTACAAGGATGTTGCCTGGATTGGAGGGCTTGTGTGATAGGGAGAGTCTGAATAGGCTCCCTGAAGTGTCAGAGGCTGAGGGGAGACCTTAAAGAGGTTTATAAAATCATGCGGGCCATAGCCAAGGTCTTTTACCCAGCATGGGAGAGTCCAAAACGAGAGGGCATGAGTTTAAGGTGACAGGGAAAAGATTTAAAAGGGTCTTAAGGGGCAACATTTTCAAGTAGAGGGTTGTGTGTGTAAGGAATGACCAGCCAGAGGAAGTGGTGGAGGTTGGTACAATACAACATTTAAAAGGCACCTGGTTGTATATATGAATAGGAAGGCTTTAGAAGGATATGGGCCAAATGCTGGCAAATGGGAGTAGATTAGTTTGGGATATCGGGTTGGCATGAACAAGTTGGACTGAAGGGCCTATATCTATGCTGTACAGCTCTATGATTCTATGACTCTAAACAGGCAGATTATCATTTGAGCGGCTGTAAGTTAAGGAGAGGATTATGCACTGAGACCTGAAGGCAAGCAGGCAGGTGCAGCAGTTAATAAAGAACATAAATTTCAGCCTTTAGAATGAGAAGATTTGAGTGCAAGAACAGGGATATCTTACTGTAAATTACGCAGGATCTTGGTGAGAACATGTCTGAAGTATTGTGTGAAGTTTTGGTTTCCTTATCTGAGGATGTATGTTCATGCTGTAAAGGGAGTGCAGTGATGTTTACCAGATTTTTCCTGGGATGCCAGGTATGACAATACAATGGCTTTAAGAGATGTATTTTGTCCTGGTTATTTTTATGAAGAGAGGTTGAGACAGAATGGTTGAGAGCAATCTGTTTTAAGCCAATAAAGAAAACAGCTTGTGAGGCCTTGGGTTTGATTTCAAAGTTGGAACAATAGAAGCAATGGGGCCAAGCTCCTGCAGAACCAGGGTTTCAGTTTAACTTTCAGTAGTGGCTAGGATCTTGAAGCTGAATGTGGAAGCTGTTATTCCTTTCTTTGCTACTGCCAGAAGTTGAGGTTCTCTTCCTGCTGCTAGAATTGCATGTGAGACAATTCATTTTACTGAATTTGCCTTTGCCAAGGGGTGTTTTTATAGGCGGGGGGATGGGGGTGGTGGTGTGGAATGTTACTGTATTGGAACAGTTGCTGTTTAGTAGCTAAATAATCTGTTATTCTGTTAAGTTTTCCAACAGTGTTTATTCCAATTCTGGTTTTGTTTGTATCTCAAGTATAGTTTAAGAGTAAAAAGGTAGCTCAGGGGAATCCAGAATCAGGGGTCACTGCCTAAGTCTAAGGATGTGGGTAAACCATTTAGGACTAAGATGAGGAGGAATTTCTTCACGCAGTGGGTGGTGAACCTGTTGAACTTCCTGCTTTAGGAAGCATTTGAGGCTAGAACATCATATGATTTCAAGAAGGTTTTGGATAGGGTTAAAAAGTTATGGGGGGAAAGCAGAAACAGGCTGGTGAGATGCATGATCAGATGTGATCATAATGAATGGAGAAGGGCAAATAACTTACGCCTGCTCATATTTTCTATGTATTCTATGTTTTCCTATGCTATTCATTTGCTGCTTAAAGGCATCTTGTACAGCTTAAAGACGTAGTCTAGTTTGGCTATGGGAGGCATTGAGAGTGTTTTCAGGGATTTATGTGAAAGATTCAACAATGACTAACTATACTAAAAAGTTTAAATCAAGGTTTGCGTGCACTGCCAATGAGTTCTGGAAGAACTGGAGCAGGGAATAGATGTCCTATATTTTCAAAGGGCAAGAGCTTCTTAAATATATGCTGAGGAGGCAGTGAAGATACAGAGGGGACTATAACTTGGATGCAGTGCAGAAGAATGTTTAATAAACTCAACGAGTTGCCAAGGTGAATTAGTTGATTCTTAAATGATACTTTCCAACCATATTGGTGATCTGAATCAGTGCCCAGTTAATTATACTCCATTATACATCACTCAACAATCTTTTTCAGCAGGACACATTCATTTGCTTTATCTCACTCTTACTTAGCACTATGGCATGCCTCATCTCACCCACATCTTCAGCTGGAAATGTTGGAAATGCATATTTTTATGGATTTATGACGACTGGAAAATGGACATAAGATCAAGATGAAAGAGCAGAAGTAGGCGATCAGTCCGTATAGTCGGCTCTGCCTTCAGTGAGATCATGGGTGCTTTGATAATCCTGAACTCCACTTTTCTGCCTCAGCCCCAAAATCCTTGATTCTCTTATTGATTAGAAAGCTGTCTCTCTCAGCTTTGAATATACTTGAGAACCCAGCAATGAAATAAAGGTCAACATTTTATTTGCCACTGAACTTGGATGCCAGCTTTTTTATAATTTTGAATCAGTCATTCTAACTAACAGCGTCTTATGATATTACAGTGATGTCAAGTGAGTGACTTTGTTTGGCTATTGCTCTTACATTGCCCATTGCTGTTACATACAAAGGAAAATACCCAGAGTCAGCTCTGCTACTGCTCCATCTCCTTAACTTCAGCCAGACTTTACATGATTACAGGCAGAGCTATGACTTTCACTCCTGCCAAATTATTCCCCAGAAGTAATGTGACCACAGGTAATTTCTTAAACACACAGGTTACCATTAATGCAGACAACAAGTCACACTTCAGTTGAACTTTGTACAGTGAAACTGGGATGTACTGTCCATCCTAAGTTAATAAAATGTGAGGTTGGATGAACACAACAGGCCCAGCAGCATCTCAGGAGCACAAAAGCTGACGGTTCGGGCCTAGACTGTACTGTCCATCCAACCTATTTGCCAATACTTTGGCTTTCATTGAACTCTGTGGAGTGAAAACAAATTCCTTCTCCAGTAACAGAGTTTGAGTAGCCCCTGTATCATATAGCAAACTTATATGTTTGGATGTTTCCTTTAATAAAAGCGGGTTATCTTCATTTGTGACTAAACAAAACCCTTAATATCTCTCAACTACCTTTTGTATTTCTGTACTCACAGCACTTAGTAAGCACTTACTTGGAGTTAAAGCTGTAATCTGAAACATGGCTTTATCTTTCTAAGTTTCCTTTTCAGACTCATTCTTATGTACTCCAGTAAGTCCCCTATGTTTCCCTCAAAACCTCTAGCATTTTGAACATATGTGTCCACCTTATCACAATGGAAACACCTTGGCTTCTGATTTTCACCTTTACCCTCTGTACTTTTTGTTTTGATCTGAGGAGAGGAGATCTTTGAACATTCCCAGTGGTCCATTCCTTTCTTTCACTACTTGCCTTCCTTTCATTCCCATTTTTGATCTGTTTAGAATTTATAAGGGTGATGGAAAAGTAGTTTAGTTTATAGATTAAATCATAATCGGCAGCCATTATTGCCACCTGTCTAGCAGTTGCAATCTTTTGGTCCTCAACATGAGTTCTTGTTATGGAAAGTAGTGGAATTTTAAATTCCTCTCATAGATTAGATTAGACTCCCTACAATGTGGAAACAGGCTCTTTGGCCCAACAAGTCCACACCGCCCCTTGGAGCATCGCACCCAGACCCATTCCTCTATAACCCACATACCCCTGAACACTATGGGCAAATTTAGCATGACCAATCCACATAGCCTGCACAACTTTGGACTGTGGGAGGAAACCGGACCACCCAGAGGAAACCCATGCAGGCGCAGGGAGAATGTGCAAACTCCGCACAGACAGTTGCCTGAGGCTGGAATCGAACCTGGGTCCCTGGTGCTGTGAGGCTGCACTGAGACATCGTACCACCCCTCTGTATAACCTCTGTAATAGCTCTATGCATAGTTTCAACTTCTAATGTTCATATCCATCTGTCAAAATTACTTTGCTTAACCATTTTGAATTCAACATAGGGTTTGCACTGGTATGTCTTTAAATTCTGGAGCCTCCTTACTTCAGGCACTAATTTGTGCAGCTGATATAATTTTCTCTACCACAACATAATCCTCAGAAATTTTCTCTGTCAGTGAAGCATATATTTATTGTGCTTTATCTATCAACTTACTTTGTACAAACCTGTCCAGTCCTCTTTTGCCCAATAATTTTTCTACCATTTTCTCAAATGACATGGGTAAACCCACCAACATTCAAGTCTAAATCATTTATATAAATGACAAACAACAAGGGTGCCAGGTCTGATCCCTGTCGGACCCACTCAACATAGACCTCTTGTCAGAAAAACACCCCTCAACCATTACCCTCTGCTTCCTACTGCTCGGCCAATTCTGGATCCAGTTTTCCAAATTTCTTTGAATCCATGGGCTCTTATTTTTGACATTAGTGTCCCATGCAGGCCCTATCAAAAGCCTTGCTGAAATCTAAGTAGACTGCATTAGTAGCATTGCCTTTATCCACACATCTGGTCACTTTGAAAACTTCAGTCAACCTGCTCAAACATGACCCCCTCTTAACAAAACCATGCTGACTGTTCTTGGTTAATCCCTGCCTCTTCAAGTGTAGATTAATTCTGTTCCTCAGAATTGCTTACAATATTTTCCCCACCACTGAGGTTGGATTGACTGCCCTGCAGTTTCCTGATTTATCCCTTGCTCCCTTCTTGATGGTATCAAATTGCTGTTGTCCAGTACTCCAACACCTCTCCTATGGCCAGAGAGGAATTGGAAATTTTTGCAAACTCTCCTGTTATTTCCTCCCTTACCTCACTCAACAGTCTGGGATGCATTTCATTGGGCCATGGAGACGTACCATGTTTAGACCTGTCGGTCTACTCAGACCTGACATAAGCCCCCCTTTTTCCTCTTAATCTCTGTATAACCTTTGATAATCCTTGATATCCAAATTTGATGATGCCTCCTTTATTCTTTATTGGAACCTGTTGGCCCTCTACTCTACATAGTTCCCTCTTAAATGCATCCCATTGTTCTGAGACAGATTTACCTTAAAAGTATTTGCCTACTGTCCACTCTGGCCAAATCCTATCTGATCTTATTAAAATCAGCCTTTACCCGGTTTGGAACTTTGATTTCGGCCCAATTCTTTTCCTTCTCCATAAAGTTACCTTCTCTTTTTATTGCCTTCAGGAGCTCATTGCTTTAATCTGCAAAATAAAACATGTATACTTCCCAAAGCCCAACAGATTGAAAAATAGAAATTTTGCTTTGGAAAGAAATTAATGCTGTAGCATTGTAGCAGGCTTCGTATTCCCTGTCACCTCACTTGATTGACCCCATGGGATTTTGAAATTGGTCCAATTATCTGAGCATAAACTCTTGGCTAGGGTTGGACCTGCCAGTGAGGGTTTGCACTCAACAGTGCATAAGGAGACTGGCATAATTGTACAGAACATTTATTTATAAAGTCCAATGAATTGTTGCTGAGTAGAGACAGAAAAATTGTCACAGAAAGCAGCAAACCTGCTTCATTTTCTGAAAAATGTTTAGATGTATTGTTAAAAAAATGTTACAGCAGAAGACTAGAGCCATCTGTTGAACCCCAGGTTTCCCTTTATGCAGAAGGAACGTTGTTGATTGCTTGGAAGGAGATGACTTTCAGGATAAATATAGTTTCCAAAGTACACGAGGACCTGGAGGCAGATGGAAAACCTTGAGAGTTCTGCCAAGATAAAGTTAGACAAAATTGCATGTAGTTAATATCTGGGCACCATGTTTTCTTCCACTATATTACACACTGACTGAACGTTCATGCTGAGGCATCACAAACCAGCTCTTGCTAGGATATACAAAGATATGATATATAAACCTGTGGAAATGGCCATGGTGTGATTATGTCACTGACAAATGTTCTGGGCCCATGGTTTGAATCCCACTATGGCAGATGGTGAAATTTCAATTCAATAAACCTGGAATAAAAAGTTAACCCCATTGTGACCATGTAACCACTGTTGATTGTTATAAAAAACCCATCTCTTTCACTGTTGTCCTCTAGGCAAGAAAATCTGCCATCCCTACTTGGTCTAGCCTACCTGTGATTCTAGGGATGAGCAATAAATGCTGTCTTAGCCATTAACACCTAATTTCCAAGAACGAATTTAACAAAAGAGAGGGTTTCATAAGGTAAAATTGATCTGTGGCTGGAGAACACAAGCTAAGACCATTGCTTAAGAATATTTTTTGAAGAGAGGTTTTTAGAACATTAATTTACCTATCAAAATCGGTGGTGCAAAGAGAATCTACAGTAGCTTTTAAAACGGAATGAATAACTATTCTAAAAAGGAATATTTGGGAGGCTGTGGCAGGCGGCTAACTTGATAAGTCTTGAAGTGAGCTGGTACGACCATGATGCATCAACTTCTATGAAAATGTTATGTACTGGTTCTGGCAGCTTCATGGGCCTCTATCAGTTTTGTGCTGCTTTCATGGTTGTCAAAACAGTGTTATGATAAAATGGTATCCGAGAAGGAATCGTTTCTTTCTGACTTCTATAATGAATCCTGACATAGTGAGTTGCCTTAAAATGAAAGTATAATTATGACTGTCTAATATATATTTGCTTGCAAGATCCTATTTTGATGGTTGTAGATAACCTGCATATTGATGGCTTGGAAGCCTTTGCTGTTTATGAATACAAGGGGCTTGTGTGCAGGTATGCCTAAACCTACTTACGTGCCATCAATTCCACTTTGGGGAATCCTACCAATTTTTCTTACTCACTCGTGGGATGTGGACATTGCTGGCTGGGCTAACGTTTACTGCCCAACTCTAGTTTCCCTTGAGAGGGTATTGTTTTACTCCCTTCTTGTAGTCCGTGTGCTGTAAGGGAGGCTGTTCCAGGAATTTGATCCAGTGACGCTAAAGGAATGACAATGTATTTCCAATACACATAGTGAATGGCTGGAATGTGAATGTGCAGGTGTGGTGTTCCCATGTATCTGCTTCCTTTGTCCTTCTAGATGGAAGTGGTCATGGATTTGGAAGGTGCTGTCGGAGGAGCCATAGTGAATTTTTGCATTGAGTTTTGTAGATGGCACACACAGCTGCTAGTGGATGCAGCAAATGTTGGTGGATGTGTGCCAATCAAGCAGGCTGCTTTGTCCTGGATGGTGCCAAGATTTTTGAGTGTGGTGGAGCTGTACTCATAGGCAAGTAGGGAATGTTCAATCATATTACTGACTTGTGCCTTGTAGATGGTGAACAGGGTTTGGGGTTTCAGGAGGTAAATTGTTTGCTGCAGTATTCCTAGTTTCTGACCTGCTCTTACAACCACTGTATCCTTATTGCTATTCCAGTTCATTTTCTAATCAGTGATGATCCACAAAATGCTGACCCCCTCTCAATGAGCAAGCGATGGAATTATTCAGTAAAACCATGATTTGCAGAACAAATAATGCTAATGCTATTGTTTCAGCTCAGAAGCAACATGAAGCACAGAGGTCCAGGGCTATGATTACCACAAAAAGTGTGTGTTCAGTTGGAGAGGATCAGTTTTTAAGTGACAGCTACCCTTTTCCCAGCAATCTAAATCTTAAAAAGCACTCCTCCTCTGACATTCCAAGCTTTCTTATTATTTGCTTCTCGACATGACTGTGAGTGAGGGCAGGAAAGAGCATCCTTTCTGACTTTTTCAACTTGTCTTTGCCTTCATTAAAATTAATGATGGCTCCCTGTCCAATCATTGTCCAAAAATTCTAGCTTAACAGGATACGTGAATGCTAAGGATGAGTAGAGTAGGTCAGTGACACTCACGATCTGGCCATTGATTTGAAAAGTAAAGAGCTGCCTTTGCATTTAAACTCCGGTATGACTCAATGCCTTCAGAAAAAGAGAGAAACCTGCAGCAAGAATAAAAAGCCCTTCATTATATGATATGTGACTGTTGCTGTGAATTTAACTTGACAAAATGACAGTAATACTCTTTTCAGTTGATGGTACTACTGATAGTCTGTGAGAAAACTGGGAGAAATCTACTACCTCTGGCTTTTCTCATCAACAAGTCCATAAGGATTTAATAATGACAAAGTGTTATTCAATAAGGCAATTTACAGTTTGTATTGTTTAATTTACTCAAGTTGCAAAACAGTATATGTTCTAGTAACATACTGTGGTTGTAATTCTGTGACAGAGCAGTTAACAGGAAGCTCTTAATGTGAAATTTAATTACAGTCTGTAGACCATGGACCATCCCTTTTATTCGTGGTAAAACAGTATCGCAATATGATGACCCGCTTGCGAAGACGCTTTAATACTCCACAGGAACAATTACCATTAGTGTTTTCAGAATTAGAAGAATGGCTTGAAAGGAAGAAAAGTAAGTGGCATATCAACACAAATATGAGCAAGTTGAGATTTTCTGTCCCATAATCTTTATTCATGTATGATCAACAGCTGATGTCACATTTTTCAAAGCTTTAACTGGCTCCTGAATGACAGTGCATAGCTGACTTTGTGCCATGGATATGGATACTTTTTGTCTCATTTAAGATTTTGTTGAAGTTGCAGATGCATCACAACATCTTTAAACATTTTCTGGAATAAAACTGTAAAAGCAGAAGCTTAGTAGAGTAAAATATTAGGACCCATTTGCTGCTAAAGGGGGTGCTGGGTTTACTTGGGTGAGTGAATATTAACAGCCTCCTTTCAACATAACTGTATTGAAGTGATATTAATAATTGACATCTTCTGGAACTCTACAGATTTTGAATCCAGTGCCATATGATCTGATGTCACTATGAAAAGTCCTTTTGAACATCCTAGTCATTCTTACAGTAAAGATAGAGCCAACTCTTTACTCCACACTAGGGAGTTCAAATTTTATTACTGTTTGTTTTCTTCCTTAAAAGCTGAGTTTTTCATTGATACTAATTTAGGGATCAAAGTAAATTTGGAAAAGGATGATAATTGATTAATTGCATGGGCAGAACTGTGGAAAGGGAAGTTCAGATACGTAATTGTGAGTTTTCCAATTTGGACATAAGAAAGATAGTTCAGAGCATTTTTAAATGGTGAGCAGTTAGAGTCTGTGAATGAGCAGAGCGGTCTTGGGATCTGAGAACAGAATTCATTTAAACCCCATCATGGGCAGGTACATTAGAAATGCTAATGCATTATTAATCTTTACCTCAAATACAAAGCTGCAGAGGTTTATACTACAGAAATCTGGCTGGACCCAAATTGAAACATTGCATTCATCTTGGGCACTGTAGCTCAGGAAGACTATCCTGACCTTGAGAATGTGCAGCACAAGTTCATCAAATTGATACCAAGATTAAAAGGGTTGAATTATAATAACAGGTTGCATGAATAGGCTTACAGAAGGTTAAATAGTGCAAATATATGCATTAACCCAGCAATCCACAATGTAATTTCATGAAACAAAATGTGAAAATGTAACACGATAGAAAATATTCAGCACTCAGGCCATCCAGCAGAAAACTGCGTGATAAATGTTTCATATACAGAAATAAAAGTGAAAATGTTGTAATTTTGGTAAGTAAAAACAAATAATGTTGGATACTTGGGATAACAAGGCGTAGAGCTGGATGAACACAGCAGGCCAAGCAGCATTGGAGAAACAGGAAAGCTGACGTTTCGGGCTTAGGCCCTTCTTCAAAAAAAAATCTTGCATACGTACCTGACAGTTCAGAAGCTGATTAATCTATTTTGCATTTGCTTCATTTTGTCTGTTTTGTGGCTTTGCATTCTTAATTTGAGATTCATATGATAGATACTACCTCAATCCACTGGTGAAACCTGTTAACACTTCTATCATTGAGAATAAGATATTCGTTAAGTCTCCTTTTAAGCTGCTCAACTCACCAATTGCCTGGGCTACATGAAATTCATGTTGTATTATTGCCTACCAGCATTGATATAAATTCAAAGAAAATGTCAGTTTGAGTGCCAGTTTATGTCTACAATTAATCAATTTTGCGTTGTGGTTGAGAATCTGAGAAATTGAGGCAACTTAAATGTATTTTGTTTAGTTATCCCAATACATAAATATTTCAAGTTCTTCCCAGCTCTGAGTTAATGAGGCTTCCTTTCAATCAATAGATTTGGATTCAGACATTAGGACTGAAATGTTTGTTATTGGATCCACGCCAAAAGGTGATTTGGTAATTTTATGTAACCACCTCCCATGCTGCTACTGGCACTACTCCAATTCCACCATATCCAAGCATATAGCCATGTTTACAGTCAATATTTACTGATTTTGCTCCATTGGTTCAAAGTGCACAGTTTATGTGGATGGAAGACTTGAAGACAGAATTAGTCATTTCTTCTTTTCCACCTTCTACCCCTCCATTTGCTGATATTAAAACAGTAGTAGAAAATAATCAATAAACAAACAGATTGCATATGTTACTGAGTGATGTGCAGTACTTATATAGTTCTTTCCAGTATTTGCAATTGTAAAACTCGACTATTTTTAGAACACATCCTGTCATATCCTTTCTTTTTTTGGCATTTAATCTCCCTGCCTCTGTGAAGTTGATTTTCTTCTAGTCACCATCCATTCCATTTCAGGTAAAATCATGGATTGTCGCAATAAAATGAGAGGCCATTTTGCCCATTTTGCCCATTGAATTCAAGCTGGTTCTCTGTCTGACCAACTTGGCCAGTCCTATTCCTTTTCAGTATAGGTATACAGATTTATTGTCTCTGAGCACTTATCTTTTGAAAGCCAGAATTGGATCTTCCTCAACCTCCCTGACAGATAGCATATTACAGAATCTAACCGTTTAACTATGAAATGACATTGATTGACCTCTTCTACGTTGTGATTTATAGTGTTTTATATGTAAAAACTACAGCAACATTTCAATCCCCTGGATTTATCTACCGACCAAAGGCCCCCACATTTATTGTTTCAGTGAATTTAATTTGAAATCATTTTTGACGAAGTATTTTATGGTTGTATGTTTGTAAAATACTTGTGAATTTTTTTAACCTCAATATAAGTCATGATGAATGATGTTTTGTTTGATCACAGAATATGAAGATCAATTTACAAAGAGAGAGTCTCAGAAATTTATCAAGGGGAATGAATTAACAAATTTCTTTGAGATCTGTGACCATTACCCTTCCCAGCGTAATATTAAAAAAACCTGGGCTTTGATTAACAAAGGTATGTATGATTCTTCTGAGTTATTTCCAATTCTAAAAGAAGATAAGTGAATAAGTTTTTTGTAAGTCTGCTTCCATAAAGTTTTAAGCAATTCTTACAGATGAGTCTGGCCATGGAGACTTTAGATGTAAACCTAACTGGCTCCTTCAATAGGACAACAAATTCGGTATCAGTGGCCTTACAACATGTCACTTATGTTCAAACATATAGTCTGTCTCTGAGAGATAGGAGTGATATAGTACTAGTACAGGACAGCGATGACCATGAAAGAGGACTGAATTTGAAATCTGCCTAGAGCATTCCCAACTCTCACAAGTTGTCCCAGCCATATGTTAGGTTTTAAAATCTACTTGAATTGCTGCTTATTCCTTGGTTTTCAAGGAATAACAACTCATCTGCTCAAGTACAATTTGTATTTAAGTAAAAACGAATTAAGAATATTTAATTAATGCCTGATAACGGCATGAAATGCAGTGGTAACTACTTGTTTGATCCAACATGGTAATGGACATTCAGATGTATCTTTGTTCAACTTGGAGATAGACCTTAAGGGATTGAGTACACTGTCCTCCCAATTTATTTGTTAATGGGATTAAAATTTTTGTAAAATTCTTGTGAAACTTCAATGGGGAACAAAATGACAATTACTGATATTGCAAATGCATGGCTGAAAATGTAGAAAGTCATAACGCAGCTAATTCTCAAGAAGAACTCAAAGTTAGAAACAAAAATAGTTGGTCACTGGACCCAAAATGGTGACTTTGCTTTCTCTCCACAATTGCTTCTAGACTTACTGAGTTTTCTCAACAATTTCTATGTTTGTTCCTGAATTCCAGCATCTGCAATTCTTTGCTATTTTTCAAAGTTAGAATCCTGATGGCACATGTATGGAACATGTAAACAAAGGATGTGCTGCAAACAAACCCACCTTGAACGTTGAGCAGATAAACAGTGGTCCTTAGAGAGACTAATCCAAATACATCCCAAACATCTTTCAGATTGTATTTCTGTAAAGCCAAACAAAGCACAAGTGCTTGTCTTGGTCACACAAAAGTACTGAGGGCTGTTACCTAGCTGAATTTGATCCCCACTGTGTTTCCTCTGTGAGTTCCTTTGCAGATGCTATCTGCAGACCAGGCAGAAAATAATTCTTAAGATCTCAACCAAATGATTTGCACTGAGATGCCAGTTTTGTGCCAGAGGCTCAATTTTCCCTATTCAAACAAATTTCAAGCCTTAAAATGCTCTGAGCTCATTGTTTTTGAAATGTTTGGATACTCAACCAGCTCAACTGACCAAAGGTTTAAATCTCGTGTGAAGGTCTCAGTCAGTAGTTTTCACCTCTGCACCTTCAGAAGCTTTGTGAAGCTTTAGTGTTATTTCTTTATTTAGGAGCACACTTTATAAGATGCCAGTACCTGCTGACATAATTCCAGCCATGACACACCAAATATATTGTGCTGTGCCTAATGATGCTAATGACTCTTCTTTTAACATTGCTGACTTTGTGATTTATATATATTTTAATATAATTTATTTTAGAGTTTGGATTTTGGCATGTGGATTATGGTCTATGTGTATGAAGGGGTTTGATTATTAACTTGTCAGAATTTCTAGTGATATAATTGCTTAAAATGAATATGAGAGAGCGAGTCCCTGGGTTGACAGTAGGAATTTGTTTGCTTTGGGAAATTTTTTTACAATGGACAGAGTAAACATTGAGGAGTATTAGCTCGCTTTTTGTTTAGAATGCTCAGTTTTCTTCTTCAGGAAAACCCACAGTTTAGAAATCTTTTTGTTTTTCAGTTCACGGAAGGCCTGATTGATGTTAGATGGTGATCTAGTTTCTTTTGAAGAAAGGAAGTGGTTTAAAACTATTATCAAATTGGTTACCTCAGTGTAGGAATTATAGTTTGCAAATTCCAAACCAGAATTATTTGTTTCAAATCCTGGAGGAGTATTTTGAAAATGAGAAAGCCTAATCTCAGTTGTATGACTAATCAAGGAAGAGGCTCTGAAGTTCTCAGGATTTAGCATTGAAAGTAGGTAAAGACACCAAAATCCCACTACTTCATTACAAACAACTGGTGATAAGGTTAACGTTAGGGTCACCATGTCACAGGCAAAGGGCAAGGCTGAGAAGGGTACCCTCAGCCAATATGGGAATTGAAACGGTGCTGTTGGAATCACTCAGTATCACAAAACAGCTGTCTAGCCAACTGAGCTAACCAAACTCCTAATTGAAAGTAACAGTATCAAACTTCTGCATGCACTTTTCATACATTAGACTTGATCTTTCTCTGCGCCTTCTTTGTAGCTGGAACACTATATTCTGCATTCTGTTCAGTTACCTTGATATATTTACATAAGATATAATTTGTTTAATGCTCAAAAAAAACTCTTCACTGTATCTTGTATATGTGACAATAATAAATCAAATCAAAACCTATACAATATAATGGAGCAGCAAACTATCTGGTGTTTGAGTACTGTAGAGTGACTGTATTACGATAGATGGTATTGTATTTTTGCTATGCTATTTCAGATTAAAAGTAAATAGCTATTTGCTTTTGTATAACAACATTTCATTTAAACTTCTATTGTTAAAACCAAATCTGTAACATTGCAAGCTTATATTTCTGTGAAAGACAACCTCACCAAATTAAGAAAAAGAAATATCTAGCAAACCGGTTCTCAGTCTGGGATCTGACTTGTCCAGTAATAGCATCAGCTGGGATTGCAAAAATTGAGGGCTCTTGCAGGATTTGTATTCACTGGTTTTAAGGGGGTTCTGTGTCTTTCTTTTAAAATAAGAATTGCAAGGTGGTTCTGGATGGAAAACAGTAGTGTTTATTGCACAGAATTTGGAGGTGGCTTTTGTTAAGCATTTTCTAGAAGTAGAATATGTAACAGTGGAGTATTGCAAATCTTTTACATTAAACAGAGAGTTCAGAGATAAGGCTGGAACAACATAGGTTGTTTTCTCTGGAGCAGTGGCGACTTAATGGAGACTTGATAGAAGTCTATAGAAATATGAGATGTACAGATAGGATTGACGGTCAGGATTTTTTCACAGAGTTGTAATGTCTGACACCGAGGAACGTGCAATTAAGGTGAGGGATTGAGGGTGAAGTTCAAAGGAAATGTGAGGGGCAAGTTTTTTACACAATAGTAGGAATCTGGAACATACTTCCAGGAGTGGTGGTGGAGGCAGATATGATCGGGGCATTTAAGGGACTTTTGGATAAGCGCATGAATATACAAAAAGTGGAGAAACATGGGCCTAGAGCAGACAGAAGGGATTAATTTACTTTAGCATCATATTAGGCACATCATGGGCCAAAGGGCCTATTCCTGTGCTGTACAGTTCTATATTCTATAAATTGAATGTAGAATTACAAGCAGTATCTTGTAAGAACAAAATGCTTCAGGTGATATCCAAATTTAAAATTGGAAGAAAGGAAATCTGACATTAGAATGTCAGAGCTAGAATGAGCAAAGATGGCAATGAAAAGTCTTCAGGTGGAAGAAAAACAGAAGAAGGTAGAAAATAAGAAGAGAGAAAGCTAGAGGACAGCAGGTGCCCGTGAGAAACAGCTGAGGCAAATTCTGGTGGAAGTAAGCAAAGTCACAATGACTGAAGGGGGGATAGCTGAGGACCTCGTGCTTAACAAGAAGAGCATCCATCAGAGGGCATCAGTGAAAAATGATTGAGGAGGAATCTGGGATATGTTGGCATGGTTACCACAACTGCTCACTTCAAGTAGCAACCTTACCTTGATCCATTACACATACATTATCATGGGAACTGCACTTTGACACAACACAAGTTCAAAAGTGATTTAGTTGGATAGAAGCACTCCTGATAGGTAAGTAGTGGTCAGGTGATTTTTTTTTTTCTTTTTCTTCAATTTCCATTAATCTTTTCCTACCCACAATGTTTTAGGGCAGTAGAATTGAGGCTAGTGGTAGTGTGGTACAGTACTGGGATTTAGAATAGGAACTAGACTATTGTTTACAGATTAATGTATTTAGTATTTTTTAGTGAGAATCTAACAGAAGGGAGCATCTACCATATACACTTGAGAAAAAGTTGATCTCATGTAAAAATCGACCCCATATTTTTGGCCAAAAAGTCTTGAATTTTCCATATCTTTTTTAGTTTCTATCCATTAACAGTGCAAAGGCGCCCCTGGCTAGGAGCATGTATTGCCCAGAGGACAGTTCAGAGTCAAACATATTCCTGGGTGTATGGAATCACATGTAGGCCAGACCAGGTAAGGATGGCAGTTTCCTTCCCTAAAGGACACAGCTGATGGGGTTCCCTCGACAATCAACAGTGGATTCATGATCATCATTAGGCTCTTAATTCTGAACATTTTATTGAATTCAAATTTCACCATCTGCTGTGGCAACATTCGAACCCAGGTTCCCAGAACATTACCTGGGTCTCTGGGTAGGCCATCGCCTCCCCTTAGAGCCCGTGTAAAAGTCAACCCTAGTTCCTCACAGATAACAGATCAACAGTTGTGAGTTATCCTGTACATACCAGTAAATATTATGATGAGGAGATGATCGTGAGACTGTATAAGAGTCAAACTAAAACAACGGTAGATGAGAAAAAAAGAGGGAAATGGAAGAATTTGGCATGTAAATTTAGGATGCATCAGTTCAGAGTCAGGCACTTGAGGAATACAGTCATATACCTACGTGAGGTTTTGAAATTTCTTCATCATTTTGCGTAAAGATGATCCTCCAGAAAAACAAAACCTATACAGCAGTGTTTAAAATGTAAGTTATTGAAGTTGCAGAGAAGACAAATAACTCTGTCGCAGCAAGAGAATTTTGTGTTTCGGAGAAACTTGTGAAAAACTGGACAAAGATATTGAATCAACTTCAGGACAATGGCAAAACAAAAGTGTGCCAGCAGAGGTAAACTCAGCAAGTGGCCACAACTGGAGAAAAAAGTTGCTGAGTTGATGTTTGAAAATCATCAAAATGGAAGATGTGTTAATTGTGAAGCCATCTGAATCCATGCAAGAAACAAATCAAGGATGGATGGAATTTCAGATTTTAAGGCAAGTGCTGGATGGTGCACAAGGTTCATGAGAAGGCATGACATAGTACTTCAGCAGAGACCTAAGATTCCACAAAAGCTGTCTGCTGAACTCAAAGATAACATATTACTATTTCAGCAGTTTGTAATCAGAAATTGGCAGATTGAAGGCCACAAGTTATCGTGTATTGGAAAGGTGGACGAAATGCCTATTACTCTCGACATGTTGGGGAATCAAAATATGAACCAAAAAGGAGAAAAAACAGTATTGGTGAAAACCACTGGCCAATAGAAAAGTAAGTTTATGTTTGTTATTTCTTGTATGGCTGATGGTACGATGTGAAAACTGATGGCTGTTTTTAACAGAAATAAGACTTTGCCAAAGGAGAAATTTCCAAAAGGAATTGTCATCCATATGCATTTACGAGGCTAGATGGATGAAGTAGGATGTAGAAAATTGTTAAAGGAAGTTTTTGGTTTATGACCTGGTGGACTATGCAAGGAAAAGAGTTTTCTCACCTGGGACCTGTTTTAGCTCACATCTAGCGATGAATGTTGTTAGTAACATCTGATCACATAACACTGACATAGCTGCAGTTCCTGGTGAACTTACAAGTACTTTGCAACCAGTGGATGTTCGTGCCAATAAGCAATTTAAGATTGACGTGGAATAACTGGACGTATGATGGAGAAAAAACATAAACGAGAGGAGGCAGTCCACTGATCTGTGAATGGATCATTGATTCATGGAAGGAAATAAAAGCTGTCGCTATTTTCAAATTGTTCAAGAAATGTGGAATTTTGAGTACATTGGATGGTGCAGAGGATGATTATCCATGGATTGCCTTAGATGAAGAGGAAGAAGTGGATGATGGGCTACATCTAACTACAGACAACAAAGATGAAGAGGATCTGTATGATGATATCTGAATGATTCTGAAGCTTTTTCGGTGCTGAAGGTAATGAACGGTGTGATTTTGCAGGATTTTAATGAACTTTTATGTTTGACATGTTTAACATTTGTACATATAAATTAAAGCTTACTACCAGTAATTCATTGGTCCGGTAATTACTGGTACCATAATTTGTTGTGTTTTTCTTCTTTATTTGTTTAGAGGTCATTCGGCTTCTGCTAACAATATGGTATTTTGGACTGTAGCATGAATTTCAGCCCCTCAAAAGTAGTATCCATGTAATAGTTGACCCCATAAATTTAACCTTAAAAAATAGTCTATGAGTATATACTGTAGTTAGTTGTAAATCTAACAGAAATCTATTTTTAACTAATTAGTTGCTCGAGGGTAAAAATGGCACTTAATGGGGCATCATACTTCTCCCAGGGGAACGCGGGAAATCAGAGAGAGTTCAGCTGTCCGTGTTGACTACATTAGCAAGAGGTATGTCCAATTACAGATCATGTCAGAGTGTATTGATTATTTGGAGCAGCATTGGATAACATTTTCAGAATATTTGTAGCTTGGATTGTGGATGAGGTTGCAGACTAGCTCACTGAGCAGGTGTGTTCGATTGCAGATGTTTTGTCACCCTGCTAGGTGACATCGTCAGTGCATCTCCGGTGAAGCGTTGTTGTTCTGTCCTGTTGGCTATTTATATGGCTCAGTTTGCTGGGTGGTTGGTATTACTTCCGTTTCTGTTTTTCAGTGATTTATACATCAGTTCAATGTGTTTGTTGATGGAGTTCCAGTTGGAATGCCTGGTCTCCAGGAAGTCCCTGGCATGTCTCTGTTTGGCTCATGCTTTATGGATGCATTGTCCCAGTCAAATTCGTGTCCTTCTTTGTCCGTGTGTATTGAGACCAGTGAGAATTGGTCGCGTCTCTTGGTGGCTAGTTGGTGCTCATGCATCCTTATTGTCAGTTTTCTTCCAGTTTGCCCTATACAATGTTTCTCACAGTCCGTGCATGGTATTTTGTATCAAACACACTGGCTTGGCAAGCAAGTCTGCAACCTCAGCAACTGGATACACTAGGAACATCCAGGAGGTGGAAAGCGTCATACATAGGAACTTTAAAGGAGTAGTCACAACCAAGGTTCAGGCAAATAAATAGATAACTGCTAGAAGAGGCAGGTGTACAATGCAGGGGTCCCCTGTGACTAACCCATTCTCTAACAAGTATACTGTTTTGGATAATGTTATAGGGTGGGGGGATTGCCTTTCAAGGCATGGTGACAGCAGTATCTGGAGCAGTAGCACCACAGCTGGTAGTATGAGGAAACTCTATCATCAGCGGCATAGGTAGATGGTTCAGTGGCTGGAAAAGAGACTGCAGGATGGTGTGTTGCCTCCTTGATGCCAAGATCATGGATATCTTTGAGTATGGGTGGGACATTCTCAGAAGAGAGGGCGAGCAGCCAGAGGTCATGGTACACTTTGGTGCCAACAACATAGTCAAGGAGAGTGATGAGATACTGCAAAAGAAGTTCAGGGAGTTGGGTAATAATTTTCAAAAACAGGATCTCTAGGGTTGTAATCTCGGGATTACTCCCTGTGCCATGTGCCAGTGAGACTAGGAATAAGAAGATAGTATAGTTAAATATGTGGCTAAGGAGCTGGTGTAGAAGAGAGGCTTCAGATATGTGGATCGTTGGGATCCTTTCCAGGGCAGATGGGACCTTACAATAAGGATGGGTAGCACCTAAACTGGAGGTATCGATATCCAGACAGGGAGTGTTGCTCGTGTCACTCGGGAGGATGGGAATCAGAGCAGTAAGTCAGCAAGTGATATAACTGAGGAAGTGTCTGAGACTGAGGCCAGTAAAGTTAAGAGGAAGAGGGAAAGGTTACTGGACATTGTGGGGTCTTGGAGGTCAGAAATGTATCTATTTTATCACAAGGTATATGACAAGTAAGGCAGGTGAACTTAGAGCTTGGATTAGTGCATATAACAATGATGTTGTAGCTTTATTGGAGACTTGGTTGAGAAAGTGACAGGATTGGCAGCTTAACGCTCTGGGATTTTGAAGTTTCAGGCAAGACAGAGAGGAACATGAAAGTTGCGTTGCTGATCATGGAGAATATCTTCTACCTATATGGGTAGAGCTCAGGATTAGGAAGGATGCAATCACTTTGCGGTTGTACTACAGGCCTCCCTATAGCCAGTGAGTGTTAAAGGAACATATATAAGGTTGATACAGAAGGTGAAGTCAGGAGAGATCCACAGTGAACTAGTAAAATGAATACAGAACTGGCTTGATCATGAAAGACAGAAAGTAGTGATGGAAGGGTGTTTTTCTGACTGAAGATCTGTGAACAGTGGTTTTCCGCAGGGATCAGTACTGGGACCCCTATTATTTGTGATAATATATATGAAGGATGTGGATAGAATTTAGTGGTCTGATTAATAAGTTTGCAGACAACAGAAAAATTGGGGGAGCTGTGGATAATGAGGAGGATACAGTAGTTGGATATTTGGAAGAAGAAATGGCAGATGGAATTTTGTCCAGACAAATGGAAGGCAATGTATTCTGGAAAGTCTAATGCAGGAATGAAGTATACAAAGTGTGGCAGAGCTCTTAGAAACAATAGCATACAGAGAGATCTAGGCGTACAGGTCAGTAGTTCCCTGAAAGTGGCAACACAAGTGGATAAGGTGGTCAAGAAGGTATGTAGCATGCTTGCCTTCAGTGTTGGGGCACAGAGCCTAAAAATTGACAAGTCATCTTGCAACTGTATAGAATTTTAATTAGGCCACATTTGGAATATTGCATACTGTTCAGGTCATAACACCACCAAAAGGATGTGGAGGCTTTGGAGAGGGTGCAGAAATGGTTTACCAGGATGTTGCCTGGTTTGGAGGGTATTAGCTATGAGGGGAGATTGGACAAACTTGGTTTCTTTCACATGAACAACCTAAATGCCAAACATAATTGCAAACTAAACTAATCCCAGCAGCCTGCTTCTGTCCCATATCCCTCCAAGCCTTTCCTATTCATACATCCATCAAATGCCTTTAAACATTGTAATTATACCCAAATCCACTACTTCAACAGGAAGTTCATTCCACACACGAACCACATTCCATGTAAAAAAAAATTGTCCTTCGTGACTCTTTTAAATATCTCTTTTCTCATCTAAAAATGCACCCTATAGACTTGAAATTCTTCATCATAGGGAAAAGACAACTTCCATATATCTATACCTCTCATTATTTTATATAGAACATAGAACATAGAACAGTACAGCACAGAACAGGCCCTTCAGCCCACAATGTTGTGCCGACCATTGATCCTCATGTATGCACCCTCAAATTTCTGTGACCATATACATGTCCAGCAGTCTCTTAAATGACCCCAATGACCTTGCTTCCACAACTGCTGCTGGCAACGCATTCCATGTTCTCACAACTCTCTGCGTAAAGAACCTGCCTCTGACATCCCCTCTATACTTTCCACCAACCAGCTTAAAACTATGACCCCTCGTGCTAGCCATTTCTGCCCTGGGAAATAGTCTCTGGCTATCAACTCTAGCTATGCCTCTCATTATCTTGTATACCTCAATTAGGTCCCCTCTCCTCCTCCTTTTCTCCAATGAAAAGAGACCGAGCTCAGTCAACCTCTCTTCATAAGATAAGCCCTCCAGTCCAGGCAGCATCCTGGTAAACCTCCTCTGAACCCTCTCCAAAGCATCCACATCTTTCCTATAATAGGGCGCCCAGAACTGGACGCAGTATTCCAAGTGCGGTCTAACCAAAGTTTTATAGAGCTGCAACAAGATCTCACGACTCTTAAACTCAATCCCCCTGTTAATGAAAGCCAAAACACCATATGCTTTCTTAACAACCCTGTCCACTTGGGTGGCCATTTTAAGGGATCTATGTATCTGCACACCAAGATCCCTCTGTTCCTCCACGCTGCCAAGAATCCTATCCTTAATCCTGTACTCAGCTTTCAAATTCGACCTTCCAAAATGCATCACCTCGCATTTATCCAGGTTGAACTTCATCTGCCACCTCTCAGCCCATCTCTGCATCCTGTCAATGTCCCGCTGCAGCCTACAACAGCCCTCTACACTGTCAACGACACTTCCGACCTTTGTGTCGTCTGCAAACTTGCTGACCCATCCTTCAATTCCCTCGTCCAAGTCATTAATAAAAATTACAAACAGTAGAGGCCCAAGGACAGAGCCCTGTGGAACTCCACTCACCACTGACTTCCAGGCAGAATATTTTCCTTCTACTACCACTCACTGTCTTCTGTTGGCCAGCCAATTCTGTATCCAAGCAGCTAAGTTCCCTGTATCCCATTCCTCCTGACCTTCTGAATGAGCCTACCATGGGGAACCTTATCAAATGCCTTACTTCTGTCAGGTTGCCTCTCAACCTCCATGCTCCAGTGGAAAATGTCCCAGCCTTATTTTATAGGTTAGGTTATTTTATTTTTGGATTAGGATTATTCCACGGCACAACATCGTGGGCTGAAGGGCCTGTACTGTGCTGTACTTTTCTATGTTATATCTCAAACCTTCCAAACCCAGCAATATCCTGGTAAATCTCTTCTGAACCCTCTCCAGCTTGATAATATCCTTCCTGTAACTGGGTGACCACAACTGGACACAGCATTTGAGAGTAGGCCTCACCGATGTCCTATGCAACCTCAACATAATGTCCCAGCTCCTATACTGAAAGGACTGAGCAATGAAGGCAAGCGTGCCAAATGCCTTTTTAACCATCCTGCCTATAAGTGACACAAATTTTAAGAATTATGGATCTGTACCCTATGTCTCTCTGTTCTACAAACTATCCAAGGCTCTACCATTAATTACATAAGCCCTACCCCTGTTGTTCCAAAATGCAATACCTGGTATTTATCCAGATTGAACTCCATCTGCCATTTTTCAGCCCATTTACCCATTTGATCAACCTTCTTAACTGTCTACAATGCCACCAATTTTGGTATCACCCACAAACTTACCAACCATGCCTTCTATATTCTCAACCTAGTCATTTATATAAATGACAAACAAAAGAGGACCCAGAACCAATCGCAGTGGAACATAGCTGGTCACAGACCTCCAATCTGAAAAGCAACCCTCCACCTTTACACTCTGTCTCCTGCTGTTAAGCCACTTGTATATCCAATTGGCGAGCCCACCCTGAATCCCATGTGATTTAACTTTAATAATTAGAATACCATGTTGAACCTTGTCAAAGGCTTTACTAAAATCCAAATGAATGACATCTACTGCTCTGTCATCATCAACCTTTTTGGTAACTTCCTCAAAAAATTTAGTCAAATTTGTGAGGACAAAACCATGCTCACTGTGCCTGATCAATTTTTGCCACTCCAAATGTCCATAAATCCTAAGTTTTTTAATCACCTCCAACAATTTACTCACAGCCGAAGTCAGAGACGCAGGCCTATAGTTCCCCAGTTTCCCCTTACAACCTTTCTTAAACAAAGGTACAACATTCACCATCCTCCAGTCATCAGGCACCTCACCCATAGTTACAGATGGTGCAAATATTTCTGCAAGGGGTCTCATATTTTCCTCCATTACTTCCCGCATCTTTCTGGGATACATTAGATCAGGTTCTGGAGATTTATTCCTCTTTATATTCTGTAAAACCTCCTAAACTTCCTCTTCTGTCATGTGAACTTTTAAAGGAGATGTGAGAGCCACTCTGCGGGTGGCAAATGATTTTGATTGATTGACTTTATTGTCATGTATACCAAAATACAGCGAAAAGCTTTGTTTACGAGGGGTACGGGCAGATCACAGAAAGCAAAGGATGTACAGATCAAAAACTCTTAGAGCCATACAGGTTATATTGCAGGTTAGATTATTTGAGGCTGGAGTCTGTTCAACAGTCTGATAATGACCAGAAAGTAGCTGTTCCTGAACCTGTTTGTGTGTGCTCAGGCTTCTGTATCTTCTGCCTGGTGAAAGAGGCGGTAGGAGATAATTACCAAGGTGCGATGGGTCTTTGATGATGTTGGCGACCTTTCTGTGGCAGTGAGTTGTGTAAATAGAGTCCATGGATGGAGGATTGGCCTCCATGATGGTCTGGGCTGTGCACACAACCTTTTGTAGTTTCTGACAGCCCTGGGCAGATCAGTTGCCATTTCTGGCCATTATGCACCTGGACAGTAGGCTTTCAATGGTGCATGTGTAGAAATTGGTGAGGGACCTTATGGACATGCCATATTTCCTCTGCTGCCTGAGGAAGAAGAGGCGTTGTTGTGCCTGGAATGTGCTGCAAGAGGAGGTTGTAGAAGCAGATACAATCGTAACGTTTAAGAGGCATCTGGACAGATATATGAATAGGCAGGAATTAGAGGGATATGGACTGCATAGAGTTAAAAGGTTTTTAGATGAGAAGGGTGTTATGTGTCAGCGCAGGCTTGGTGAGCTGAATGGCTTGTACCTGTGCTATACTGTTCTTTACTAACAGTGGAAAGGGACACAGAATCACGGGGACGTAAAAATCCTGGACTCCAAAGAGATTGGGAACATAAGGAATATGAATTGGCCAAAGAAATGCTTAAAGTAAAGAAAGAAGGTGGTAGTAATGTTTTGAATGATGATTCGGATTCCAGTAATAGATTCTATTTAACGAAGAATTTATGTTCAGATCCCAGACATAGAGTATAGTGTTAAAAGGTATTGTACTTCATTTGTGAAAGTAGCTAGAGACATGAAGTAGTCAAAAAATGTTGGACCTTAAAATAAAAGCAGAAATTGTTGGAGAAACTGAGCAGGTCTGGCAGCATCTGTGGAGAGAAAGCAGAATTAATGTTTTGAGCTCAGTTTCTATTCTTCAGAGAGCTGATAGTAGCCTGGAAAAGGTGGTATTTATGCTGATGATATGGGGTTGTGGCTCGGGATTGTGGTGGAGGTTGCTGGTTTGAGCAGTAGGTAGAGACAGAGCCCAGAGAGCAAGAAAGAAAGGTAGACAAAAGAGTGGTTGTTAGTAAACCTGGGAAAGGAAAAGACTAGTAATGGGTCCAATGAATAAGTGAAAATGGGTTGGAAAGCAGCTCACGTCATGACAGGTCTTGGGGTGTGGTATAGGTGAAGGACAGGGAATAGGTATTCAGGCTCTGAAATGATTGAATTTGATGTTGAGTCCTGAAAGCTGTAGCTTAAGTAGCCAAAACATGTTGGACCTTGATGTTGCAGAGTGTTTTGACAGCTGTCATAAATCTGTCATCTGCATATGCCTGTTTGTCAAAAGAACAATCTAAACTGGCAATGCTTGATGTTTATAAATATTTTTAATCATCCCACCCAGGGATGTTCAGACATACCTGTGCAGAAGGTGGGACTTGAAACCAAATCTTCTAGCAGAGAGGAAGGGGCACTACTACGGTACAACAAAAGCCTCCACCATCAATGCTCATGAGCTTGTGCAAGGATTTTACTAGCAGTGTCCAGGGCTTTGAGGAAGCATCAACACTGAATCCTGGAGACCCTACCAGCTCTGATACTCAAATGTGTGGGATTGGAGGTGGCTGAAGTCTTCACTCCAACTGTTGTACAGATGGGCGAGGGAGAAATGCTGCAGGCTACAGGCACTCAGCAAGAAATGCAAAGGCAGGAGCAGCAACAGATGGTCATACAAAAAGCATTTTCCCTTGTAGCTGAGAAGCTGGTGCAATACAACTAAAACTGTGATCCACTAGCTGTCATTGCTCAGAGGCTGGAAAAATATAACCAGTCCAGTGACTATCTGTCTGTGACAGGTATGGAGGATGCTATCTTGTTTGTGATATGTGTAAATGATCTGGAGGAAGGTGTAGGTGGTCTGATCAGCAAGTTTGCTGATGACACGAAGATTGGTGGAGTAGCTGATAGTGAAGGGGACTGTCAGAAATTACAGCAGAATATAGATAGACTGGAGAGTTGGGCAGATAAATGGCAGATGGAGTTCAATCCGGGCAAATGCGAGGTGATGCATTTTGGAAGATCAAATTCAAGGGCGAACTATACAGTAAATGGAAAAGTCCTAGGGAAAATTGATGAACAGAGAGATCTGGGTGTTCAGGTCCATTGTTCCCTGAAGGTGACAACGCAGGTCAATAGGGTGGCCAAGAAGCCATACGGTATGCTTCCCTTCACTGGGCGGGGTATTGAGTACAAGAGTTGGCAGGTCATGTTGCAGTTGTATAGGACTTTGGTTTGGCCACATTTGGAGTACTGTGTACAGTTCTGGTCACCACTTTACCAAAAGGATGTGGATGCTTTGGAGATGGTGCAGAGGAGGTTCACCAGAATGTTGCCTGGTATGGAGGGTGCTAGCTATGAAGAGAGGTTGAATAGATTAGGATTATTTTCATTAGAAAGACGGAGATTGAGGGGGGACCTGATTGAGGTCTACAAAATCATGAGGGGTATAGACAGGGTGGATAGCAAAAAGCTTTTTCCCAGAGTGGGGGACTCAATTACTAGGGGTCATGAGTTCAAAGTGAGAAGAGGAAAGTTTAAGGGAGATATGCGTGGAAAGTTCTTTACACAGAGGGTGGTAGGCGCCTGGAACTCGTTGCCAGTGGAGGTGGTAGACGCAGACACGTTAGCATCTTTTAAGATATATTTGGACAGGTACATGGATGGGCAGGGAGCAAATGGACACAGACCGTTAGAAAATAGATGGCAGGTTAGACAGAGGATCTTGATCGGTGCAGGCTTGGAGGGCCGAAGGGCCTGTTCCTGTGCTGTAGGTTTCTTTGTTTCTTTGTTTGTTTCTTTGTCTGCCTCTTTGGAAGGGTTAGCAGTGGCCATGGAATCACAGGTTGAGCCCCTTCAAGGACTCCTTAATGAAATGTGACCTGATGAAGCCTTAATTCCACCACTGCTATAAGCTGCATGGGTGAAGCCTTGCTGATTGAGCAAAGCCAACCTCTTAAGTCATGATTGGTAACTATTGAAGAGAATGTTTTGTGGTAGAAGCAGAATTGAAAATTTTGCAGTAAACATTTATATACTTGAGAATCAGCAGCCTTCAAAATTACTGATATGCAGTGGGTGAAGTCTGTGCTAGAGCTTTTTCTTTGTTTTTACTTAAAAACTTTGCCCCAGTTTTTTTCACCTTTTATTTCATTTCAATTTAATAGGTGTTTGTGCAGGAATTTCCCATTATCCAAGTTCAATAATTGCTCATTGAAAAGTATTTCACCCAAAACCTGTTTCATGAACTACATAAAGAATGCAGTTCAGAATGTGCATTTAATCCTCTATGAACTGATATTTTTTCTTTGTTGCTTTCTAGTTTTAGTTTTCTCTCATCCTTTCTGTATTACTTACTTGTAATAATTGTAATTGTTGACAGCTTTGTTGCGGATATGGTATTCGGATAGTATGGAATTAAGGACAATTCAAAATAGGCAGAAATTATAGAATCATATATAAAATTGAAATTCAGAAATAGGCATCTTTGTTCAGTCAGTAAGCACCATGTCTTTTTACTTTACATGAGCTATTTTTCTCATCTCACATTTGGGGGCAGCATGGTGGCTCATTGGTTAGTACTCACAGTGTCAGGGACCCAGGTTCAATTCCACCCTCAGGCAACTGTCTATGTGGAGTTTGCACAACTCTCCATATCTGTGTGGGTTTTCTCTGGAAGCTCCAGTTTCCTCCCACAGCCGAAAGATATGTAGGGTAGGTGGATTACCCATGCTAAATTGCCCATAATGTTGAGGGATGTGTAGATTAGGTGGGTTTTAGGGGGATGGGTCTGGGACAGATAGTCTGAGGGTCAATGTGGACTTGTTGGGCTAATGGACCTGTTTCCACACTGTAGGGATTTTATGATTTCTGGTTATTTCCTGATTTTTTTTTCATTTTTCTTCTGTCAAGAAGCTTCTAAACTCCCCTTTAAAATGGGTAAATGGATCATTCTTCAGCAAAGGGCTTAGACTTTCACAATGAAGAAGAGAATGTTTTGACCCCAAATGGCACTTATCATTGTTGTGGGCCAGGAATTGTGTTGGCTCAATTCCCCATTCCTGTGTAATATGGGCATTGCAGGAGTATGCAACCTGAAATGTGCAGCATAGCATAAATACTGTATATTTTATATTATTCAGTACTTTTGATTGTGAGCTGTAATAGGAAAAGGACTGTTTTAAAAATTAAGGATTCTGGAAAGGATTATCGTTTTAAAACAAGTTACTTGACACTCATTTTCGGTGTTTTTCCACTGATGTTAATTTCAAGCAGTGGAGAAAGTTATTAAAGACAAGCAGGAGGAGAGTGTGCATGAATGGAGATTCAGCCAGCAATAAGTAGCTCATTCTCCATGAAGTGGTAACCAGTTGTAGATGACAAAGGCCTTCTGCCTGCCAACAACTATGTGATTAGCTCCCAGGTAGATGAACATCTTGTAGATGTGAATGTTTGGATCAGAAGCCATCAGACCTCTGAGAAGGAAGGAGCTGCCCCTTATCCCTGCACAAAAGCACCTCAAGCCTGAGAAAATCGTATTAATTTGCACTCCTCAATTTTTGTAAGCTATTACTGTTAACCTTAAGTCATAGACTTCATAAATGTGAGCTCATTGCCCTGTGTATGCTCCAAGCAAATGAACGTACATGGATAAGGAAAATTGGTTAGCAGGTCTGAAGCTAAAAGGATCATCTCAACAGTTCTGTGGACAAGGACCATTGACTGCTTTCCCAGTCTTTCTCTCCATCCATGATACCCATTTAGCATCATCTGCCTGTATAAAGGAGGAGTGTATAAGGAGTTAGAATTTTAACGAGTAGAATTAAATGTTAATGATTCATATTGTTTATCTGAAGCTAAAATCTATTTATTTGTAATAAATAATAGTTCTTGTAAAGTACAAAAGCCTTTTCAATGATTTCTGTCAACCCAAATCTAAAGGACAAGTAAATTGGGATGTTTTGTGTACTTTGCTAAAATCTTTAACTTTTGAGATGACTCTGGTAATGAGAGAACTTAATTTCCAGTGTGCTACCCCAATGAGGCATGACAATAGGTTTGCTCAGAGATGATGCCATATTTGTGTATTTATTTGGATCAAGTAGTTACATTTTCAGAGATGAAATATACTACTTTTAGATATCGTCAAGAGATGAGTTAGGAAAGTTTACGCGCACTTTGAGGTGATAAGATGCCCTTTAGGATAGTTAGGGTACAATGTACTCTTGTTCAATGTGCAGAAAAATGCAGAGTCATTAACTATCAAGCTTACTGGTCTAGCCAAAAGACCTGCTAACATCAGCTGTCAAATGGACCTGTCAAAGGGAGTATTTAAAAGGAGCTGTCATTGTGTCAAGGCAATTAAAATTCTTACCCTTCTAATCATTGAAAACAATGTCTGGAGTGTTAAAATAATCATTGTTTGCTGTTTCACACTGTCTGTGGTCATAAGGAGGAGGATTTCCATGAGTAAATGACTGCTGTATGGCTCATGTAAGAATGTTCCTTTATCACAGTAGGATCCTTGCTATTTCACAGTTTGATTGACAGCTCCAAGTAATTATCGACTCCTTGAAGTGGAACTAGAAATAAATTCTAATGCTTATTAAACAGATTGTGCACTTGAATGAAATGTTTGTTCCTATAAATCATTATATAGCTGAAGCAATGTAAATGCAGTTTTTTTAAATATATGAGTGGAAGTGTCTTTCACTATAGTGAAGCCTGCAGTAGACACACAGAACTTTATCTCATGGTCAATACAAGATGAGTTGGCATGGGAGCTGGATAGGCAATGGGGAGTATAAGTTGTCATGAGCTAACAAAGGGGCTGGAAAGTGGTCTGGGAAGTGACTACAAGGGATACGTTGGCATGGAGAGTATGAAATATTATGGGGTTGGGCAGATAGTTTGAAGTTATGAGGGTGGCTAGAAAATGCATTGACATGGAGGAGATGAGATGTTGTCAGGGAGGTACTAGGCATGTAGTGATATGAGGCATGGGGTATGTGTGTGGAGGCTGATGGGAGTGAGCAATGTTTTGTGTTTTTATTTTCTGAAACTGAAATAAAGCAAGGGGCACTGAAGCAGATCTTGTATCGAAAGAGCTTTTACACCTGGCAGCCTCTGCTGTCATTCCAGGGTTTCGCAACCCAAGTTATAAAGTCACCCACTTCTCCAGGATTGGTATTATGTTGCTTGGGCAGCTATTTAAATATCAGGTTCACAGAACTCTGAATTGTTCTGCTTCTGTGTATCAAAATGGTTACCAGTGTAGCAAGCGATAGCTACGTGCAGCATGCGTAAAGAATCTTGTTTAAATTAGAGATAATAAAATGTGAGGCTGGATGAACACAGCAGGCCCAGCAGCACCTCAGGAGCACAAAAGCTGACGTTTCGGGCCTAGACCCTTCATCAGAGAGGGGGATGGGGTGAGGGTTCTGGAATAAATAGGGAGAGAGGGGGAGGCGGACCGAAGATGGAGAGAAAAGAAGATAGGTGGAGAGGAGAGTATAGGTGGGGAGGTAGGGAGGGGATAGGGCAGTCCAGGGAAGACGGACAGGTCAAGGAGGTGGGATGAGGTTAGTAGGTAGGAGATGGAGGTGCGGCTTGGGGTGGGAGGAAGGGATGGGTGAGAGGAGGAACAGGTTAGGGAGGCAGAGACAGGCTGGACTGGTTTTGGGATGCCGTGGGTGGAGGGGAAGAGCTGGGCTGGTTGTGAGGTGCAGTGGTGGGGGGGGCAGAGACGAACTGGGCTGGTTTTGGGATGCGGGGGGGGAAGGGGAGATTTTGAAGCTGGTGAAGTCCACATTGATACCATTGGGCTGCAGGGTTCCCAAGCGGAATATGAGTTGCTGTTCCTGCAACCTTCGGGTGGCGTCATTGTGGCACTGCAGGAGGCCCATGATGGACATGTCATCTAAAGAATGGGAGGGGGAGTGGAAATGGTTTGCGACTGGGAGGTGCAGTTGTTTATTGCGAACCGAGCGGAGGTGTTCTTCAAAGCGGTCCCCAAGCCTCTGCTTGGTTGCCCCAATGTAGAGGAAGCCACACCGGGTACAATGGATACAGTATACCACATTGGCAGATGTGCAGGTGAACCTCTGCTTAATATAGAAAGTCATCTTGGGCCTGGGATAGGGGTGAGGGAGGAGGTGTGGGGGCAAGTGTAGCATTTCCTGCGGTTGCAGGGGAAGGTGCCGGGTGTGGTGGGGTTGGAGGGGAGTGTGGAGCGAACAAGGGAGTCATGGAGAGAGTGGTCTCTCCGGAAAGCAGACAGGGGTGGGGATGGAAAAATGTCTTGGGTGGTGGGGTCGGATTGTAGATGGCGGAAGTGTCGGAGGATGATGCGTTGTATCTGGAGGTTGGTGGGGTGGTGTGTGAGAACAAGGGGGATCCTCTTTGGGCGGTTGTGGCAGGGGCGGGGTGTGAGGGATGTGTTGCGGGAAATGCGGGAGACGCGGTCAAGGGCGTTCTCGACCACTGTGGGGGGAAAGCTGCGGTCCTTGAAGAACTTGGACATCTGTGATGTGCGGGAGTGGAATGCCACATTGTGGGAGTAGATGCGGCGGAGGCGGAGGAATTGGGAATAGGGGATGGAATTTTTGCAGGAGGGTGGGTGGGAGGAGGTGTAGTCTAGGTAGCTGTGGGAGTCGGTGGGCTTGAAATGGACATCAGTTACAAGCTGGTTGCCTGAGATGGAGACTGAGAGGTCCAGGAAGGTGAGGGATGTGCTGGAGATGGCCCAGGTGAACTGAAGGTTGGGCTGGAAGGTGTTGGTGAAGTGGATGAACTGTTCGAGCTCCGCTGGGGAGCAAGAGGCGGCGCTGATAGTCATCAATGTAACTGAGGAAGAGGTGGGGTTTGGGGCCTGTGTAGGTGCAGAAGAGGGACTGTTCCATGTAACCTACAAAGAGGCAGGCATAGCTGGGGCCCATGCGGGTGCCCATGGCCACCCGCTTTGTCTGTAGGAAGTGGGAGGAATCGAAAGAGAAGTTGTTGAGGGTGAGGACGAGTTCGGCTAGGCGGATGAGGGGGACTGGTTGGGCCTGCGGGACAGGAAGAAGCAGAGGGCCTTGAGGCCATCTGCATGCGGAATACAGGTGTATAGGGACTGGACGTCCATGGTGAAAATGAGGTGTTGGGGGCCGGGGAATTGGAAGTTCTGGAGGAGGTGGAGGGTGTGGGTGGTGTCACGGGCGTAGGTAAGGAGTTCCTGGACCAAAGGGGAGAAAATGGAGTCCAGATAGGTGGAGATGAGTTTGGTGGGGCAGGTACAGGCTGAGACAATGGGTCGACCAGGACAGGCAGGTTTGTGGATTTTGGGAAGGAGATAGAAACGGGCCGTGCGGGGTTGGGGAACATTGGGGTTGGAGGCTGTGGGTGGGAGGTCCCCTGAGGTGATGAGGTCATGTATGGCGTTGAAGATGATGGTTTGGTGCTCGGGGGTGGGGTCATGATCAAGGGGGCGGTAGGAGGCGGTGTTGGAGAGTTGGCGTTTGGCTTCAGTGATGTAGAGGTCAGTGTGCCATACTACCACTGCGCCACCCTTGTCTGCGGGTTTGATTGTGAGGTTGGGGTTGGAGCGGAGGGAGCGGAGGGCTGCTCATTCTGCAGGGGAGAGGTTGGAGTGGGTGAGGGGGTGGAGAGGGTGAGGCGGTTAATGTCTCGACGGCAGTTGGAGATGAAGAGGTCAAGGGAGGGTAGGAGGCCTGGGGGTGGAGTCCAGGAGGAGGACTTGTGTTGGAAGCGGATGAAGGGGTCAGTGAAGGGAGGGTTAGGTTCCCGGTTGAAGAAGTAAGCGTGGATGTCCCCCTACAACCACACATCAACGTTTGTCCCCCTACAACCACCCATCAACGTTTGTCCCCCTACAACCACACATCAACGAATACCAGTCACGGTTGGACACAGAACAGTTTTTCTGCAGCCTTCGCCTCCATGCTTACTTCATTCACCCTTGTCTGCTTTCCGGAGAGACCACTCTCTCCATGACTCCCTTGTTCGCTCCACACTCCCCTCCAACCCCACCACACCCGTCACCTTCCCCTGCAACCGCAGGAAATGATACACTTGCCCACACACCTCCTCCCTCACCCCTATCCTAGGCCCCAAGATGACTTTCCATATTAAGCAGAGGTTCACCTGCACATCTGCCAATGTGGTATACTGTATACATTGTACGCGGTGTGGCTTCCTCTACATTGGGGAAACCAAACAGCGGCTTGGGGACCGCTTTGCAGAACACCTCCGCTCGGTTCGCAATAAACAACTGCACCTCCTAGTCGCAAACCATTTCCACTCCCCCTCCCATTCTTTAGATGACATGTCTATCATGGGCCTCCTGCAGTGCCACAATGATGCCACCCGAAGGTTGCAGGAACAGCAACTCATATTCCGCTTGGGAACACTGCAGCCCAATGGTATCAATGTGGACTTCACCAGCTTCAAAATCTCCCCTTCCCCCACCGCATCCCAAAACCAGCCCAGTTCGTCTCCGCCCCCCCCCACCACTGCACCTCACAACCAGCCCAGCTCTTCCCCTCCACCCACTGCATCCCAAAACCAGTCCAGCCTGTCTCTGCCTCCCTAAACTGTTCTTCCTCTCACCCATCCCTTCCTCCCACCCCAAGCCGCACCTCCATCTCCTACCTACTAACCTCATCCCACCTCTTTGACCTGTCTGTCTTCCCTGGACTGCCCTATCCCCTCCCTACCTCCCCACCTATACTCTCCTCTCCACCTATCTTCTTTTCTCTCCATCTTCGGTCCGCCTCCCCCTCTCTCCCTATTTATTCCAGAACCCTCACCCCATCCCCCTCTCTGATGAAGGGTCTAGGCCCGAAACGTCAGCTTTTGTGCTCCTGAGATGCTGCTTGGCCTGCTGTGTTCATCCAGCCTCACATTTTATTATCTTGGATTCTCCAGCATCTGTAGTTCCCATTATCACTTGTTTAAATTAGGACTGCTTTTCTACTATTATAAAAGAATTTATCAGGGAAAGACCAAGCTGCAGCTGCTGTCTGTTTCCCCTTACTATCTGCTTGCCTTACTTCAACAGATAACCCTGCATTCTCTCTCCTGTTTCCATGATTAGGTTATTTCTCTTTATATCATGGTGTTGTACTTAAATGTTGTACTGTGATCTGGTGATGTAGCTTATTTGCAGCTATTGATTATCTTTTGCTATTGTTATTCATGTTGTATTTTGTAAAGTTGGATTAAGTTAAAAACAACTTTGTAAAAAAGACTCTTTCTTCTACATTCCAGTGCTTATCAAGTGCAGTGCTACACTATTCATGACATGATGGGAGAAAATTGTGCTTTTCACATTAGCTATTTTAAGCTGAAATGCGATAGATGAATGAAAATCAAGTTTATTAGAAAAAGTATTCTGGGATGGATAATATATGCTAATACATGCTAATGACGCGTGTTGCCGTTTTTTAAAAGCTTTTGCAGCTGAAATGCATGAAAAGTAATAACCAAAATATCGTGGGAGGAGGGAAAGAAAAGGTGTTATCTGAACTTCAAAGTGGAGAAAATTTTCACTGTGTAAGAAACAACAAGCATAACAGCTGAGAAACCGAATGTGTAATAACATAACCAACAAGCAACAGGGAAAAGAAGTGTGATCTAAAAAACGTCATTCAGCTGCAGGGTGACCATTCCTGTGTAATGTGCCAATGGTATTTTCACACAGAAAAGCAAACAAGTCTCATAACTAACTAACCAACTGAAAAATTACAAGTGTAACTATTATTTAAGAAAGGATGAAAAGAAACCTTGCAATTATAGACTGATAAGCTCAGCATTCATAGTGGGGAAATTATTTGAGTCTATACTGAAAGTCAGAGCAGCCGAGCGCTTGGAGAAGTTTGAGCAGATAATAGAGAGAGAAAAAATATAGTGGATAGGTTAATGGGAGGTCATGCCTAACAAACTTTTCATTGCTTTTTTAAGTGGTAATTAAAGTAGTAGACTGTGTAATATCTGTATCTGTAGTTTATATTGACTTCTGGTAGGTATTTGCTTAAATTTAAAAGGCCCTTAACCACATTAAAATTGATAGAATTGAAGGCAAATTATTGACCCACTTAAGGAATTCATTAAGCCGTAGGGAAAAGAGTAGAGATAATGACCATGTGTTTGAATTTGGAAGGATGGAACTAGTGGCATCTCAAACAGAATTGTGTTGGATCAAAACTGGTCACAAAGAGTATTAATGATTTAGGTAACACAGTCAGAAACCACACATCAAAGTACATTAATGATACAAAAAATGTTGGTATAGCAAATAGTGCAGACTGGATCTTAAAAACCACAAAGCAGTAATGAATAAGGGAGTGAGCAAAATTTTGGCAGTTAGATCTCAATGCAGGTTAGCATGATGTCATCTCCTTTGACCCCATAAAGTAGGTCTTAATTTTTTTTGAATTTTGCAAGGCTAAGAACAGTGACAGTGAAAAATGCTTTAGGTGAAAAATTGGGTTTGGTATTCTTGGGGTATTCTTGGGGTGTAATGAGTGCCTCCAAATGTCCAGAGTGAAATACAATGTGCATGTGCACAGTTCTAAACTGCTTTTGTTTTATTGTTCATGGGATGTGACTATTACTGAAAAGGCCAAAATTTGCTTCCTTTCCCCAATTTCCCATAGACCATTTAAGAGTCCTCTCAAAACACTTGAGACAGTTGGTATTTAACCACATGGCTGTGGGTCTACAGTCATATGTATGTGTAAATAGGTAGGGATGGCAGATTTCTTCCCATAAAGGACATTGCTGAACCAAATGGTGTTTTGTAACAATCAATAATAGTTTTGTGGTTGCCATTTCTGAGAGCAATTTTCAATTACAGATTTTTAAAATTTAAGTTCTACAGGCTACCAAGGTGGGATTTAAAGCCAGGTCACCAGAACATTCACCTGAGCCTTTGGATTACTGGTCCAGTGGTATTACCGCTATGTTACTGTTTTCCCTGTGAAGCACATTGAATATCATCTTGGCCAAAGTGTCAGCAAGCACTAAGTTAAGGTCTGCCAGAAAAAATGCAGAGCAGGCAAATCATAACACCGGTGTGCAAATAATGCTGGTTTAAGACCAACCTTGATACTTTGGAAGCCCATGCTTCAGTTTGAACTCTGCCTTAAGCTCATACAACTAGCATTCACCACAAGGAAAGATCCTCTCTTCCCACTATACCAGCCCCACTTTATAGGGTAGTGCTGATTGATTTTCTTTTGCTTGTTGCTGCAATTCTGCTGCAATTCATTCTGTGCATTTTTCATATCTATTTCAAGTTTTGAAATTTTACAGAGAATGATGTGGCAGGTGCTAAAGTACTTTTTGCTGATGTCCAATTTATTGAACAATCAGTTTCGAACCCACAAGGTCCTAGTGACCTGTCCTCGTGGAAATGAGCATGACTGTGATAACAACCATAGATGCAGAGCAAGATAAGTTGTTGAAAGAGGGAGAAGTGTGGGGAAAAGACTGCTTAGCTGGAAGTAATACTTGCCCAGGGTGGTCAGCAGAATATATGTTGTAAATTGAATATAATGAACAAATGTGTTGGAGACATTTACTCTCACAAAGGATGTTCTTACTGAAATCTGCCAAATTCTATTGCCACAATTTCAACTTCAGACCAGGGCACTAACAACATTGCTGCTAAATCATGTCAATGTGTCATTATATGTCTTGTGAGTGGCATCAAGGAGCCCTGGCAAAGTTCAACTCATTTAAAATCAGGGACAAGTATCTCCTTTGGTTGGCATCAGACCTAACAGAAAGAAAGGTATGCACATGGTTGAAGGCCAATCATTTCAGTCGCAGGACATCAATGCAGGAATTCTTCAGTGTAGTGTCTTGGCCCTACACTCTTCAGCTGTTTCATCAATCAACTTCCTTCATTCAAAGCTCAGATTGGAGGATGTTCACTTATAATTACCCACTATTCAGCAACTTTCACTACTCCTCTGAAACTGAAGTAAACATATATACAGCTGCTTGCCATCATTGCATCTTTATTTGAGCCTGAAATCTAGCCAGAGTCCTGAGATACGGCCGTAGGTCTTCATATATAAGTGAAACATGTTGATTCATGACCCAGAAATATTTCTGCACATGGACAGAAGATCCAAGAGGTAACAGGATCGGGAGTGCAGGAGTGACTTTCTTTTCTTTCCTTCTCTGTCCCTACTCTGAATTATCTTTAAGACATTGTGACCCAAAGTGTGATGCAACTTGATGGGCAAATTGTTTCCTGTTTGAATGTTTGGTAGGAAGCCCCTCCTATTCAAGTTCATGCAGCCATATTTCAGGGCATCTTTGAAGTGTTTTCCAAAGTTTGCTGAGGGTTAGAAGGAGATAATTATAATTACTGACTGCTTTTTCAGACTACAACATGTACTGCCAAGTACTGAGCAGTTCAATATTACCACACCACAGATTCTCTCAACTATTAATGACATAGATCAATGACATGAGTTACAGTGCACATTTTGAAATTTACGGATGACACAAAACATAGCCATTTAGTAAACAGCAAGAAAGATTGCAAAAGGTCATACATTGGAAGAATAAATGAACACATAGCAGGTGCAATTCAATAGCTTGAGGAGTTGGATTTTGGTGGGAAGATTTAGGAGAGACAATACAAACCAGGTTGTGCAAAGTTAAAGAAGGTGTAAAAGCAAAAAAGCCTACATTTCAGCACAATTCTTAGGTTTAAGAAAGAGTAAGAAATCAGCTCAAAATGCATGTGAGATTTTGCGCTTTGATAGACATATAGAGTGCAAAACCTAGAAAGTTATGTTAAACTTATAACAAATTAATTTAGTCCCAGCTGGAGTATTGTATTCAATTCTGGGCACTATTCTTCAAGAAACATTTAAAAGTTTTGGAGAAAGCACAGAAAATATTCTTTCGAATGCATCTCAGAATGCAGGGTTACATTTTCATGGATTGACTGGTGAAGGCTGGAACTCTTCTGACAATAGAGAAGGCTATGAGGAAATTTGATAAAGATTTTTAAAATCATTTTAGATATTTGATAGATTAAAAAATACTTTTGCCATCACTAAGGGTCGTGAATTGGAGTCAGTAGATTTAAAATGAAAATTGCAAAAGAAACAAAGGTGGCATAAGGAAAATGTATTTTAATGAATGACTAAATGGTTATGATGTGGAGTGTGCTGCTAGATACGGTGTTGCGTACAGATTAATTAATAATTTCTATCTAAGTATATTACCAGCACAGATCTGATTAGCTGTATTATCTCTTTCAATGCTGTATTATGTTGTGGGAATATTGGAGATCTTAAAAAGCATGTGGTAAATAAAAGAAGCATTTTAAAAACACACAGGGCAGAATCCTTTAGGAGTCTAAGCAATGTGACCTATGACACAATGTGTGGCAAAATCAGGTGAGAAGTACAGCAAGGCCCATCCTGACATCAAATTGTCTCTTCATCTTTTATGCTTTTCACAAGTGACCTGGTGAACTCTTGTTAGGCAGCAAAGAGGTGCCAATTGATGCTCATTATTCATTGGTAAATGCCCGGTTCACTTGCTTTATTAATATTCACACACCTGACTTATCAACGTCTTCGAGTATGCTAGATGTTGGGAAAACTTGACCAAGAAACCAGAGTGGGCACCTAGTGGATAAAATGGGAACTGCAGATGCTGGAGAATCCGAGATAACAAAGTGTGGAGCTGGATGAACACAGCAGGCCAAGCAGCATCTTAGCAGCACAAAAGCAGACGTTTCGGGCCTAGACACTTCATCAGACAAAGCTTTTTTCTGATGAAGCAACTAGGCCCGAAAAGTCAGCTGTTGTGCTCCTAAGATGCTGCTTGGCCTGCTGTGTTCATCCAGCTCCACACTTTGTTATCTGGGTACCTGGTGGATTCAGCTTGCTGCTTGTTCTGTACCACATTCATGCTGGAAACTGGGCAGCAACAAATCAGGGCATGCTCCATTGACTCTGGCCACACACACCCCACATTCACAGACACTAGCCAGACCTCAAGAACCTCAAGATACATCTCTGAGCCACTTAGGGGATGAGCCAGTGCTTTAATGCTACACTTAGGGCTGCACTGGCAACTATGAAAATAATCCTGCAGCAAGGACTCATGCAGCTCATGGACTGCCACCTTGCACTTAGCACAGGCACAAAGCCAGACAGCTTGTCATTGGTGTCAGTAATCCTTGCTCTGGTGCTCCCTGTACTGTAAGTCAGGGATAGTCTCCAATATCAGTCCAGGCTCAGCTCGAAGCCATCAGAATGAAGATCCCCTCCTCATAAAGGGTGAGAGGCCAAAGACGGGCAGCACACCACTTGTTTTGAGTTGTTCAGCTCTATTGTGATCTGTTTTGCTCTTTGAATGAGGGTGAGAGAGGTGTAGAAAATGTAAATGCGTGGCATGGCCGTTACTGTTGTTGCAGGTTGGGAGGTGCTCTAGTGGGTAAGTAGGCTGCTCAGAAGGCATTGCAGGATTAGTATTTTCGGGGATGGTGTTGGGTGGGTGAAAGCAATTGACACAGAAGTTGCCAGCAATAGTGAGAGTGGTAGAGCATGAGCCCTTATGGAAGGTTGGTACATTTGCAGAGATTGAATGAGTGTAAGCTATTGGAGCGAAGATGGTGGCATTAATTAATGCTAGAAGATTGGAGAAAGATGATTACCTTCTTCCTGCAGTTCTGGGCATTTCTGCAGAAAGCTTTTTTAAAAAATTCATTAACGAAATGAGGGCATCACTAGACAGACCAGCATTTATTACCCATCCCTAATTGCTCAGAGGGCAGTTAATTGTCAACCACATTGCTATAGGCCTGGAGTCATATGTAAACCAAACCAGGTAGGAAAGGCAGATTTCTTTCCCTGAAGGATATTTGTGAACCAGATGGCTTTCCTGACAATTGACAATGGAATCATGATTATCATTGGACTCCTAATTCCAGATATTAATTGAATTCAGATTCCACAATCTGCCATTGTGGGATTCAAACCCAGGTCCCCAGAGCATTATCTCTATCTCTGGATTAATAGTCTTGCAATAATATCACAAGGCATTCACCTCCCTTATTGGTTTCTGCCTCGCCTCAGGCTGAGATTATATTCTTCTGTCTGGAAACCTTAGACCTGGGGCTGGCATGATCTGGTATTGCAGCCTTCACAACTGGTCCTAGAGGAATAGTAAGTCACATGTCAGCACCACCCAATCCAGCAGTACATCCAGGACCCAATTGGCAAAGTGGGTCACTGATTTTCTCTTTGTCTACTGCGTCAAGAGCAAATGTGAGCAAGTGTGCAGGGCAGCTCCAGACTGATGGTCCAGTCCATGTGTACAATGATCTTTTGAAGATGTTACAAGGGATGCCAGTGAAATCTTGGATATCTAATGAGTGGCGAGTTGGTCTTGGGAACAGTGCATAGCACCACAAGGCTGATTTAACTGTGATAAATGCCATAAGGCCATGGTACACAATTAATGTTTAGTATGTTAGTACTAAATAAAGTTTAGTAAGTTAAAGTGAGAAAACCTGCTAGGCCTCATGGCAAGAGTCCCTCATAAAAGATCAATGCAACTCAGATTTAGCCAAAAGAAATGTAAGCTTTATCCCACAATGAGGAATTATAACTTACAACCTATTTTCTTGGCTCAGAATCATTATCAATTCCTCTGCATTTTCAGGGCAGAACTTACGATCTTTGTACGATCCTCTCGTTTGCTTGATTGCATTATTGCCCTGGTTTCAAAAGTCAGAATATCTTTTCTGTGTTTGTACTTGTCTTGATAGTAGGCACCTCAGTCAGGCAGAGATCAAAGGGTTTTCAACACAATAAACAAGAGGCCTTTTTAACCAGACAAGCTAACAAATCATTTAATGCTCGGCTCTGAGTCACATTCAGCAAACTAACCATACATTGTCTGTGTGTCCTTGATCCTAAGAAAACACAAAAACAATCTTTTCCATTGCTTCCATTTTACATGTTCAAATATTCCATAAAATTCAAATACAGTTCCTAAATTAACACGACACAGCTGCAAGTAAGGTAATTCTAAAACCAGGAAATGATTTCCCTGTGGAATTTATTTTGGATCTGAGGTTATGCTTGTTACTTCAGGGAAATTTTCAGTATCTCTCATTTTTATAACTTTTACAAAGTCATGGAGAGAATATATGTGCTTTACTACTGCTGGTAATCAGTATATTTTACGATGAAAGAAGTATGCTTTCTCTTACACTTGGATGTATCAATGCATTCCTATTAAATAATACAGCAGGAGGCTTCTGAGAGTTTAAGATTGAAAAAGCTTGTTTATTCTCTGAGTTTAGCCAGAATTAATGAACATTACAGATTCTAGAATCCATTGTGAAAGAGGTGATAAATGGCTGCTTGGATAAAAATGATATAATTGGACATAGTCAGCATGCATTTATGAATATAAAATTAAGTTTGACAAACTTGTTGAAGTTTTCTGAGGATCTTACTAACAAAATTGATAAAGGTGAGTCCATGGATGTTGTATATTTGAATTTTCAAACTTAAACAAAAATTAACAAAATTAGAACACATAGATCTAACAAGTAATGTACTCTCATGGATTGAGGATTGGCTAAGACAGAAAATGGAGAGTATGAAGAAATGGGTGATTCCCAAGTTGCCAGACAGTGATTCGTGGGAAGGCTTCATGATTGGGCAAGGACATAGCAGATGTAATATAATGTGGAAAAACTTGAGGTTATTCATTTTGGTGGAAAGAACAGGTGTGCAGGGCATTTCTTAAGTCATGAGAGATTGCAAAGTGAAGATGTGTAAAGGGACCTTGGGTGTCCTCACAGAAGGCTAACATGTAGATGCAGCAAGCTATTAGGAAGGCTAATGGAATGTTTGACCTTATCACTAAAGAATTTGTGTAGAGGAGTGGTGAAGTTTTCATCAATTATATATGATCTTTGTTTAACTGCACTGGGAGTACTGTGTGCAGTTTATCTCAGGAAACATATTGTTGCCATAGGAGGAGTGCAACAAAGGTTCACCAGACATGTTCCCACGATGGCAGGACAGTCCTATGAATAGAGATTTGGAAAACTGGACCTGCATTCTCTAGAGTTTGGCAGAATGAGAAATGATTTAATTGAAACCTACAAAATACATTAAGACTTGGCCAGTGAAGGTAAGGAATTTCTTCTGGAGTGTGGAACCGGGGGACACAATTTAAAAATGAGGAGGATGCCACTTCAGCCCTTAATGAGGACACATGTTTCACTCAGGGTAATCAATCATTGAAATTCTTTATCACAGAGGCTATAGACATTTAGATATTTAATCTGGAGCATGATTAATTTTTAGTTGTCAATGGCATAATTATTGATTAGCAATGACCACGAAGGTGGTGTGGGTAACAGACATTGAAATTTTTAATCAGCCATGATTGTATTAAATGACACAGCGGTTTTGAATACTCCTGTTCCTGTGTTCCTAGTTCAATCTCCAGTGCACATGCACACAAAAATACGACAAGGATTGGCTACGGATAGAGTTAGTATGTTCTTACATCTCTGATTAATGATCTGTGTTCTGTCACATTGCTGGAAAGTGGTTTTGAATGGACTTGACGTTCTAAATTTGAGGTGAGAACTTTAAAAACCAAACAGTTCACGGCCGGGTGAGATGTTTCTTGCAGTCAAATATCAAGGAAATTCATTTTCAGGAAACTTTTGAAAGTGAGCATGTTAAGTAATTTGACTGTGTGATGGCTTGCAGCTCATTTTGGAATCTGGTTTTCACACTGACTTTTGATTAACGTTTCCAGTGGAATATATCTGCATTCTGAGATAATAAGGATATGCTCTGCAATCTCCAATAAGACAAGATCACATAATCACTGAGCTAACTCATCTGAAGCCACCCCCACCCCCCCACAGTCAAGTTTGGATTGGGGAGGCCATGATGGTGCAATGGGAAGTTGGTGCTGACCATTGAAATCCAATCTTTTCGTGTGTAGCATCATCTGCAAACTCCATAGTCTTTAGATGTTGACCAACGTTAACTAATTATATGTGTAAATTCCACAGATAGCTGTGATGTCCGCTCACTTATATCCATATTTAATTAGAAATACCAAAGAAAATGTGATTTACAGCAACCATATTAACAGCTTGTTTGTGTCTTAGTTTTTTAGAAGTATTGACTGAAAGTTGATCATATAATATGCCTGCGCTAGGCTTGAAATAAGGAGCATTCAGGTTCTTGTTCACTGTTGCAATGTCTTCAAAATGCAGGTCAGGGAATACCATAATATTTTGGAAAATTTATTCTCCAACAATTAAAGTTGATTTTTAAAATTTTATTTGAGATAATACTTTCAGGTAGAATATTCAATGTAGGTAATTTAGAGCCACCAAAATTCTTTGGAATGCATTGAATGGAAACAAACATATTTCAACTCTGACTCTAAAGTGCCTCAAAAAAACTGACTCTTAGTTTTAGTGGTGATGCAGGGGCATGCAGCCAATCCATTTACAAGAGGCATGTTGGTAGTTTTTCTTTATTTGTTCATGGGATGTGGGCATTGCTTTATTGTCTATTAGTAATTGCTCTGTAGAGAGTGGTGATGAGCTATCACTTTGAACCATTGTAGTGCTTGAGGTAATGGACCACGCCTACAGTTTTGTTAGGAAGGAGATTCCAGTAATGGTGATATAATTCAAAGTAAGCATGGCATGTGACTTGGAGGGGAACTTGCAGGTAGTGGTGTTCTGATATATTTATTATGTAGCAAAAGTTGTGGGTCAAAAGGTATAAACAGAGGAGCCTTGGTGAGTTACTGCAGCGTGTCTCGTAGATGATGCACACTGCTGCCCTGGTGCATTGGTGATGTTGAAGTGTTGGATATGGGCCCAATCAAACAGCTGCTTTGTCCTATATGATACCAAACTTCTTGAGTGTTAGAGTTGTTCTCAGCTAGGCAAGTAGGAATATTCCAACATACTCCAGGCTTGTGCCTTATAGATGACGAGCAGGAAGTGAATTACTCACCACAGAGTTCCCAGCCTCTGACCTCCTCTTGCAGTCACCTTATTTATGTGACAAGTCCATTTCAGTTCTGGTTAATAGTAATCCCAAGGATGTTGATATGGGAGAATTTGGTGACGGTTCACAAGCCTGTAATTCCCTGGATTATCCCTGTTACCCTTGTTAAACAATAGGACAACATTAGCTATTCTACAGTCCTTTGGGACCTACCTGTGGCCAAAGGGCATACAAAGATGTGTGCCAATGCTCCAGCAAGTTGTTCCCTTGCTTCCCTCAATATTCTGAGACAGATCCCATCAAGACCCAGGGAGTTATGTATGTTAATACGTTTTAAGATGCATAACCTCTTCCTTTTTAATAGCAATTTGGCTTAGAAATTCAACACTCCCTTCCCTGAGGTCATCCTCCACCAAATCCTTCTCTTTGTGAATACCAATACAAAGTATTCATTGAGGACCTCACCTACCTCTTCTGGCTCCACAAAGAATTCCCTCCTTTGTCCTTGAGTGGACCAACCCTTTCCCTGGCTGCCCTCTTGCTTCTAATACAAGTATAAAAACCCTTGAAATTCTCTCTATTCCTGTTTGCTAACAACGTTTCATGATCTTCTGGTTTGTCTAATTCTTTGCTTAATTTATTTTCTACTTTCCTTATATACTTGAATGGCTTTGTCAGTTCCCATACTCCTAAGTCCTGCGTATGCTTCCTTTTTCTTTTTGACCAAGATCATAACATCCCTGGTCATCCAAGGTTCATATAACTTGCCATTCCTACCCTTCACTTTCACAGGAATGTGCCACTCCTGAACTCTTATCAACTGCCCTTTGAAATATTCTCACATGATATGATTTACCCTCAAGCAGCTGCTTCTAATCAACAATCTTCAGATCATGCCCAATATTGTTGTAGTACACCTTTCCCCAATTATATTCTCTCGTTGGGGATTGTCATTGCCTGCACTTGTGTGGGATGAATGTTACTTGCCAACGATCAGCCAAGCCTGAACATTGTCCAAGTCTTGCTGCATTTGGACACAGAATGATTCAGTACCTGAGAAGTCATGGATAGTCCTGAACATTGTGCATTTATTGGTGAATATTCCCCCTTCTGACCTCATGGTGGAGGGAAGGCCATTAATGAAGCAGCTGAAAATTGTTAGACCCATAACACTACCCTAAGGAATTTCTGCAGTGATTACCTGGAGCAGAGATGAGTGATCTTCAACAACCACACCTATCTTCCTTTGCACGAAGTATGATTTCGACCAGCAAAGCGATTCCACGATGTTCCTTATCTTCTGTTTTGCTGGGGCTTCTTAATGCCATTCTTGATCAAATGCCACCTTGATGTCAAAAGCAGTCAATGTCACTTTACCTAACCTCAGGTTTTTAGCCATTTGCCCATGTTTGGATCAAGGCTGTGATGAGGTCAGGAGCTGAGTGGCTCTGGCGGAGCCCAAACTGAGCACCAACAAGGCTATTATTCCTTTGCAAGTGCCATTTGATAACATTGTAGACAATCTCTTCCATCTGATGATTGAGAGTAGATTGATAGGCTGGCAGCTGGGTTAGATTTTTCCTGATTTTCTTGACAGGATATGCTGTTATCCACATTGGAAACATTTCACATTTTCCACTGGGTATATGCCAGTATCGTAGCTATACTGGAACAACTTGGCTAGGGGCACAACCAGATCTAGTGCACAAGTCTTCAATACTATTGCTAGAATGTTGTCAAGTTCTATAATTTCTGCAGTATCCAGTGTCTTCAGCTGCTTCTTGATATTATGTGGGCTGAATCACATTGGCTGAAGAAGAGTATATGTGATGATGGAAAGCTCAGGAGAAGGCCAAGATGGATCATCTAGTTGGCACTTCTGCCTTGGCTTTTGCATTGATATGCTGGACTTCCCAGGCTCTGAGCTTAAGGATATTTGTGGGCTCTCTTGATCCAGTGAGTTGTTTAATTGTCCACCACCATTCACCACTGGATATGGCAAGACGGCAGATTTCAGATCTGATCCACTGGTTTGAGATCTCTTAGACCTGTCTATTGCATGCAGTTTCCACTGCTTAACTTGTGAGCATAGCATGTGTTATAACTTCACTAGCTTAACATCTTGCACTGCCCTGATTTCTGTCTCAATTACTCCTTTCCCCATCCAATCACCACCTTGACCACCCTTATCCCTGTCCGTGACACCGCCTTGCTTAGTGAAGTCTATTTTGTTGTCCATTCTCTAACCTAACAATTACCATCTCATCTCATGGGACCCTCAGGCATCTTGTAGTTTCAGACATAAAACCAAAGTAAACTAGCCATGAATAAGAAGCTTTTGTTTATTAACAATCACGAATACTGAGTGAAAACAAGTGCAGTTAGCTAACTGTAGACTCATTCTCCCCCTTTTTCTGACTAAACATCCATGAGTTCCCACTGGCCATGTAATTCCATTGTTTCCAATGCCTTGTGTGTTTACAAGGCACAGAACACATTGCTTTAGTAGTCAGTTATGCTGAATCTACAAGAGCACTCTCCATATTCATCTATTTTGTTCTATAGTCCCAGGATTTTTATTGCAGATTTCATTTACATAATTCACACTTCCAGTAATTAATCAGCTTGAATGCAACATCATGTTCGACAGATTCTTGCTGTGGGAGAGAATGCCTCTTGTGATTTTTCTTTTCATTACTGGGCCCCTATTATGAATGATATTTTCGAAAATCTTGTTAGATGCTGATTCCTGAGGTGCATGCACCTGTTACGAAATTGTTTTCTAATCTTCTTCTGCAAAGTTTATGTTTTCTTAATTTCAAATAACCTCTCATTTGTGGAGATAATTGCCATAAAACATATTTCATACCATTGTTTAGCTACATTATATATAATGTATCAATGTGTGTAGCTGCATCACACATGATTTATTGATGTATGTAACTGCAGCATGTGTAAAGTTAAAATGATAGAACGTTGTATTAATAACCTGCACATCATATAGCATAGTATATGTTTCTTTTTTATCAATGTAGGTGATGCTAAAGCAGAGTTTGAATCGGCAATTTTGTGTCTTTGCACCAATAGCTGTAAACCTAGTTCTCTTTGCACTGCCTGTGAAATTTTGTCTTTAGGTTGGAAAATATGGCTTGCGAGTTACCTGAATTTCTTATTGATCTTGCCATTGCAATTACCTTGAGATGAGCAGCAGCTTTTCTCCTCTTCTGAGAAAGGCAAGATTATTTTAATGTTAATAAAATCAGCAGGAAATGACAGGCTTTTCTTCCTCTCTTGTGGAATATCAAGATCACTCAGTTACAATTTGTTATTGTGGAGACACGATTTTCAATTTCCATCTCAAAACAGTCACAAAGTCAGGGGTTTGGCTGTTCTGTTTGCCATGTGTTAGCAACTCTGACTGAATTCTTGGAGTTTTCATCACATGACCTCCTCCTGCCAACTCTTCCACATCCACACCACTGCCACTCATCACCAGGCAGACTGATGCTTGTGGTGTCACTTCCTATCCTCTGCTGTGGTTGCCTCACACCAATTAGAAAATAAGAAGACATTTTATTATCCAACAAGATGATCCACCACTACCAATTTACTGATTTAACATGAGCCATTTTCTCATTGATTGTAATTTTACAACAAATTAACAGAAGTGTTCAAAGAACAAGATTAAGGTGGAAAAATGTTTAAATGCTGTTGTGATTTTTTCGTCAGTGTTATTTTCAGTGCTGCCCAAGAGACTAGTCTTAAATTTCTTGAGATTCAAAACCATTGTTTAGTGTTGGCAATCCAAATGTCCTCATGAAGTGGAGTTTGGAATGCTGAATGATTGTGGATTCAGGCTCATTTTAATTTGGTTGATTAAATGTGACTGCCATTTGAGTGTACGATTGCAGTCTGCTGGTTATGATAGGCAGGAGATTGGCTGTTCCACACTGAACTAGTTGCCAGGTCTCTCTTCAGTTTGCGGAGAACTGATATTGTCTGAGGATGGGGTGTGATCATGGGCCAGTGGTGATCTTCATTATTTTGCAAACAGTATTTCTGGTCCTTTGATGTCCCCCCTGCCCAAAAAACAGCCCTGTAATATTTCTGAGTCTTTTATAGGCTTCAGCACTCACTGTCTGGTACAAAAGAGTAGAGCTTGTGTGATGCATGTTGAATTTTACAATTGGGGTCCTACAACAATACTGGCTTATGCATAGAAATAGCTACTAATTTGGAACTGGCTGGCATGCTGTTCATACAATTTCAGGCGTATGTGAATATTACAAATTCTTTGAAGAGGTAACAAGTAAGTTAGACCAGAGAAACCCAGTAGATGTTATCTATCTAGATTTCCAAAAGGCCTTTGATACAGTGCCTCATGGGAGGCTGCTGAGCAAGGTGAGGGCCATGGTGTTCGAGGTGAGCTACTGGCTTGGATTGAGGATTGGCTGTCTGACAAAGGCCGACAGTTGGGATAAAAGGCTCTTTTTCGGAATGGCAACCAGTGACGAGTGGTGTCCCGCAGGGTTCAGTGTTGGGGCCACAGTTGTTTGCCTTATATATTAATAATCTGGATGAAGGGACTGGGGGCATTCTGGCAAAGTTTGCCGATGATACAAAGATAGGTGGACAGGTGGGTAGTACTGAGGAGGTGGGGAAGCTGCAGAAAGATTTAGACAATTTAGGAGAGTGGTCCAGGAAATGGCAGATGAAATTCAATGTGAGTAAATGTGAGGTTTTGCACTTTGGAAAAAAGAATACAGGCATGGACTATTTTCTAAACGGTGAGAAAATTCTCAAATCAGAAGTGCAAAGGGATCTGGGAGTGTTGGCCCAGGATTCTCTAAAGGTTAACTTGCAGGTAGAGTCCGTATTAAAGAAAGCGAATGTAATGTCGTTTATCTCAAGAGGGTTGGAATATGAAAGCAGCGATGTGCTTCTGAGGCTTTATAAGGCTCTAGTTAGGCCCCATTTAGAATACTTTGTCCAATTTTGGGCTCCACACCTCAGGAAGGACATATTAGCCCTGGAGCGTGTCCAGCGGAGATTCACACTGATGATCCCTGGAATGGTAGGTTTAACATATGATGAACGGCTAAGGATCCTGGGATTGTACTCATTAGAATTTAGAAGGTTGAGGGGAGACCTAATAGAAACATACTAGATAATGTATGGTTTAGAAGGGGTGGATGCTAGGAAGTTGTTTCCGTTAGGCGGGGAGACTAGGACCCGTGGACACAGCCTGAGAATTAGAGGGGATAAATTTAAAACTGAAATGAGACGACATTTCTTCAGCCAGAGAGTGGTGGGCTTGTGGAATTCATTGCCGCAGAGTGCAGTGGAGGCCGGGACGTTGGATGCCTTCAAGGCAGAGATCGACAAATTGTTGATCTCTAAAGGAATCAAGGGCTATGGGGAGAGTGCAGGGAAGTGGTGTTGAAATGCCCATTAGCCAAGACTTAAATGGTGGACTGGACTTGACAGGCCGAATGGCCTTACTTCCACTCCCTATGTCTTATGGTCTTACGTAAGATTGACCTTGAGAATCCATGCAGGCCATTCGTCAGGTGCGATACAAGCTGACAAGAGTTAAAAATCACCCACCAATTGCCTAATTTTTTTTTGTTTAATTTCATGGGGAATGTATCTTCTTCATATTGTTGGCCTTCTATAAATTATTAGTTAGTTGTTCCTTTAACTTTTATACTGATGATTAGATGAGACAGAAGAAGATATTTACTTTGAGACTTTTAATGTTGTGGCTGAAGAAGCCTGAGTGAAAAGGGAGCAAGGAGCATTGTTTGATGGTTTAGAAAGGTTGGGAATTGTTCAGACAAATCTCTTCTTTATGCATTGCTGCCTTACAGCAAGCAAGACTGATTTTCCCATTCCTTCTTTCCCTCCCCTAATTCCAAGGGGTGGCTCTTTGGAAGGCAAAGTTATGGAGCATGTACCCGATGATCACAGATTTTGTATTGCGTGACTGCTGAATGGAACTACTGCTTCAGAAGTCCAGTGTTCTGCTCAGTCACAGTTCTGATAATACATATCTCCAATTATTGTTCACCTTGGGTTCTGTGGTGGCGTTACTGAGAGGAGAAGTGAGCCACGTACACAACCCTGACCCTTTCACAGGTGTATTTGCTACCTTTAGCCACAGTCCAACATCCAACAGACTGTGTGGAAGAGAGGGTATTTTGAGGTCAAAAACAGGATGAAAGTTTCAGGACTACTGGGGGCCTATTGATTTGAACACATTTATTCTTTTATATCAGCTACACGTGTACAAATTGGAATCCATTCTTATTGACTTACATGTATGGGTCTAGAAATAGAGAAAGAGGAAATGTGAAATAAAGTCAATTATTGTTTGTGCCCTTGCTAGGTCTGCCATCCTGGCTCCTTTATTCCCCATTGTGTTGTGCTGAGTGATATATATTCTGACTGGTGCAACAAGGATAAACAGGAAGTCAAAATTTTCAATTGGAGAAAGAAGAAAACTTTATTCTTTTAAAGTTACAAAAAAAATCAAAATGTTAACAAATATGTACAAAGGAAACTTATCAAAATTAAATGAAAATGTTACTAGGGAAGACACTGCACCCCCGTCCTTGTGGGGACCATCACTCCTTAAAGGCCTGTAATATGCCAGCAAACTCTAGATGTTCCCTCTCCATGGAGACTGAGCACAGAAAAGAGCAGGTGCTACAGCCCTGGACTTGTCGATGGCCATGTCAAACTTGCTTAGGAGCAAGTCAATAGGTCGTCCTCTGATCGGTACACACCCTTCTACAAAGGATATTCATAGCTTACATCAAATGGACTGCAGTGGTTCAAGAATGCAGCTCACCACTATCTTCTCAGGGGCAACTGCAGATGTGCATTAAATGCTGGCCCCACCAGAGAAGCCTAAATCTGTCTTACTGTTCTAAAACATTTTCCTTTCTATCAATTTAATGTACCTATAAAGTCATGTCCTTTTGAGCTCCAGTGATGGATTTTGCTGAGCCATTGCTGTCTTCACTAATTTGAATAGGGTAAACCCATTTTCTGAAGAAGGGTCTAGGCCCGAAACATCAGCTTTCCTGCTCCTCTGATGCCGCTTGGCCTGCTGTGTTCATCCAGCTCTACACCTTGTTATCTCAGATTCTCCAGCATCTACAGTTGCTACTATCTCTGGATCAATTTGGTGACCGTCTGGAGTTAAATAATAGAAAATCCAGATCTTTGTCGCCATTCAATGCCTCACTAAAAAGCAGAAAAGCATTTTCCTCAACTTAGCGAATAGGGGAGTGTGGAGTCATGGAAGGGAAATAGAGAAAGGGTGCATGCAAATAGAGACTCTGCTCCAAGCATTTCACTTTTGGCTACCCTTAACCCCACCATTCAGGTCACGTAGCTTCCTGACCCAGCAGCTGAATCTGTCCCCACACAGTTGAAAGTAGCCATGCCTTCAATGAGGCCCTTCCTGCCTCAGAATTTAGAAGATACCTGCCATTTGTGCAGTCACAGTGGACATAGGGTGGCTTGCCTTAGCCCTGCTGAAGCCACAGAAGGAATATTACATAGAAGTACTAAAAAAAAGAGAGAAACAAAATTTTGGCCATACAAGGGTGTTAACTTTAATGTTTAGTACCATACTTCTGCGATATTTTTCTAATTTTGTATGCACGCACCACAACCAAGAATCCTTTCACCACCACTCTTGTCCTACTATTATTCATATGTGAGAAGACTATTTTGCAAGCAGCAGTCAAAATATAATCTTGGGATGGTGGTCTAGGGAAATAAAATGTATGTATGCATGATAAGGAAAGCCATGATATAACGGTGTTATCACTAGACTGTTAATCCAGAGAACTAGATAATGTTCAAATGTGTCAGATGGTGGAATTTGAATTTGATAAAAATCTCAGATTAAAAATCTAATGATGACCATGAATCCACTGTGAATTGTCAGAAAAACCCTTCAAATTTGCTAATATCCTTTAGGGAAGGAAACTACCATCCTTACCTGGTCTGGACTACAAGTGACTCCAGACCCACAACAATGTGATTGACTGAGGAAGGCTCACGTGATCGGAAATGTTAACTCTGTTTTTGCCTTCACAGATGCTGCCAGATCGCCTGAACTTTTTCAGCAACTTTGTTTTTGTTCTTTGTTTTTGGACAATAAATACTGCCGCTAGCCAGCAATGCCCTTACCCTGTGAATGAATGTATAAAAAATGCATTTTATTTCACTGGCCCATCATTTCTCAAAGTTATATTTTGACAGCTGCCTATAACATGGTCTTCTTATTTAAGAATAATTGTGCGACATGAGTTACAGAGAATGCTGAGTGCCACCAAAGGAATCCTTGGTTGTGATTTAATTTTGTGATGATGGCTGGGGACATTGTGGCGAGGATGGCATTTTTGGCTGTGCTATGTATTCCAGGGCTATGTGTCAGATGGCTATACTGTCTCTATTAAGTGAAATTTGCCTGAATTGGGCATGACAAGCAGCCATGCTACAATATCCCCTAAGGGCCAGTCCTCAGTTTCTCCTTCCTCCTGCAACTCCAGTCCTTGCTGCATTATGTCATTGCTCAGGGAAACTGCCTTCAATATATTAGAAATAATCTCCAAAGCAATTGAAAGACAGCCTGAGAACAATTCTGTGACAAAAGTGGTTTCAACTAGGCGAGGGAGAAGGTTCGAGATCTCATTGCTTAAAGCATTTGCTGTCTATCAATTGCTCAGTTCCCCAAATCCTATGTCCTACTGCTTTTTTCACCTTGCAATTTTCAGAAGCCTGGAAAATTTGTGTGCATAACAGGAAAGTGAGAATTCAGGGTAGTAGATCGCTTTCACTGTGGATATCTTGATTGACACCCACGATCTGCCTACCACCAGATTCACTTCTTCAGCATTCCAATTACTTGCTCTGTCACTGCTCTGGTGATTAGTTGGTTTCTGCTGCATCTTTCCTGGGTGTCACAGCTCTCAAAGCTACTCTCAGCTGTACCTTCAAAATGGGGCCATTGTCTCCAAGGAGCAGGCCAATAACTCCGCTTTAATGTTTGTATATTACAGGGAAATCTGACTGACACAGAATGATAGATCTCTGAGTTTTTCCCAGACTTGACGACTAATCTTTTGTTGACTGCAGACAAGTTAACATTGATAAAGTGGAATCTACTGGGGTTGACAAAGTCTCTGAGTGACCGAAACTTGCCTTAATTACCACATGAGTGCAGCCAAGATTCCTCTGGGAATCCAGCCCAGAATAGCAAAATCTGAGCATGAGTTCATTCTGACTGATCACATCAGGCACAAAGTACTGATCCTAAGAAGGAGCAAGAGGTAAATAAATTAATGGCTCTAGTGACCTTGACCACTTCTGGCTTGTATCCACTTGACTGGGGGCCTTCCTCCAAAAGGCTGCAAATACCAGTGATCAATTGATGGAAAAATCTCGGAACCTCCTGAGTTACGAGTTCTCAGTTATGTCCAGGAAGCTTATTCTCTAGACCTAGCCCTTGTATTGGGCGTGTTCATTCTGTGACCTAGATCTCTGAGCTTATTACTTTTCTCTTGTTAATGTGAAAGCTGTGCGTTGCTGTTTTTAGTGCTGCTCATCTTGTTCCTTTTATGAGGTAAAAGGTTAGAGTTACTTGAATGGCTGCCATAGTGATCTGAATGTTGGCGACTGGAAAGTAGAGCTCAACAATGATTATGATTATTATATAGATGATGCAGATTCTGGTGGAAACCGCCTTCAATATATTGGAAATCACCTCCAAAGCAATTTAAATATAGCCCAAGAACAATTCTGTTACAAAAGCCATTTCAACTAGGTGAGGAAGAAGGTGTGAGATCTCATTACTTAAAGCATTTCCTGTGTGTCAATTGTTCTGTTCCCCAAATCCTAACGTCCTCCTGCTCTTTCTCTGGTGAGTTTCAGAAGCCTGGAAAATCTGTGCACATAACACTGAAGTGAAATTTCAGGTTTGAAGATAAAGGTAATTAGTTTACCTATGTAAATAGCTGACTCTCCTTATGGCAGTTTCCCGCGTGCTGAAGATGAAGCTCAGGTTAAAAGTGTATGTCATTGTGTTCCAGCTGGCTTTCTAACATACAAGCAATTTCTGCCTTTTTATTCCTCCTTCATGGGGTCCATTATTTTATTCTCCTAATGTGAATTGTTAAATTTTGATTAAAATCTTTTTGCAAATGCAAAGCACTGCAGAAATACAAATTATGAGGTTGTTTATCATTGTTATTAGGATCTTTGCAGTGTTTTTATTGATAACGATCCCACAGTTATCCCGTGCAAAATCAGTTATACACATGCAATCCCACTCATCTTGGCAGATGAAAATCCCCCCATTTGTGGATGTCATGTGAGGGTTTGCAGCGTATTTGTGAATGCAGAATTCAACATAAAAAGAGATCATCCTTTGTGATGCTAAATACTTTTCGCATAAAAGTAGTAAATATATTTACAATTTCTCTCCAGCATTATAATTTTGACCAGATGGTCATGAAATAACCTCTTTTTAATAAGCAGACATAACCCTGTTGTGACTAAAATTGTATCTAGAAGAATATCCACCAAAACTGGACTGTTCTAGGAAGGCATAGACTGTTTGTAATAGTGCAGATTTGGAAAGTGCTCAAGATTATTATAGCATTGCAAATTAATGAAAGATGAAAAACATGAATCTAAAGTGAACGTTTATTGGTGAGTTATTTCCCTTCCCACATTTATTATCTCCAAGTGACAATAGTTTTAATGTCAATGCATACAATGTTGTGTCAGTGCTTCAATAGTTAACTTTTAACATGACAGCAGTACTTGAGGTTTGTAATCACAACTGACTGAATTTCAGTCCTGTGACCTCGTTTCAGTATGAACTAGGAAACCTGGAGTTTGGATTTGGAACAAGGATCAGATGTTTAAAAGTTTGCAGGAGTGACAGACTGATCATTAACATTTTACGTAACTGTACTTTGTAAAAGTATCTTGCACACAGGCTATATTTGGCATGTTTTTGCACGGGATAACTGTGGAATCGCTAACAATGAAAACGCTGCAAAGATCCTAATAAGGATCATAAACTGCCTTAGCAATTTGCATTTCTGCAATACTGTGCATTTGAAAAAGGTTTTAATCAAAATTTAGCACTTTGCTTTAAGAGAACAAAATAATGGACACTGAGCGGAAGGAGTGAAAAGAAAATGCAGAGATAGGTTGGGAGGCCAAAGGGACAATTTGAAATTTAAAAAATGATGGAATTAAAGGCAGGTAATGAGGTGATAGAGGAAACTGTTGGGAATTACAGAATTTAATGGTTGTTTCTTTATAGAGATTGTTACTTCATATGTTTTCCACAAAACTATTCTTAGTTTTCAACACCCATATAAAATATCCCTTTAAACATTTTCTGTTTTATTGGAGAACAATCCCAGGATCATGAGTCTCTCCAAAAATCTGATTTCCCTCATTCCTGAACCATCCTGCTAAGCCTCTTCTGAAATATCTTTGCATCATTCTTAAAGTGTGAAATTAACACAATGGGTGGGATTTCTATTCCAAGGTTGAAACTGAAACCCCACTGTTACAGTCATTATCAGGTGCTGATCCTGCCCCAAATCAGTAGCATGCATGCATCATAATTTCAGGATGGAAGATACTATTTGACCTAATGTTGCATTTGCCACCCAGCTGGAGAAGTAAATAGGACATAGTCAGAAACTGGCCCATTTTAAAGAGGAGTCAACCATTGCTGTGGTTCCCATTTGTTCCCAAATGATGGAAGAAGAAATAGAACAGATGCAAGTGATTAAAAGAAAGCCTTCTGTGCCAATGCAATCCCTTGAGCCCCAATTTTCTGATGCTGCTGATGGTGGTGACAATATGCAAAAGAATGTTGTTCCCAGCCAATAACAATGGGAAGTCTGCAAAGTGCTCCAAAACTACAGATGACTATGAGGTCAGCAGCAGATGAGTGGTGAGGAAGATTCAGATGTGTTGCTGGAAATGCTTCAACGACCATCTCATGTTCGGAAATATGAGTCCAAGATGTTATGATCAGTCCCTGGTGAGATTCCACAATTATTATGGCAATGCATGGAATATCTCAACTTGTCAAGCTCTTGAGAGAGCAGTGGTGTACTGGCTTGTCTTGTCATCCACCTGGCCCCTTGAGTTGTCACAAAGAAGGTCAATTTTAAAAGGATCCCTTTCTTTGAGGATACCTTCCTCCCAAACCCAAATGAACATATGCTTTAAAAGTAACTAATTTAACCATAGTTTCTTGAATGAAAAAAAGCAGTGAGTTCAGTAATTACTAAATACAAGAGGAAATAGAAATGCAAGGTAAATAAGAAGTGAGCCTTAAAAAATAAAACAGGATGGCACGGTTCCTTAGTGGTTGAGCACTGCTACCTCACAGCACCAGGGACCCAGTTCAATTCCATCCTTGGGTAATTGTGTGGAGAATGCACATTCTCACTGTGTCTGTGTGGGTTTCTGCCAAGTGCTCTGATTTCCTATCACAGTCTGAAGATGTGCAGTTAGGTGGATTGGCCATGCTAAAAAATTGGCCTGTAGTGTCCAGGGATATGCAGGCTAAATCGTAAATGTCATGTTATAGGATCTGAGTCTGGGTGAGATGTTCTTCAGAAGACAGTGTGGACTGGATTGGCTGAATTGCCTCTTTCTGTAGGAGTTCTATGAGTCTAAAAGTTAAAACCAATCAGTTTATGTATTACTTGTAAAGTGGAGATAGTTGACCTTGTGGTCATTGCAGTGGATGTTACCAGTACCATTGACAGAAATAATTGAATAGTAAGTTTTGAGATTCACACATTTTGTAGATTGATTAAAAGTCTTTTGTCCTGATTTCTTTTGGTAATGGCTGATAGGCAGCACTCAGAGTGAGAGTGATTCTTCTCCCTATTCTCTATCTGCAGCGTGGGGCTATTTAAGTGGCTGTTCTCAGAATTGTGACAGTCTTAGCATTCAAGTCCACACAGCAGAATATCAGTTTCACACAATAACACAGTAACACACAAATCATGGTTAAAGTTTACTTTTAACTTTTTTATGTATTCTTGAAAGGGGGAAAACCACAAATATGTCTCTCACCCAGACAGTTTTTTTTTAACCGTCATATTCATACTCTGAGATACACTCAGAAATTTACAAGATCAGTTTGTTGAGCATTTTTCTCTTTTAATTTCCATTGATATCTTGTCAGATACAACTTTGCAGAGTCTCTCCTAGGAGACAGCTATTGAATTTACATTTGCAGAGAATATTTGGTTGTATGATCTTAAAAAAAAATTACATGTTGGCACTAAAAGGCATGTCATATGCCTGTACTTGTGACTTGCCTCACCCATTCATTCATGAAACTAGCAGCCGCCTCCAAACCTGAAAACCTCCTGTGTCAGCCCACTTATGGATGTCTGGGTTGCTGTGCCCCATCCTCTGATTAGCTATGAACATCACTGCCCTTGAAACTGATCCTAGTGGAACACTGAGATAACAAGGTGTAGAGCTGGATGAACACAGCAGGCCAAGCAGCATCAGGGGAGCAGGAAAGCTGATGGCCTAGACCCTTCTTCAGAAACGAAATCCAGTGGAACACTCACTGAGTGACAATTTGTGATGATTGATAGGCACAAAATCTAGTGAGCTTTCCCATTTATGATGAGAACAGGCATTCCTCCTGCTTTTATGGTCACAACCACAATTAGATCAAAAGCAGAAGATTCCAATTTGTTAAACAATAAACTACAATTCTAGTGGCCATTTTGGAACTTAGCAGAAAACAAATGAAAATTGCCCATATATGATTATCCTCTGGTCACTGGAAGAATGAAGTGAATATAAGGACACACTTTATAGCCTACCAAGGAGGGAATAATGTTTGACCTTGGTACTGTCACATCCTAATAAAAGTAAATTCAGAAGAAAATTCTTTGAGCGCTAGTTGCCTGTTAATTAGGTATTAATTTGGATTTGGATTTTCTACAGCGGTTCATGGATTAAGTTTACAAGAACTTTACTTAATTGGATGCCAAAAAGCCTGGTCAAACTTTGATTGATTTCAAAAGACAGACGGTCATTCCACAATTCCAGGAATATGTCATGGGCTTGAATAGACTAATTTAAATTAGGGGTCCCTAGTTCATTGTTAGCATTTAAATTGCCTGATTGTGTTAGGGTGTGATTTATGGATAGGCTACTGTTTCAGACTAGGATCCAACTCTCAGGAAGTTACTCTCTTGGACTGAATGTGTGCTGCCTTATGAAAAATTCCTGGGGAAGCAGTCTTGATGGAATAAGTGGTAGATTCCATGGGGCCACAAAGAACAGAGCAGTGAAACCTTTCTGGATTTTAAAATCAGGCCAAGCAGCATCAGAGGAGCAGGAAGGCTGATGTTTCGGGCCTAGACCCTTCTTCAGAAAAAGAAGAAAAGGCTAGGCCCGAAACATCAGCCTTCCTGCTCCTCTAATGCTGCTTGGCCTGCTGTGTTCATTTAGCTCTACATCTTGTTGTATCAGTGATAGAAGTAAAGTCTGCTCATGATTCTCTCACGTTCATTCTACGCAAGGCAGATATTGTATATGGTTATATGTATATGTATAGGGGCAGAGAGCTAGAGGATTGCACCAAGGCAGCAGCAACCACAACATCAGAGAATTTTGTGTCAAGTTTGAAAGGGAGCTGAGTGGGCATGAAAATTGAGCTAGCAGAAGAGAACTGGAATGCTATGCTATGAAATAGATTATTGGAGAATCAGTGACAGATATTTAAGGGGATATTTCAGAATATTCAGAGTAAGCGTGTCTGACCATAAATAAAGATTCCAAGGGAAGGACTCACCATCCATGGTTAACTAAATAGTTTAAGGAAAGCATCAACTCTAAGGACAAACATAGTTGAGCACAGATAAACAGTAGATCAAATGCTCCATCCAAAATGAATTGTATAGAATGTCTAAAAGAATAATTAGGAGAAAGAAGTCTGGAGTGCTCTGCCTGGGAGGATAGTTGATGACAGAAACCTTACAGCCTTTAAAAAGTACCTAAATGAGCACTTAAAGTGTCACAGCATTCAAAGCTACGGGCCTAGTATGGAAAAGTGAGACTAGTCTAGGTAGTGGTGTATTTTTGATGGTAGAGACTCTATGGGCTGAAGGGCCTCTTCTGTACTGTATGATCTAGGATTCTATGAAAGAGTTTATGGGATGAGAGGAGGCTAGCCATGTAAAAGCAAATGGCAAGAGTGTTTAGAGATACCCAAAAAGGAAAAGATAAAATAAAATGAGAAACAAAAACAGAAATTGCTGGAAAGGCTGAGTGGGTCTGGCACAACTGTGGAGAGAAATCAGTGTTAATGTTTCAGGTTTGGTGACCCCTCCTCAGAATAGGTCCAGAACAGGTTGATTATGAGGAGGGGCCAGTATACCTGAAACATTAACTCTGATTTCTGTCCACAGATGCTGCCAGACCTGCTGAGCCTTTTCAGCAATTTCTGTTTTTGCTTCTGATTGCCATCCACAGTTCTTTCTGTTTTTATGTAAAATAAAGTGAGTGTTGGTCCTCCAGAGGGTGAGAATGAGGATTTAACAGTAGACAATAAGGAAAATGCAGATGAAATATTCTGCTTCTTTCTTCACAATGGAAGATACAAGAAACATTCCATTGATAGCTGTGAATCAGGATATGGAAGGAAGACAGGAATGTGGTGAAATTACAATCACTAGGGAAATGGTACAGACCAACAGATGGAGCTCCAGGCTGACAAGGCCCTGGATCCCGGTGAACTTCTTCCTCGGGCCTTAAAAGAAGTGGCTAATGTAGTAAGTAGATGCGTTCTTGTTAATTTTTCAAAATTTGCTCAGTTTCCATCAGACTGGAAAGTATTAAATACAATTTATCTATTCATGAAGGCAGAAAACAAGAAACTAGAGCCAATTCGCTTAATGTCTGTTATGGAGATGGTGTTAAAATGCATCATTGAAGAGGTTATAACTGACACATAAAACATTTTCAAGGTAACCAAAAAGGTCAGCATGATTTTGTAAAATGGCAATTACATTTAATCAATTTACTGGAATTCTTTGAAGGAGTAACAAGTGCTATGGATAGAGTGGAGCCCATTGACATAGTGTACTTGGATTTCCAAAAGGCATTTAATGATGTGCTACTTAAAAGGTTATTGTGCAAAGTAGAAGATGTGGTTTAGAGGTGTATGCTAGTGTGGATAAAAGACTGAACAGCAGAAAACAGGTTTGCATAAAGAGATTCTTTTTTCTGATTGGTAGGATGTAATGAGTCGAGTCCTGCAAGGGTCTGTATTGAGGCCTTAACTTTTTAGCAATTTATATTAATTACTTTGTGGAGAACAAAAGCATAGTAGTTAAGACTGCAGGTCAAACAAAGGTAGGTAGAACCTAAGGAGGTTACTGACCCTTTTAAAGGCGAAAATCTGGCACATGGAGTACATTATTGGAAATGTGAAATTGTTCACTTTGGCAGAAACAATGAAGACAAAAGAGTATTGCTGAAAGAGACATTGAATGCAGAATTCCAAGATGCAGATGATGTCATTTCCTGCATTGGTGATGTCATTTCCTGTTCTTTTCTCAGGGGATGGTACATCACCAACCCAAGGAAACCTAACCAGGTAAATAGAAAGCGGGACATAACACCAGCGCTTCGTCAGAGGCTCACTGATGATGTTACCTAGAATGGTGATGAGACGTCTGAAAACTAATCTTCCAGCTCAGCAAGCAAACTCACATCCAGAACCTCAACCTGAGCTACAAATCTTCTCAAAACTCGCTAACATTGTACCTGTTTTAGGTTGGCTAAAACAACTGGTGATTCCATGCAAAGTAACTAGAGAAAAACACTTTATTGGTATTGACCTATGCTCCAGCAAATTAGTCTTGCTGTTGAGTAACCTTCCAAAAAAAAGGCACAAGTGTAACTGAACATGGAGCATTATAAGATCATTGTTATTGGAAAGCCAGTGGCTCTGCACTTTACTCAGTCAGAGCATTATTTCGCTTCACAAACAGTACCTGATGTTCCTAATCAGTGTTAGATAAGTCTTAGTGGCATGAGGGATGACGTTTCAGAGAGAAATTAAAACAAAGTGTCTTAAAGTTACATAGACATTTGCTCACCATTATTGTTAAAGATTGAAAATTCTGCTAAAAGATGCAGGTTTCATCACTGAAAATTACGTGAGTGTCACAAAAGAGATTAATAAAATGTGTGAGATCTGAAAAACGTGTTGGAGGATGCCACCATGGCCTGCTGTAAACTTTCTATTGGCACATAATATGAATGAGGTACCATCCATGGAACTGAAGATATGGACAAAGATAGAAATATCTTCATTAGACCCTTTCTGGGCACGGCAAACTTAGACCATCTAAAATTGCAGAAGGGAAGGATAAAGAATGATTAAAGACCATGTCAAAGAGATTGAGTCAGGACTGGACCTGAGGCACCAGCAAAGTCCCGAGTGATGATGGAACATAATTTTCTACTGGCAGATTGAACGACGTGAAAATATGAACATTATGGTTATGACTATCACATCTGAAAGTTCTTTAAGCAATAGACTCAAGACAATCATGAATTGATCAATGTTATATAAAATCTTAGCTAATCAACCAAATTGCAAGCTGACAACTGTGCTAACATGGACGGTTCATACAAATGAATCACTTCAGATGGTTGGAGATTATAGTTCCTACCATTGCTCAATGGAAGAAATCTAGAACTACTTTCTATGATGTTCGGTATTCCTCATGCTCTAGAAGGCGCAACATTAGTCAGTATTTTTTGCACCTTTGAATAGTTTATATACATGGAGAAATAATTTCATTAAAGCTGACATTACAGAAAAAGATTCAGAGTGCTCCAAGGTATCACATAGGACTACCAGAAGTAGACTTCAACTCAGGTGATTTATTTTGTTACAAAAGAGAAAGTATAGGGAGTGGAAAAGTTTTGGTAAGGTAATAGTTTATGATGGTCATCCTACACAGTCAATTTTGCTTTAATTAAAGTAAAATTGCAGTCCTTGAGAAGATAGTAAAATGTGGTGAGTCATATCACATCTCAATAACTGCATTTTCATCATGATGACAAAGAAGAAAATACAACAGATTAAAACTCACTCAGAGGTAGTAAGAACTGCCAATGCTGGAGTCAGAGTGTGGAGCTGGAGGAACACAGCAGGCCAGGCAGCGTTAGAGGAGCAGGAAAGCTGATGTTTCAGGGTGGGACCCTTCTTCAGAATACAATAGATTAAAAACTCAATGGGCTTAATGTAAGTGATTATGACTTACATGACAGGGCTAGCACATCCAATGGACAGTTGTCTACTGAAAGGATCTTGGGCAACATACTTTTCAGAGAGGCCTAGTGACTGGAAAGATACAGCATGTGTAAGATATGTAAGAAAAGCTACTGGTAAATTTAAATATTAATTGAACATTCAAGATGATGGATAAGAAATGAGTTCCATGGACTGGCAGAATGGGGCAAAAGAATGAAAAGAGAAAAAGTGCAGTGCAATTTGTAATTGAGAGCCTGAACGCGGCCAATGTTATAAAACTTTATACCAAACAAAATGTTTCTGGCCGTGTGGAAGATAGAGGTTTTACAGGAATAGCCTTAAAACAAAGTACAAGGAGAGACCATTGTGTGAATATATTTCACAATGATATAAGAGTTACAGGCTGTCTCAAGTTAGGACAAAAAGTCATCCATATGATTGTGCACCTTAAATGGCAGCCATTAAACTTGAGGATAAATTAATGAGAAGTAAAGCTCAAATGAATTTGGAGTTGATTCTAAAGCACGAGATAGGGGACAATTACGTAAATTTGTACAGAATATGTCATTGAGAATAGAATATGGAAGGCAAAAGCTAGATTTGTTCCTAAGGGCTTTGAAGAATGAAGGAGTGATCAGAGAAAACCAAAATATTGCAGATTGCAGAAATGTGAAACCAAAATAGGGAATACTGGCAAAACTCAGGCCTGGCAGTATCTGTGGAGAGAGAAAGAAGGTTAATGTTTCAAGTGCAGTCTAATTATTCTAAAGAGCAGTTTAAATCCTTTTAGTCATTTTGTGCCCATATTCATGGGTGCGTCTATCAATCAACATAAAAAGCATAATTCTGCAGGCTGACAACTTCCAGAGAAAAGTGTTTCTGCAACCAACTGAAGAGGCAGGCAATGCAGGAGAGAAACTAGGCAAAGGAAATAAATATATCTGAGTCTGAAACATGCTTCAAGGGTGTTTTTGGTGAGATCTGAAAATACATTCACCCAAAAGCAGGTTCTACAAGATTTTATTGGTACAAAAGAAAATTTCCACATGTCATAATTATGCATCTTAATTATGTCTTATGAATAATGTTATAAAGTTTGGAAAATATGCTTTTAATATGATGGAAAGTGAATTTTAGATTGGGAGTCAGTCTTCTGAAATTTTTAAATATACTGTCTAGATAGTAAGCACAGTAGGTATAGAATAATGTTAAATCATCATTAAGCACTGTGAGAAAACACCCTAAAGTTTAAGATAATAAAATGTGAGGCTGGATGAACACAGCAGGCCCAGCAGCATCTCAGGAGCACAAAAGCTGATGTTTCGGGCCTAGACCCTTCATCAGAGACTAAAGTTTAAGGTTGTTTTATGGATTATTAAATTTTTTTTTTAATGGAGAAATGTGTACTTAAGTTTCCAGGATTGGGTGGCCCAAAGATATTGAAATTACTTATTTTTAGTGATGTTTCACACAGTAAACTGCCTTTTGGATATTCAAATGCAGCTGATTTCATAATCTTGATGAGTGAAAATGAGAAACATTGCCCTTTAGTCTCGAAGCAAAGAAAATAACAAGAGCTGTAAAACATAATTCAGCTGTAGAAATGCTATCTTTGTGGAAGCAGAGACATGGATTCTACTTGTCAAATGTCTTTGTGGCAGTTATATACAGGGAGGAACACAGAATTTGTCCATTGAATTATTAAGTCTTTAGATTTAGACATTTTCTAATCAACCTGTTCAGAGTTGCGAAACACATCCCTGGAGCAGGTAGAAATTAAATCCAGGCATCTGGCTCAGAGGTAAGGACATTATCACTATATCACAAGAGTCCTACATGTTTAATAAAATGTGAGGCTGGATGAACACAGCAGGCCAAGCAGCATCTCAGGAGCACATACATGTTTAGTTTTATTTATATAAATAAAGAAAATCAATTAATTATATCAAATGAGGTTAACTACATGTAAGTGAATGGGATTGATTGGATGATTACTTGAGCATATATAAACAGAGACTTAATTGACACAAGATTAGAACGGAGTGTGGAGATATGTATCTGTGGTGTTTCAATCTGTATTCTATTCCAAGTAAAGTCTGGCTCTGATTTCTTTCTTCACCAATTGGTTATCAGTGTATAACATTACTTGGTGGGGGACAATATTTGGAGGAAAGAGTTTGGACTTCTCATATACGTTGCATAGCTGCAAAATATGACAGTACTCACATTTGAAAACATTTCAGCGATCAGTCCCTGAAACCTGATAGGTTAGTCATGCATTGCATTCTCCTTTGGCTTACTAAAGAGGTCATGACAACCCTGCCATTAAAAAAAACTTTAAATTTGCATTGTTATTTGGCAATGAATGTCAATTTTATTTGTCTTGTGGTTTTATCAGCAGCTTCGATACAATAGTTTCCAACAAAGTGATGCTAATCTCACATGCGTGCCTTTAATTACACTACTGTTAAACATTTTATTTATCATAACATAAGGTTCTCCCCAATATGAGGAAAGGACAGTTGCACAATTTTGTAATATCTTATGCCATTAGTGAAAAGAAAGTGTTACTGACAAACGGTTAAATATCTGCAGTTTTTCGAGTCTGCTCCTTCAGACCGTCACCTCAGATACCAGTCAGTATCTCAGGACATACCCACGGTGTGACCACCCGCAACTCTTATCCATAGATGTTGGCATATTTCCAATTCGCTTGCAAAGTGATTCTGCATTTCTGTGCTGCGCTTTGCAGCATACTGGCAACTATCATTGTAATGGTGCTGCGAGGACACTATGCACAGGAACAGATGTGAATTTGACCAAGGTGTTTATCAAGGATCCTTACTTGCTCTCTTTGCACTCACTCACATTGTGCTAACTTTGACGTTCACAACATCCTGTCTTCTTGCCTTTTTACCCACTGTTCTCTTGGCCAGAGCTCACAGGCTCACATTACCTATGTCTTGACTAGCCTTTTAGCCACACAACCTGTCATGGTTGTCAGTGTTCATCAGTCAATGGGGTGGGCATACTGCTATGCCACTGTATATTAATCAGTCTTACACCCACACTATATATCAGCAGTATGTGCGGCAAACACACGGTGTGTGCATGTGGCCATATCTCAAAGCCTAAGGGGAATAGTCCTCAGATAAGTTAATGGAGTCAGCCTTCAGTCAGGTGATCCTCTGGTTTGGAGGCTGCATACTGAGATGCAGAACAGAAAACAATTGTGAGGATGGCTACTCAACATGTAAGGGGGAGTGACAATAGAGCATGGGAGAGAAAAGGGTAGTGAGGCAAGGGGGAGTATCATACATTGACAGTCACCACCACACTTTCATTGGGGCAAAAGCACACTGCTGTATCTGAGTTGATTCGATATGCTTGGGCTCAGAGACTAAATTGTGGCAACGAACAGTTAGATAAATGGATTGGGTAGGACCATGGGGAAAGCCAAAGACTACAGCTTGATGTGGAAGGCAACCAGAAGGCAATGTATAGATTTAGGGGTCAATTAGTGTAAAAAGCTGAGCATGAATCGTAGCCATGTTTTCTTCAATTGTGATGCAAAAAGCAATAGAGCTGAAGATGGCCACAAACATACCTGGAATCGATAGAGTAAATGCCCAGCTCTGTGAGGGATGGAGCTTCACTTTGGAGCAATGTGAAGCCATTAAAAGAGCAATAGTTATAATCAGATACACACACACACACACAGAGTGCAAGGGAAATGCACCTGCAAGCACTAAATGCTGCATGTGAACCTTAAACATTAACCTATTGTGTGGAGTCCAAGTCCTGGCCCCAAGCACTCTTGACCACATCATGCAGCGTTAGGATTTAATTCCACTAGTGGTTGTGCTGCATAAGCAATGTATTGCTGCCTGGCATCATTGTCATCAAATTTGCAAGCACCTTCTAAAGTTTCACAGCCTGTACATTGTACACGAGCTGCTCATTTCACACTTTGGGCCATAAAACATACAGGTATAAAAAATATAAAAAAGTATATAAAACATATCTTGTATTTTGAGCATGATAGTTGCAACTAGAAATACATAGTGTTCCATCAGATTCCTGAATTGTTCCTTGTATTTGGTGGACAGATTTTCAGGATACAGGAAATGAGTTACTCACTCCAAGGCTTCCTAACCGCTAACCTGCTTTTGTAGCCATAATATTTCTATGGCTATCCATTTCAGTTTTTAGCCAGTGGTAACTCCCAAGATACTGATAGGGATAGATTCAGTGATGGTAATGCCATTGAATGTCAAGGGGTGATGGTTGGATTGTCTCTTCTTGGAGATGGTCATACCTTGGAATTTGTGTGTTACTTGCCACTTGGCATCCTGACCCTTGATAATGTCCAGGACTTGCTCAATTTGGCCATGGATGCCTTCAGTGTCTAACTTGTCATAAATGATGCTGAACTTTGAGCAATCTTCTGTGAAAATCCCTACTTCTGACCTTATAATGGAAGGAAATTCATAGAGAAAATAGCTGACGATGGTTGGGCCAGGACACTACCCTGAGGAATTCTTGTAGAGATGTCCTGGACCTTAGATGACTGACATCTGACTATCCATCTTCCTTTGTGCCAGTATGACTCCATCCAGCAGAGAGTTTTCTCCCTGATTCCCATTGACTCTAGTTTTGCTAGGGCTCCTAGATGCCACACATGGTTAAAGTGAACCTTTTGGGTTTTTACAACAATCAGTATCACTTGGTTGTCATTAGGCTAGCTCTATATTTCCAGATCACTATTAAATTTCACCATCTGCCATGTGGGGATTCACGTGCAAGTCTAGTTCTAGGTATCAATGGTATCAATGTGGACTTCACCAGTTTCAAAATCTCCCCTTCCCCCACCGCATCCCTAAACCAGCCCAGTTCGTCCCCTCCCCCCACTGCACCACACAACCAGCCCACCTCTTCCCCTCCACCCACTGCATCCCAAAACCAGTCCAACCTGTCTCTGCCTCCCTAACCTGTTCTTCCTCTCACCCATCCCTTCCTCCCACCCCAAGCCGCACCCCCATCTACCTACTAACCTCATCCCACCTCCTTGACCTGTCCGTCTTCCCTGGACTGACCTATCCCCTCCCTACCTCACCACCTATACTCTCTCCACCTATCTTCTTTTCTCTCCATCTTCGGTCCGCCTCCCCCCTCTCCCTATTTATTCCAGAACCCTCACCCCATCCCCCTCTCTGATGAAGGGTCTAGGCCTGAAACGTCAGCTTTTGTGCTCCTGAGATGCTGCTTGGCCTGCTGTGTTCATCCAGCCTCACATTTTATTATCTTGGATTCTCCAGCATCTGCAGTTCCCATTATCTCTCAAGTCTAGTTCTAGTCGGGTTATGGATTACAGGTTCGGTCTCATTAGCATTACGTAGTCGGCTCCTCATTAATCCCTCTGCAAAGGAATACAGATAACTTTAAATGAGGGTTCAAGATGTCGGCAGATAGAGTATAATGTGGGTAAATGTAAAGTTATCTACTTTGTCAAAAAGTATAGAAAGACAGGATATTAATTAAATGGAGAGAGGCCCAGAGTGTTGCAAGGAAGGAATTATCCATGAATCACAAAATGTTAGTGTGCAGGTCCAATTAATTAGAAGACAAATTAAAATATTAGTGTCTTTTGCAAAGGGATAGAGTACAAATGTTGCAAAGCCTAGCCAACACTGCTCAGGGCATTGGTGAGTTGACATGTAGTCTGCTATCAAGGATAAGAGATGTATGCCATTTAGTGGAATTCTGACTTTTCACCTGTGCCTTTCTGTAACTGATCTCAATCTCATGCTTTCAGCCATTTCCTGAAGTTCAGGATGTCCAGGGCACTATCTTTGAACTCTAGAGTGGGGATCTCCTTTGCAGGCCATTTCGGGACTCAAATCCCAACTCCTGCCATTTAGCCCTGCCTCAGCCCAATCACTGCTGTTGTCACTCATCCCATCATGAGAACATGGTCTGCTGCTGGCTGCTTATTGGGGTTGCAAAGTTCACAGGAGGTGGGATGGGACTACATGGTAAAGGAGTCATTTGAGCATGAGTCAAGTGTGCATAAGGGAGCAGCAGTGTTCAAGTCTCTGCTGAGTGCGTAAGCCCAGAAGGAGGTGAGGAAGTAATGCATTTTGAACCCAATGGAGAAGTCATTTCTTTTGTGGAAAATTTGGAAACAGCAGCTGCAGACGATGTAAGTGAAGATATGTCAAAACTTGAAACTCCCAAACTCAGTGGGGTAGATTCTGCACTGTGAATTATTTATTAATTTGTCAAGTCAAACAATGAAATGTTTAAACTTGTGCACTAGAATTAAAAAAAACTTGTGAAGATGCTTTATCTACTTAAAAATATTATAATTTTGTAATTTTTTGCATTAAAAAGTCACAAGGCACAAACATTATATTCATTCAGTGAGATGTATTGCAATTAGCTTCAGAAAGTAACTTGTTGTGTTGTTGTCCAATGGAAATAAACAAAAATCTCACAAGACAAAAGAATCTTTCTTAAACAATCCAACATCAGCAATTTGTGAATTTAAAATTAGGCTATTACAAAGTCTTATTTATTAACCAAAGTTCTTGGAAATAGGCTCAGAACAACATTGCTCGGATCAATTAGAATTCTAAAATGAATTAGACAACTTGATCCTGCTGTGCTGGTATGATTTTTGTTTAAATATGCATTTGGCTTTGAAACAAGTCCAAACAATAATCCTTGTAAAGTAAGATAACACTGCCCTGTTAAGGGACATGCTTTCTACAGCATGACTAGTTATCCTGGAAGGAGCAGTGGAACCCAGGTGTCAGGTAGTTGTAATGAATCAGCACTGTTTCTCTGACACAGTGGTCTAGCTTTGAAGTGACCTGTGAGGCCATAGAGCAGTTACCCTTGTTGTCAAACTCTTGGAAAGACCAGGCTTGCTAGTGACTTGGATGGAGGTGGTGTTGGGAAGAGGGGTTACTAAATGAATGTGCAGACAAATGGATAAAGAAAGTCAAAAACAATTTTGGGATAATGAATCGTATAATTACAGTACTTTTTCTAATCTGCTTCAAATAGGTGGAATTATTAGACTTTGTGTGGATAGTTTTCCATTTGTTTATTTTCTGATATATTCAAAACAATGGAACCAGTCCATTTGTATCAAATCACCAGAGTGGCCTCAGCATTTCAACATTGAATAAAGTTAGTGCATGTAACATAGGATGCTATCATACTAGTAAGAAGATGACCTTGGTGGATAATGTACATGCAAAGCAAAGCACCAGCATCATCATATTGTTTGTTCAAAACCGTCTTGTGGCTTTATCTTACCAACTGCCCTGGATCTCTCACTTTTGGTGAACCCAATGTATTTTTGGCTAAGTCTGGGAAGCACTGATATTTTTGGATTTTTTTTCTCTCTGTGAGGCCTAATGAAGTTTCTTGCCTAATTAACTGCCTGCTATACGCCATGGCACCGTCTCTCATGCAATTCTTGCATCATCTTACCATGCGCCATTGCTGAAACTACTCACCGTTGCCGGAATGTTTCGGAATTGGCCAGCATCCCCAGCACCAGTAACATCTTTAAAATGTACTTGCACAACTGGGCTAGCACAGTCAGTTCAGAGCTATCCTGCGCAGTCGCAACATTTTTCCAGACATTGCAGAAAATTCCCCTTGTCTGCCGCACTTTGTGGGCTCAGACCAGGAAGTCCTGTGGACAAAGTGGTGTACAGGCAAGTTACCTGCTTCCCCCACTACCAACAGAGGACACCACAATGCAGATTTTTCCAGACTAGTCTGAAGGTGACCTCGGGGTCACTGTAGTCTCAGCCCTCTGGAGGACAGTGATGTAGAGAGAAGGTCAATGACTTCCACTCCACCAGCATAAATGTTACTAACTTCTACCCGATATCTCACCCTCAGTCTACGTGTGCTGCTGTACCCACCTCACATCAAGGCTCACATTCTACATTCCCTGAAATGATTGCAACATTTTTTCTCACTTGCTGTCAGCACTCCAGTCTTGACACAACTAGCCCTACATGACCTTACCCCCAATCACCCTGCTCCAGCAGCAACAGCTGTGCCACCCACTTTTGTCTCCCTTATTGCCTGCCTTGCTCATTCCAGGAGGAAAACAGCTGCTAATGGGGCAGAAAATGTCAAGATGGGAGATGAACTGCTTGTTGTTCAGATCTTCGCCCCTTATGAGGACAGGATGCTGACTCTGACCTCCCTGAGCAGCTGAGTGACCTCAACAAATTTCCTGGAGTAGTACCAGAGGCTGCCCTTGACTTAATGCACTGGGATTCCCAGGTTGATGGGTTCCTCCATGGACTTTGTTGGGCCATTTTTCCTAACATTTTTAGTCATGGCGGCTTACTTGCTGCACATGACTGTGTGTTTGATGGCAAAGTTGTTGGCAAATGATGCAGGTGTGAGATTGACATAATCCACTGCCATACATAAAAATGTGTATTCCTTTAACAAGACTGGTGACCTACAAGACAAGCTGCCCATGGGTAATTGCATTAATTGGCATGGAATGGCAAGGTAGGGTGTACATATTTTGGGTAAGCTGGTAGGTGCTACAAGAAGAACAAGCATGCCTGAAATGCAGCCAGCTCCAATCTGTGACATGAGTGTCTGCCCCTGTTTGTCCTTTGTGACAATGCTGTCATGTTAAGAGGTCATTTTGTCCTTTTATGGAAGAGTGGTTGTAAGGCAGAGGTGTGGGGCTGTCTCTAAGACAGTGAATAATTTGTGAGGCTTTATTTTTAGAAACTTAGAACAATGGAAACAATGTGGGTGTGGCCAGCTGTCACAGACCAGGCTTTCTATTTTTTTCAGTTTTTAGGTTTAGTTGTAAGCAGAAGTCTTTGGGATCTCAAAGGAATTGGAATCTTCAGTGAATGTCTCACAGTTGCTGCTTTCTGTGAATTTTCTCTTGATTTTTCATTTCTTCTGGATTGAAAATCTGCATGTGGGAATCTGCGTCTGAATTTGCCTTTTTGCAAAGGAGTGAGCTTATGGGATATTACTATATTGGAACATTTAGTTAGTAATAGATACTGTATCTATTATTCGATAAGTTTTTCAATATTTGGTATTCTAAATTCCTCTTTCTTTTACTTGTATTTTAACTATAGTGTTTAAATTAATTGTGCTTTGCTTAACATTTGATAGTTTGACCAGTTGCATTGCATCTGGAACACTGCACTTCACATGTACCTTTAAAATAAGAAAACGTTAGGGTCTAGTTTACCTTCTTAAGATATATTGAGAGGGTCTGATCTGGTCCATAATTCCTTATAGCTGTATTTTAAATCAAGTTTAGCATGCACCCTCCAATACAAGTTTACAGTTTCTAAATGGTCAGCCAGAGCCCAGGGAGTGCCATGACAGTCATAAGGGATCAGCAGACAGCAGATGCCAATATCCCTAAATGAGTGGTGCATGCAACTGGGGGACCTAGATTGAGCTTTGCAATAGTGTATGGTGTTGAGCAACATGGAGTTGAATTCTTGAGGTACCCATTCGGATTTTTCTGTAAAGTTTTCTTGAAGTCTTATCTTGTTCAATATGTTTGGTAACATAGCTGAAGAGTAATGAGGCAAGTGGCAGCATTAATGATGTGTTTAACAAACAATAATCCCTGACAATTCACCACTCCCTAGCGAGATTCTCGCCATGTTGCAAATGCATAAGAGATGCTGTAAGATGCTCCCAACGTGGATATAGGCCTCATTGGACTCGTTGCATGATTCTACCACTCAATTCTTCATTGTCCACTTCACTTGTACCTTTATAAGATTCCACTATTGTCTAGTACTGGGGTAGAAGGGAGCTATTCTAGTTGGACAGTCTTCATTTGAGAGTGTCCTGGTGAATTGAATATTAGAAATAGAAAGAGGGCTTCAAACTAATTAGAGCTGAGAGGATTGGGGTGGGAAACATAGGCTTGCAAGGCAAAAGGATAAGACAGCATTGCAGGGCAACTGTTTTGGCAATATTAACCAATTGTGTGACTGCTCTATTTGACATGGAATGGCAAGATAAGGTGTACATATTTTGGGTAAGCAGGTAGGTGCTAAGAAAAGAACAAGCAGGCCTGAAATGCAGCCAGCTCCAATAGGGTCAAAGTGGGACCAGAAAGTAAAAAGGCAAAATTAATTGATCTTTACTTAAATGCACAGATTCTTCAGAACAAAATAAATGAATTAACAGCACAAATGGAGATTAGTGGACATGATCTTACAGCTATTACTGATTGTCACAGGGATATCATAGTTGGGAGTTAAATGTTCTTAAATGATCAGTGACTGGGAAATGCTGAAATTCAAATGTATCCTTGTTCATGGATCATGGCAAATTAATATGCAGTTACATCACCAATTAAGAAGGCAAATAGAATGTTTGACCTCCATTGCTTGATAATTTGAGTGTTGGAATAAAGTGTGATTGCAATTATATTGTATCTTAGCAAGTGCTCTCCTGAAATATTGCATTCAGTTTAATCTCCTTATGCATGGAAAGACATACTCGCCACAGCAGGACTGAAGCAAAACATCACCAACTCATTCAGAGATAGTGGAAACTGCTGATGCTGGAGAATCTGAGCTAACAAGGTGTAGAGCTGGATGAACACAGCAGGCCAAGCAGCACCAGAGGAGCAGGAAAGCTGACGTTTTGGGTCTAGACCCTTCTTCAGAAAGATAAGAAGGGTCTAGATCTGAAACATGAGCCTTTCTGCTCCTCTGGTGCTGCTTGGAATGGATGGTGATCTCATTCAAATTACAGAATTCTTACAGAGATTGACAGGTCAATACAAGAAGGATGTTGCCCTGGTTGGGAGACCAAGAGGCAGGAAATAGAGTCTCATAATAAGGGGTAGGCCATTTAGGACTGACATGAAGAGGAATTCCTTCAGTCAGAGGGTGGTAACTCTTGGGAATGCTCTTCACCAGAGATGTGTGGAAGTTCACTTATTGAGAATGTCCAAGTCTGACATAAATAGACTTCCACATAGTAAAACTGTCATGGAATTATGGGGATAATGTAGGAGAGCGGCATTAAGGTGAAAGATCAACCTTGATCCCATTGAACTGTGGAGCAGACTTGAAGGGCTGAGTGGCTTGCTCCTGCTCCTATTTCTTATATTCTTATGTTCTTGTTCTGAGGCGGCTTAACAGAGGTAATGCTGACAAAATGTTTTCCTTTGAGAAGAAAATCTCAAACTGGTTTCAGAATAAGGCATGTCTCAGTTGAGACAGAAGTAATCCAGAATTTCCTTTTTCAGAGGCTTGTTAATGGGAGTCTAGGGTTATGGGAGGGCAGAGATAGAAGTGAAATTGAGGCTTCAATCAGATGAGATTTTACTGAATGACAGAGCAGTCTCAACTGTTGAATGGCCTCCTGATCCAGTTTCTTATGCTGTTGTATTCTCAAGGGTAACTAGGGATGGGCAACCAGTGTTGTCCGCCCAAATCACAGGAACACATTGGTCTAAATCTTATGGGTTTTTGGCTAAATCTAAATCAAGTTTGTAGTTAGGAATCTCAGTGCAAAACTAAGCTATTTTTCTCACTGAATCTTACTAAACTTCCCTCATTATTTGCCATTCTCACTCAGTAGTGTATATTATGTCCAATGTCCACTGATTTCACCATGTGCAATACCTGGAACAATTCACCACTCACTAGATAGTCCAGCATTGACCAGCATCCCAAGCACAGAGTACGATATTATAAAGCTGTTGTTCACCCAGACAAGCACTATCTGTCTGGAGCTACCCTGTGCCATTCCTGACAATTGCCCAGACATGGAAGACAGGAGAAATTGGCACCTGGAGCTCCTACTAGATTTGGTTTTCCTGAAATCAAGACTAAGGGGGGGAATTGGTACGGTTTCAACTGTAATATGAATAAGGTAAGTTGGGATGTCAAAAAGGACCTGAATAAGCATTAATTGCCATCAATTGGCGACCATGCCATTTGTGAAAAGTGTAAAAGAAAGGGCAAAATGACATCAATATGCACCACATCTGGGCTTCTCTGATTCTGCCACACTTCTCTGTGAACAATGTTACTGAGACCGCCCCATTAAAGAAACCTACTTCCCAAACTACTCAAGCCACAGAATAAATTGTTTAATTACTTTAAACTTGTGAAATTGATAATATAAGCATTAGAATAGTTTTTGTATCTTGAATCAGTTTTAAGTAAGTTGAGACAGGAAACGAGTGTGGCCCATAAACTAAAAATGATCATTCATCAATAACAAGGTATCTACTGCATGTTCAGCTTTCCTTCTTCTTGATGTAGGCTGCTGTAAATCAGTTTTCTCAGCTTAACTTAGCTTCCGATTTTATTTATCATTTAACCATGACAGCCTATTCATTTACATTTATGGTCAACAGTGTAGAGTGATATATTACCATAATATATGCTCAAATGATATCAGCCAGGACAGAAATCCAGCAAAAATGTTGCCGTGGTGCTGGAAAATGCTTGGTTTTGTGTGAGTAAGGTGCTTCCATTCTGGGCTTTATTAGGTTTATGCCCAATTTTTGTGGATCAGCCAGATGTTAACTCTTCCGCATTTCTCAGTATGTTCTGTTCTTTAAAGTATAATTGATAAGCTGGAGAAAATTTAACTACAGCTACTGTGTTAAAAATGAGCGAAAAACATGGAAGCTGAACATACTGACATTGTCCTGATATTGCTGATTGATCATTTTTAGTCTACAATCTACAGACAACATTTAATTTTAACAGAAACACTTTCATATTAAAAAAATCTTTTCACGTGATTATGTTAATAGTCTGTCATCAACTCTCGACTAGACCATTCCAGTACGTTTGTGGCTGGACTTCCACTTTCTATCCTGCGGCTATTTGGAATTTGTCGCCAATGTCCGAACTCACAACACACCCCATGCACACGTCATCCCTATATTGCTGATATAAATTGACTCCTGGCTAAGAAACATCCTAATCTTTGTTTTTAAATCCCTCATGGGCTCACCTCTCTTGGCGTCTGTAATCTTTTTTAAGATCTGCACACGTCCAAATCTGGCCTGATAAACATCTCCATTTTTAGTTACTCCACCATTGGTTATACTGGCTTAAGCTCCTGAATTACCTTCGTAAGTCTCTCTTCTCCATGTCTCTTTCCTTCATTAAGCCATTGTTTGAAACCCACCTCTTTGATCACTTTTTGGTCATCTGCCCCAATATCTATTGCATGCTGCTGGATTTTATTCAATAATGTTCATATAGAGCTGTTCTAAAGGTGTGATATGATTACAATTTTCAGTTTGTCCCTTTACCACGAAGGCCAACAGTGTAGAGTGATATATTGCCATAGTATATGCTCAAATGATATCAGCCAGGACAGAAATACAGCAAAAATGTTGCTGTAGTGCTCATCGGACTTTCCCACACTGTTCCTGTTGAATTTCTCAGGGTCTGGCCAAATGAGGATAATATTAGCAGGCTTGTGGTGAAAGGCCAGTCTGCCTTGGGAGCCCACCTTGATTAGTGGCTCCAGAAGTGACTGCTTGAAGCCTTATACGTGTAAGTTTCAGTCTAGGAAACAAGTCTTTCATTCTCCCACTAAGCCACATTACTCAGGGCAGGACGTGTCAGATGAGAAAAACCCAATAGAAAAAATGTTTTATTGAAAATAAAAGAAATGCAGTATTATCAAGTTCTGGAGTGTGTTGTTGGCTGTCTGAGTTCATGGCACTGAAGCAATTATTGAAGAAATTCTGCCAGTAGAATCTGAGTTCATCTAAGGACACATCACATCTTGATGTCAGTGAATTTGCAATGAACTGTTAAGTCAGTTAAATTGAGCTTAGGGATAAGGAAAAGCTCTTGAAGAAATTGCTGGGCTTTTCAGCTCTAAATTAATGTTTTTAATGGTCGGAGGAGCCATACTGGTACTACCATTCAGCTTCCTACAAGATGGAGACATTATTGGATTGCAGACTCATATATTTGTTTCTCAAATTAAATTAGTGATGCTTATTGTGGGCAGGAGGAGCTTTAACATTTTATCATCTGCTTACTGTGGATTCAGAATAAAAAGCTGGGGCTGACCTTTATACACTGAATCAAATCAGTGTAAAGTCTTTGTCAAACAATAAATTAAATGTCCACTTTTAACTGTGGTTTTCAGCCCATTAACAGAATTGGTTGAAATGTGCACTGCATTAGCAAGAATGCAATTTAGTTAGTAGAAACATAAACAAAACCAATCATATTGTGCCTGTAACAATGATTATTTTATTCACAAGCAGCCAGTGAGCTATGTAACCATGATAAATGTTAAAGTCCATTACCACAGCTGTGGAGTTTGTCTTATTCTTGCAAAAGGCTCAGTGTCAAGTTTAAAAAGCCTGTTTTCCCCATTAGGTTCTGCCTGTTCCTTATTTACTTTTGTGACTACCGCCGGTTTAAATGTTTTTTCTGGCAGTAGTGAAAGGAAAATAAATAATTGATGTAATGCATTCCTTAAAGCCACTCAGTTTGAAACTGAGGACATAAAAGCAACTGGCCCTCTCAGTAATGAACACTTGTTGATTTGCATTTAATGCCCAGCAATCATTTATCACAATTTATTTTCTTCTTCAACTCATGAACAAACACAATCTATTGTACATCCTGGCAATACGTATCTATAACATTTTTGTGAAAGTGTTTTATTTTCTGCCTGAACTACAGGTGGAGAAGTAGTGAATTAAATTTGGCAGCTCTCCCTTAACAATTCCTGCTGGTAGGACAGCAAACACCAAATGCAGATTAGTAGATATCAGTTTGATAATCTTTTTTCTGCTCTTGCACTGAATATGAGTGTCACTGGAAAGGCCAGTACTTGTGCTCCTTTCAATTGCCTTCTTGAACTGTTGCAACCCTTGTGGTACAGGTACATGCTCATTACTGTTGGGAAGGGAGCTTCAGGATTTTGATCAAGCATCAGTGAAGGAATGACAATTGAGTGCATCAACTTTGTCAACTCCTTCCACCCCACCCTTAAATCCACCTGGACTATTTCTGGCACCTTCCTCCCCTTCGTAGACATCTCCATCTCCATCTCCAGAAACCAACTCACCACCAACATCCATTTCAAACCCACTGACTTCCACAACTACCTCGACTACACCTCCTCACCCACTCTCCTGCAAAAATGCCAACTCCGCTGTCTCCGCAGCATCTGCTCCCAGGCTGAAGCGTTCCACTCTAGGATATCCCAGATATCCACTTACTTTAGGGACCGTAATTTACCCTTCTCTGTAATTAAGAATGTTCTCAACTGCATATCCTCCATTTCCTGCACTTCTGCCATTAAACCCCGTCCCCCCTCCATCAACAATAAGGGTAGAGTCCCCTTCATCCTCACGTACCAACCTCTGGATCCAACGCATCATCCCCCAACATTTCTTCCACCTGCCATCAGATGCCAGCACCAAAAAGATATTTCCCTCCACACCCCTGTCTACTTTCCACAGGGACTGTTCATTCCGTGACTCCCTTGTCAGCTCTATATTCCCCACCAATTCCTCCATATCCCATACCTTTCCCTGCAACTGCAAGAGGTACAGCATCTGCCCCCACACCTTCCCTCTCACTTCCGCCTAAGACCCCAAAAAATCCTTCCAGATCCAGCAGAGAATCACCTGCATTTCATCCTACATGATCTACTGTGTCCGTTGCTCCCAATATGGTCTCCTCTATATCAGAGAGACCGAATGCAGATTCAGGGATTGGTTCGCAGATCGTCTGCACTTTGCCTGCAACAACTAACCCGACCTTCCAGTTGCCATCCATTTTAGTTCTCCCTCCCAGTACCCTGACAACATGTCCATCCTTGGTCTCCTCCAATGTCAAAGTGACACAAAACATAAACTGAAGGAACAACACCTGATATTTCACCTTGGAAGCTTACAGCCCAAAGGCATTAACATTGACTTCACCAGCTTTAAAATCCCCCCACCCCAGCCTTACCCCATGTACAGCCATTCCCCTCCTGACCTGACCTAACATCCATCTTCCTCACCTATCCACTGCACCCTTCCCATCGACCAATCACCTTCTTAGTCATTTGAAGTGAGGTTAATTAAAAAGCTGTCTTCCCTGTGGACACATTTAAAGAAACCAATTTAACCAGGCTTTCTTGAAGGAAAAATGAGTTTATCAGTTACTCAATAAAAGAAGAAATTATAAAGCAAGACACATGCCTACAAATTCAAAGTGACAGGTGGCTATAAAGAAGATATTTGGATCAATCTGAATTTCAAGGTGAATAGATGACAGGATATTGTAGCTGTTGTGTGGGTGATACCAGTAGCACTGATGCTGGCAAGCAATTTGTTGATTTTGAGATGCTTGGCTTTCCAAGTCAGCTGATAGACCTTTGCCCTGTTTCGTTTCAACTGGGTTTCATTTGTTTTCTGGCTTTAATTGAAAAGAGAGACTTCCTTTGCTTTATCTGCAAGGCAATGATTTCTCATCTGGGACCCTACAGCACATATCTCTACTCATTTGTTCACACAGACCAGTGCTGAAACTGTCTTTTAATCCTTGTTGTCATGCACTCTTAAAAGGGGAAAACACAAGCAAGTCATCACCCAGACTGTTCACATTGCTGCCATTAACAACTAAGACAATGCATGGGATATTACTGTTCAGTTTGCCATGCATTTCTTGTTTTTGAAGTTCTTTTTTTGACGTTTCCTTAATACTCATCAGTTGTGACATTTCAGGGTGTCATTTGAACCTGAAATGAATTTACACAGGCCTTCCTGATAGTCAATAAATTATATTGCTAAGAATTTAATCCCCAGTCACCTTTAGCTGTATATTCCTTTTTTTAACTAAAAAATATATTGTGCTTAAAAGCTCGATCTCCATTTGATCAGGGAGTTGCCGGCATATTGGTAATGAGACTAGACTAGTCATGGATTCAAATTCAGATTGAGAAATCTTCGTTAAAAAAATGATTAAAAAGCTGGCCTATTGCCAACATACAACAACTGTCAATTGTAGTAAAAATCCAGTGAAATTATCCGGTAACCTAGTTGTTTTATCACTTGACTATTAGTCCAGAGACCCAGGTAATGTTTTGGGGACCTAGGTTCAAAGCCTGCCATGGCTGATAGCAGAATTTGAATTTCATAAAAATCAGGAAGGGAACTAATGATGCCCATGAAACTGATTGTCAGGAAAATCCCATCTAGTTCATTAATGTCCTTTAGGGAAAGAAACTGCCATCCTTATGTGCTCAGGCTATATGTAACTCCACATGCACAGTAATGTGGCTGACTCTTAACTGTTCCCTGGGCAATAAATGCTGGTACCCACATCCTGTGAATGAGTTTTTTTAAAAAAAGAATTTTAATACGTTACAATGACAAAAATCACAGATAGGATGCCAGTCAAGCAGGCTACTTTGCCCTGAGTGGTGTTGAATATCTTGAGTGTTGTCAGAATTGCACTTATGCACTCTTGACTTGTGCCTAATAGATGATGGCTAGGTTTTGGGAAGTCAGGATTTCAGTAACTTAACTCAGAATTTTCAACTTCTAGGATGCTGATAGCAGGCAACTTAGGAATGGTAATGCCATTTAGTGTCAGGTGTAGATGGTTAGATTCCCTTGTTTGAGATGGTCATTGCTTGGCGCTTGTGTGGCACAGATATTACTTGTCACTTATAAGCCGAAACTTGAATATTACCCAAGTCTTGTTGCATATGAACATGAATGGCATTACCATCTGAGGCATTGCTTACAATATTAAAGACAATGCAATCACCAGTGAACATCCGTATTGCTGACCTCATCAGTAAGTCATTAATGAAGGCATTAAGAATTTTATCAGCGATATTGTGTGACTGAGATGATTGACCTCCAACAGTTGCAACCATCTTTTTTACTAGATATGACTGTAACAAGTGGACAGTTTGCCCCAATGCAGTTTTGCTCAGGTTTCTTGCTGCCACATCAAGTCAAATGCTGACATCTTGATGTCAAGGACAGTCACCATCACCCTTTTGAGTTAGGTTGTGTTGCTTATATTTGGCTAAAGGTCAGGAACTGAATGATGCTGGCAGAATCTAAACTGAACATCAAGAGGGAGGCTATTGCTGTTGATCTTGTGATCGCTGCCAATGAGAAACATTCCGTCACTTTTCTGATAATCCAGGGTTGGTTCATGGGATGGTAATTGGCTAAATTGAATTTGTGCTGGTTTTTATGGACAGGACATAGTGGGCAATTTCCACATTGCAGGGAAGATGCCAATGTTATAGCTGTGCCTCCTAGAGGTGCAGTTAGTTCTAGAGCAAAGCACTTCAGTGCTACTGCCAGGATATGACAGGACCCATATGCTTCATAGTATCTAGCATCTTAAAATTACCTTGACTGAATCAAATTAGCAGAAGATTCATATCTAAGATGCTCAAGAAAGAAAAATGGACCATCCATTCAGCACTTCTGCTGAAGATTTCGAATGTTTCAGTTTTAACTTTTACACTAATGTGCTGGTGTATGCCATCATTACAGATAGGAAAACCCGTGGAGCATTCTCTTTCTTTTATTCACTAGACTAGTGACCAGTTGTCGATGAAAAAGGCCTTCTACCTGTCAACCATTATGTGATTGGTTCTCAGGAAGCTTGGAGCTATAAAGAAGCTAGGGAAAAGTGATCAGTTTTCACCAGTTCAGGAACTGTCTCAATTATCAGCAGCCAAACCTGAAGACTGGAGAAAGCCAGTTTATTCTTCCTTCTCCAGTTACATTTAGCTGTGATTTCAATTCATAAGTCAGAGACCTATTATATGTGTGATCCAACCACCCTGTGCCTCCTGCAAACTAGTGAAAGCACCTAGAAAAAGAAGATAGAAAAGTAACACTCTGATCAGAATTCTCTGACCAGATCCTATAAAAAGGGACCACTGAACTGATTTCCCAATTTTTTTCCTTTCCCCATAATACCCATCTTTTTCTGTCTGTGTCTGTTTGTATGTACAGAGGGGTGTTTATAAGGGATTAGAGTTTTAACTAGTAGAGTTGGATGTCAGTGGTTCATAATTGCTTACATGTATTTGTAATGCATGTAATTCTTGTTAAGTTCAGTGTCTAAGAGATAAGTAAATTGGGGAATTTTGCACACTTATTGAAATCTTTAACTTTTGTGATGACAGTGGGAATAGCAGACAAGGGAATAGCTTTAACTACCCTCAAAACTGTTAGGGAGAAAATTCCAGGATTTTGACCCAGGGACACTGAAGGAATGGTGATATGTTTCCAAAGCAGGATGGTGAGTGTCTTGGAGGGGAGCCTCCAGTTGGTAATGTTCCCAAGTATTTGTTTCCCTTGTCCTTGCAGATAGGAGTGGTCATGGGTTTGGAAGGTACTGTTTAAAAAGCCTTGGTGAACATCAGTGGTGTATCTTGTAGATAATATACACACTGCTGCTGCTAATGAGTGTTGGTGGTAGAGGGAGTGGGTGTGGTGCCAATCAAGTGGGCTGCTTTGTCTTGGATCGTGTTGAACTTTTTTAGTGCTTTTGGAGCTGCACCCATCCAGGCAATTTGGGAGTATTCTATCACACTCCTGACTTATGCCTTGTAGATAGTGGACAGGCTTTGGGGAGTCAGGAGGTGATTTATTTGCTACATGATTCCTAGCCTCTGACCTGACCTTCTAACCATTATGTTTATGTGCTACCGGGAATGAGCAGCTTGGCTCTGAAGATGAGGTGAACAAACTGATTTTGTTTCCACTGGGGTTTAGAGGAGCAAGGGTGACTTGGTTACTAGGTATAAGGTTCCAAATGACTTTGATAAGATGGTTATGGGAAGGATGTTTCCTCTTGTGAGTTAGTCCAGGATTATTGGTCATTCCTATAGCACAGAGTTTTTTTTTTGCTTTCTGCGGGAGTGGGGATGCAGGTGGTGGTGGGGTGGATTGGGAGGGGTGGCCATTGAATATTTTTAAGGGAGAAGTAGATAGATTCTTGTTAGGAGAAGCTGGCACTGTTCATTGTGGAGAAAACATTAAGGAGGGATTTGATTGAGGTGTTCAGAATGATTAGAAAGTCTAGACAGAGTAGGTAGGGAGAATTGTTTCCATTGGTGGTTTTTGGCAAAAGTCACAATGACAGCATCAGGAAAAAGTTCTTTACACAGTACCTTTTTTTTATTTGAATGGCTGGGAAAGCAATTATAGCTCAATTTCAAGGTTAACAATCCTTTCAATAGCTTCAGCTGATGCAGTGTGAGTAGGTGTGATACTACCCCAGGAATGAATCTCCTGGGAAAGATGGACACAGTCACAATTTAAGCTGTTCTTCATGTTATAATTGTGGAATAATGACCATACCTTCCCTGTTGCAGTTGAGAATTTCCCAGATTTTCCATACAAATTTGGGACTCCATGACCAACTGCAGTCAAGCAGGACGTGTACCATCAAGAAGTGCAGCTGTCATCAGTTTGTAGCATGTGGAATGTCTTCTTACAGGGGTAAAGGATTTTAAGCACCTTTTTATTCATGCTGGGTCAATGCAAGTGCTTTGTTGCTGTCACGTGGTGGTGCTCTTTGAGGAGGATGTTTTCACTGCAAATACCAGGAGTTCAATGTGTACTTGCACTCCAGGTGTATAAGCTCCAACATGCAGTGTTAGGATCTAGAATGCATTTCCTGCAAGTGTAGTAAAGGCTGATTCAATTCTGGCTTTGAAAAAGAAATGGGATAATTATCTGAGAAATAAAATTGTAGGTTTCTAAGTGGAGTGAGAGTACGTGATGATGCACATGCAGAGAGCTAATATCAGTATGATGGGTTGAATGTCCTACTGTTCTTGTAACATTTTCCATGATTCATTTAAGGTTTTATCATCAGTTGGCAAGATTTTTTTCAATGTTCGAAATATAATTTTGCTTGACTGTAGTTACTATTAAGTTACTAAAATAAGAAACCTATTTCACAAAACCATTTCCAATCTGAGCAAAGAAATTTTAAAGGCATTCTATGTTCATACCATATGCACAGTAACAATTAGTATCTTTACTGGGTGACACACCCCTTCCATATTTTAAAAGCAAAGAATATGTCTATTCTTGTGTAGCAATGTTTGCCAGATGCTTGCTTAATTTGTTTGAAGTCAGTAATCCACATCCAGCGGAAGTTTTTAACCTTTTGATATCAGCATGTTAAGTATAATGTAGTGTTCACACTGAGGAGCAGTGAAATACAGAAAACAATCTGTTAAATAGGCTGGAGGTGCTCAACTTCTCAATACAATATGCAACTTTAATGTGCCTAATTTTTTTTAGCATTTATTGCTATTCCAACAAATGTTTTATTTAAAACACAAATCATGTTAACTAATATTAATGTTTTGTCTTTCATTTTAAGGATTGATGTTAGTATTTGACACAAAAGTTGGATGGATGCCATTTAAGAATCTAGAATAATGGTGTATTCAAAAAGAAGTGGGGAGCCTGAAGTAATTAATTTCAAGTGGGAATTATCTAACATTAGGGATGGCTTAGAGGGGAGAGGCTTTGAGAAGGAGGGGCTATCTTCTGGGCCCATATTGTATTTTTGAAGGCTTGGTAGGGGAACTTAATTAGGCAGGAGGCAAAAATACAGTTTCCTGATGGCACTTTGAAGCTTTGCTATTTAGTGCTCAAAGAGTTTTAGATTGGTTGTGATTCTTGACTGTGATGGTTTTGCATTCATTACCATTCCATAAAAATTACCATTCATTAACACCTCAGTCCCCTGGAATTATGTTCATGAATGCAAACTTGTCAGCTAAAAATGCGAAACACATATTTTCATAAGCCTGACTTTTTTTGTTTTTCAATCATGAGATGTGTGTGTCTTTGGATGGCCAGCATTTATTGTTTGCCCCTAATTGCCTTGAGTAGGTGGTGGTGAGCTGATGTTTTAAACCTCTGTAGTCTACCTATAAATACATGGTGCACACTTGGTGGATAAACTACTTCTTCCAAGGTCTGGTCAGTATAATATGTTCACTAAAGTGACACCTTCATTAAAAAAAGCAATCTCTTCGCGCAGATGCTTACATTGGAAGGACTGTAGCCTCTTCACATTGATCAGCTCATGAGAAGTCTCAATCCCACATGCAATATGCCTTATTTTGTACTTAAACACTTATTATTCTGAGGTGAAGGCTGACCAGACCCATTACTCTGCCCAAAAAAGGAAGTCACTCTGGCTGATTCCAGCAAATCTGACTGGACTAGGCAAGCTTGGCTTAACTTCAAGGTTAAATACCTTAAATGGGGAAATAACTGACAATGGTGAATCAATTCAAAAGCGGAAATAACTGAAAATGTGGCTAGAAAGATGGGCTGACTTTAAAGAAGAGGGAAGAAATGAAACTTAAAGACATGGCTACTGGGGACAGTGCAAGTATCCTCGAGAATGGGGGGAGAAAACTAGGATGCAGCCTACAAGCAACGTATAGGCAATCAGGACAATGAAGGGTGGGAGCTGCAAAGTAAGGGTGTATAATGAGATAAGATGGGGAAGGAGAAGGAAGAGTGGAACCAAATGGAAGGAAGGTTGCAAGGGTAAGACTGAGCCTGGGAATTTCAATGAGAATGGGAAGAGATGGACCATCCAGGGAAATAGTGGAAAGGCTGATATTTACAACAGGAAATTAAGAAAGGACAGAAGGAAGGCCATAGGAAAGGAATGAGACCTCAAAAGCAATGTTAGAAAATATATTCGGAAGGAGAGGTTAGAGGATAAAAGAGTCAAATGAGAAGTTAGATGCAATTTCCAAAAGACGGTTTGTCAGAGAATGTACAATACAAATGGAAGGAGCCTCAGATCTGTTTCCACATGTTGCTGCACAGCACAAACACACTTTACTGAGGGAATCAAAGCAAATCCTGCAAAATACTATTTGTGAGTTCAGAGAAGAAATACTCGGCTATTATTTATGTTTATCTCTCATGTAAGGACCATGTCTTTTTTGTTTTTGTGCTTTTTAAAATTGTATGCTGAAATATTTTAAAGGATTTATACACATTCTGAAAAGCAAATAACCTCACACTTATGGCAAGCATCACGTAAAATGCTGTTTGAATCAAGCAGTAATTGAAGTATTTGCAGACAAGTTGATTGGTCCATGGAGATATCAATGACAAAAGCCATTTGCCTGCCAACAACTATGTGATTGGTTGCAGAGAACATAGAACAGTTCCAACACAGTACAATCCTTCGGCCCACAATGTTTCTCAGGTAATTGAATAGTTTGGGGCTGGGAAGAAGATAGAGAAAGAGAAGTGGTGTGATCTCTACCAGAACAGGAGCTCTGTTCTCTTTAGTCAAAATCCAGTTCATCTTTCCTTTAGCAGTTGTTGTAAGCTGTAACTTTTAATTCATAATTCTTGTATTTTTATATGCTGATGGTTTATAACTTTATTTGTAGCTTGAGTCTTCTTAAGTACAGAAACCTGACCCATGTTTTCCATCAACCCAGGTCTGAAAATCAGGTAATTTGGGGAATTTTGTCACTTATTTTAAAATCGGTCAGTCAGCTTAGGAGGAAGTGAAATGCTTATGGTGTTGAAGATTACAGCGGTATCAAAATTTCTGGCCATGGCTACTTTCAAACATGAGTAGGCAACAAATATGGCATCTCCCAAATGACAATTCAGAAATACGTTTGAGAATTTATCAGTATCATTTCCAGGAAAGCAGTACAATTTGTCCAGATTAATATCAATGCAGAGAGCCAAGGTGTTCGAACAATGAAATCTGCGGCCATCGCTGGATTCCTTCAGGTACAAAAGGCCGTCAGCTACACACATGTTGCACTCAGAGCTTCATGGCATCATCCAGTCATGTTCAAGAACAGGAAGTGATTTAACTTCCTCAACGTTCAGCCTGTTTGTGACACAGACTCCAAAACCTGAAGTTGCCCACCCTCTATCCAAGAAACTATCACAATGCTTACATTCTGCACAACTCCCAGGTTTTGAGAATGTTTTTTCTCCACCTTGCATCATCTCCATGGCTGGAACATGAGTGAAGGAGTGTACCAGAAAGAATGGCCACTGACCCAAGTGAAAGACATTTGGCCTGTTGCAGAACAATGCTTCCATACCTCCCATGCATTTGAGGCCATTATTAAACACATAGTGAATTTTTTGAGTAAGTATCTTTGTTGCCTGGACAGCTCAGGAGGAGCACACCAGCACTAGTCAAATTGGGTCTTCAGAATAGATTGTTTGCTCATTATTTCCCTCTTCCTGTGCAATCTGGTTCAATGACAGAGTGAGAACTTAGTAGAGGGGGATTTGGACCAGCCACCAAGAGGAGATGTCTCTGCAGGTAAGGAAGTGGAGTCTCACAGTGTTGCTGAAGAAGTCAATATTGCTGATGACGATATTGTGGAAGCCAGGGCAATGGTGAGATGACGCAGACAAGCACAAAAATTTAATACCAAATAGATTTGAGGTTGAATGACTTTATATGAACACTTGTACATGTGTGGAAGAGTTAACTAATTATGACGCTGATGCCTTCAAGGGAACTCCTGTATTTTTAACCTTAAATGTTGAGATACTTTGTTATTGCATGTGATGGAATTACAATTGATCTGGAGACTGCAGAGTTCATGGAAATCGATAGACCTTTATAGGATAGAATGCCTGATATTCTTGTGAGATGTTCAACCCAAGGATACCTGTTGTTGTCCATGTAAGCCTTTTCCAGAAAGTTACCAGGCGTGTAGGTCTTTTGAGTGGTGATGAAATGTCATTGAGCTGGTACTGTGTGACCAAGTTAGTGTTGTAGATTCTTTTACTTCTTGGACCTAAAGCATTGAGTAGACAGCAGTACATAACATCCAAAGCACAGCAGATCATTCATCCTCTTGCAGCACTGAATCCAGTCTATCTTGATGCTACTGTGAGCGCTTACTTTCGATGCTACCTCACTCCATGCAACCGTGGTCTGTCAGAGTGGCCTCTTGACATCCTCCAAAAACAGTACAGCTCTTCGGCTCCCGCAAGGAAATGTGATTAAGATGTAATGGTGGGGATATCTTTTGAGATGATGAAAAGAGTTTGAGTGATTTTTTTTGCTCTGATCTAAACCTGTTTCTGGACCAACTCCATCAATGTGTCTTTGGTTCATAAATCTTAAATTAGTAACCATTTCAGCAAGTTTCTGATGTACAAACTCATCAAGTCATAAGTTGCATGGGAACTAGAGAGTAAAAATTCCACAACACAATTAAGACATTTCTGAAGAATGGAAATGGACCTTTTAGCCAGGCACTTGGCTGCCTCTGATCTGCACCTGGTGGTTACGGGCCCAACTCCAGAATTCAGTGATGACCCATTTTGACTGTTTCAAGAGTCTTAACCCTCACCATGAGAATCCATAAATTTACAGAGTCAATACATAGGCTGTTAAAATCTGTATAATGTCCATTGAACTGTAATGATATGAAGATTTCAAATATATCAGTTTCAGAATTAAAACAAAACACTCTACCAGTATAAATGCAAGGTTGAAAAGGCTGTTCTAGCAATTATGATAGCTTTTGTTTTTAGATTTTCTTAAATTCTCATTATGAATGCTTGGCTGATGTCCAAAAGGTATCTTGTTTTTCAGCAGTAGGTTCTAAGTTTACTGATTAGCAGCTTAAAGAGAATATTAAATAAGTAGTTGGCTTTGATGTGATCTTTCAAAAGAAGTTTGTTTTTATAAATGATTAACCACCTGGAGTTTAATAGATATTTTTCATTGAAGGCTAAAACAAACTTTTAGAACTTAATTTTATTTTATATCAAGACTTCTGAGATCTGTACATGGTGAGAAGAAGCTAAGTTGGCATGGAGGGTATAAATTCCAAAGGCAATGAATACCAGCTGATATTTCATCATTTGCCAAACTTTGTCTTCTGGTGGAATAATTTTGTTTTTGTGTTGCTAGTTTTTTAGGGGAGGAGGGAAATGTGTGATTCTTGATCCTTTCCCTTTTTATTCAGTAAACTGTACAAGGAATTACAGTCATACATTAGCTCTCCACACTGATCGTTAAGGCAGAAACAGGGAAACTGGATTGGCTGAAACAAAAATAGAAAACTGGCATGTAATGACAATAAAGTGGCTTACATAAGACCATAAGACATAGTAGCAGAAATAAGGCCATTCAGCCCATCAAATCCACTCCACCATTCAAATCATGGCTGATGGGCATTTCAACTCCACCTCCCTGCACTCTCCTGTAGCTCTTGATTCCTTGTGAGATCAAGAATTTGTCGATCTCTGCTTTGAAGGCATCTGACGCCTGGCCTTCACTGAACTCCGTGGCAATGAATTCCACAAGCCCACCACTCTCTGGCTGAAGAAATGTCATCTCATTTCCGTTTTAAATTTACCCCCTCTAATTTTAAGGCTGTGCCCACGGGTCCTAGTCTCCCCGCCTAACGGAAACAACTTCCCAGCATCCACCTCTTCTAAGCCATACATTATCTTGTAAGTTTCTATTAGATTGCCCCTCAACCTTCTAAACTCTAATGAGTACAATCCCAGGATCCTTAGCCGTTCATCATACATTAAACCTACCATTCCAGGGATCATCCATGTGACTCTCCACTGGGCACGCTCCAGGGCTAGTATGTCCTTCCTGAGGTGTGGGGCCCAAAATTGGACACAGTATTCTAAATGGGGCCTAAGTAGAGCTTTATAAAGTCTCAGAAGCACATCGCTGCTTTCATATTCCAACCCTCTTGAGATAAAAGTTTTCATATCAGTGTAATAACATTTGTATCTTATTTTAATTCAGTAAAGTTGGTTATAAAGTTTAATTTTATGTTGTATTTTCCTTTTATTAGACTCTTCTATCAAGCTGCCTGAAAAATTGAAAAAGCAGCAAGTGTTAGAAATGGCATTTACAATGTATCCACCACTTGGAGCCAGATTGGGTCATAGGTCCGCTCGCTTGTCAACGTGGATCAAGCCAATAGTAGAGGGAGAAGAAGGACAGAAATACATATGTAAGTTAAAAGAAAACCCTCCAATCACACTAATCATAACTACACCATAACCAACTTTGAGTGAACCAAATATCTAGTTCAAAGGTGATGGCATCGAATTCACATTTGCAGTGTCACTACAGAAAGAGGTGGTGCTGTGGAGTTGGGTTGATAATGCATAAATCTTCCAAATTCTGAGGGAAAGTTTTCACAAGACAAAAAGCAGAGGTTTTCAAACTGATTTTTGGAACAGGACATAAATAGGAGGAGCCATAATTTAGTTTCACTGTGCTGGGTGAAAAGAAATCATTTTCTAAAGAGAGAGATACATGATAGGGGAAGCTTCATTAGGTCATCCTACGCCAGTAGCCTAGGTGTAGACACAAAATGGCAGAGTTAGTATTCCTGGAAGAATTCATCTAAATCAAATGGTAGAACAGTCTGAAGTGCTCTCACTGAATGACCTATGTATCATTTAGTGTCTCTCTTGATAGAAAGACAAAATATCTGGACTCTCTCCAGCAAAGGGCTAAAATTTAGCTCCCAAGTACAGCTGCTTTGGGATCATGTCAGAGGTTAAAGTGTGAGAAATCTGAAACTGGAATCCCAATGACCTAGAACATGACTACTTCCAGAATTAGTGAACGTATTGCAAGTGATTACAATCAGATTTAAATATATTCTCATTATTAAAATCAGTTTGTTCACAGGAAATGAGTTATTCATTTAAATTGTATCATGAGGTTGCCTGCCTTCATTTTGACAACCATTTAATTTTTCACTGGATTTCTGATGACTGGATTTCTGAGGCCTTAGGGAACTTGGCAGTTTAGAAGATGCAAGTGGGGTCAAATTATGAGGTAAGTGCTTATGGATGAGGGGGAGCAGGAATGTTTCCACTAGGCCCAAGAAGCCAGCTAGTAAAACCCAAATCTCACAATTGTATCTCCCTACTTAACCAACCTGCTTCCTCCCCACACCACACTCCTACTAAATTAGTAGCAGACACGCAACCACATCGCCTTCACCATCTGGCTGACCAATTTCAGGCCTGTAACCACTATTGACTAACCATGCTTGGGAACTCTGAAAATGCCTGCAAATTCACCCACCCTGTCAATGTGGACTCTTGTGCAGAATCTAGACCTCAGCAGTCATCATGATTAGAACTCTTTTCTTACTCCACCCTGGCAACCTGGAACCTAAGACCTCATCCCTGCCCATTTACCTTGGTTTCCAGAATCAACCCTGCCACTTGTTCTATAATTCATTCTGGCAAGTGTCTGGGGCTGAACTGAACATTTTCAATTTTGTTGTCATATTTCACTGTGAGATGAACTTCCAACTGCATAGCCATAATGTTGCTAAAACTGCACATTGCCTGTCCACCTTGCTTCAGCGCTTCTTCTGTACAAATCCTTATCCATGACACTGGTTTTTCCAGCCTTGACTGATTCTGACTAGCACTACTGACCAGCCTTCCACATTCTACCCACCATAAATCAAATGTGTATTCACTCACACCAAGTCCAATTTGTCCAGCACCACTGGAGACATTGACTTACAATGCTGATTAGGAAGTACTTTGATTTTAAAGTTCCCATTCTTATTTTCAAATTCCTCCATGCTGTTGGCTCTCCAGGGAATAGCTTCAGGCATACCTAAAATAAGATGCCAATCTGTGAATCAACACATTAATCAATGCATGCTAAACAGCAACTGCAGCATGTAGTAGTGCAGTAACCAACTAAAAATATTAGAACTCCATAGTTCTGTCAGATCCAACAATGAATAGTAGTGGACAATTAAATAACTAACCGAAAGAACAGACTCTTTGAACATTCACCTCCTCAATCATACAGGAGCTAATCGTATCAACGCAAGCAAGGGAAGCATTTGAAACCATCTTTAGCTAAATGTGCCAAGTGAATGAGTCATCAAGTCTTCTCCAGCATGACCCCAGCATCACAGATGCCAGTCTTCAGCCAATCGATGCCACTCCACATGATATCAAGAAGTGGCTTGATCTCATTACAGCCTTGGTCCAAACATGAATGTGGAATTGTTTTCTGGGCAAATACAGAATAGCCCAACCTAGACTGGATATTGTATAATAAGAAAGGAATAGCTGGATAATTGAACAAGACTCTTGGGGTTCGGTGACCATCATAGAAATAGAGTTTCTCACTGACATGAACAGAGATGTAGTTGATTCTGACACAAGGGTCTGAATCTAATACAGGAAATTATGATGGCATGTGGCACAAGTTGGTTATGATAGATTGGGGGACATTACTTAAAGAGATGATGGTCGAAACGCAATGGCAAGAGCCCATGGGTGAATTGCAAAACCTATTCATTCCTGTTTGACACAGAAATAAAGTTGGTGGCCAAACCATAGTTTACATGGGAAATTAGATATAGTGTTAAATCTAAGGCAGAGCAATACAAGTTGGTCTGTTAAAAACAGACCTGAGGAGTGGGAACTGTTTAGATTTCATGAAAAGTGGACAAAGGGATTCATTAAGAAAGAAAACATAGAGTACTAGAATAAGCTTATGGGTAATATTAAAACTGACTGTAACAGTTTTTATAGGTATGCGGAGAGAAAAAGATTGGTGAAGACAATTTTAGGTCCCTTTTAGTCAGAAGCAAGGGAATTTGTAGTGGAGAAGAAAGAAATGGATGACCAACTAATATATATTTAGGTTCTGTTTTTACAAAGGAGGACAGAAATAGCATACCAGAAATGTTGGGGAAACGCAAGATTTAGTGAAAAGGAGGAACTGAAGGAAATCAGTATTAGTAGGGAAATGCTGTTGGGAAAATTGATGGGTTTGAAGTCTGATAAATCCCAGAGCCTGATAATGTACATCCCAGAGTACTTAAGAAAGTGATCCTAGAAATAGTGTATGCATTGATAGTCATCTTTCAAGATTCTTTAGACTCTGATTGGAGGGTAACTAATGTAACACTTCTATTTAAAAATGGAAGCAAGAGAGAAAATGGGGAGTTATAGACCAGTCAGCCTGATGTCAATAATGGGGAAAATTAGAAATTTAATAGCTGAGCACTTGGAAGACTGTGGCAATATTGGACAGAGTCATAGATAATGGGAACTGGAGCTGGATGAACACAGCAGGCCAAGCAGCATCTTAGGAGCAGAAGAGCTGACGTTTCGGGCCTAGACCCTTCATCAGAAAAGGGAATGGGAGAGAATTCTGAAATGCATAG